>NW_024465561.1:9075000-9317500 GCF_017591425.1 Ochotona curzoniae | reverse complement strand
AGTGCCTCATATGTCATCTGCAGAGAGAGTGCTTAAGATGCTTTCATCCTAAGCTGGGTTCTGGGGCGGGGGAGATGGTTCCTGGAGAAATAAATGGTGATTATGGAAATCCTGGAGAAAATGCTTTCAATACATTTGTGTTTTTGTGGACAAGTGCTGTGAAAAGCCATCTTGCACAGTGCCTGGAGTGTTGCACTTCTCGGCAGCCTTGCGATCCCAGCTCAGCACAACTGAACTGCTGGCTGCTGCTGTCTTCATGGAAGACTTGAGACAGGCAGCGAGCAACAGACATTGTGCTGTGGTCCAGGTCAGAGGCCAAGAGTCCCCGCCTGGGAGACTGGTGGAGAGGTACAGCTCCACTTGCCCACGGGGGTGCAGAAAGCAGTGCTGAGATGTGGAATTCTTGCCTGTGAGCCCCCAAAAAGCTGACCAATGAGGTTGGTTACTCTGCCTGAGGTAGCCACGGAAATTGTCATCAGCTCAGACCTATAAAATCCATGAGCCCGTTCAAGTGAACTCTGCTGCTTCAGTTTGGCGCCTGACAAGCTTATCTCGGGTGTCAGGAAATCAGAGGGAAACAGCCTTCCCAATGTGGTTGCCTTTTGCTCAGAAGTTAGCTTTGAATGGCACAGGTGTTTTTAAAGTGCTCCGAATGGAGGGGAGTGAAAGACAGTACCGGTGCTCATGCGAATATACAGGAACTTTTTTTTTTCTCCCCAAGAAGAGTTTCATAAAAGAAGAAAGCCACTAGGTTTATTTTTCTAGTGTGAATGAGGACAATTATAGCTTTATAACATCCTTGGATTTAGTGTTTTTAATAAGCCTTTTAAGTAAGCTGAAATATTGGCCTGCATTTTGTTCTCAACATTATTTAAAGTGAGACTTGACACAAATTTAAAAACAGAAGGGAATTTTCAGCAGGTCAGCCTTTGTCCAGCCCGAGAACGGGTGCCCTCCCCACAGCACACCTCGCAGGATCAGGGATGGGGGCGGGAGAGTGTTCAGCCCCGACTCCAGGTGAGGCCATAAGTTTGGACAAGGAAGATGCTGGCAGTCAGGTGGCTTAGTGCTTTTTCCCAACTGTGAAGAACGGATTTGGAAATCTACAGGTGAGGGGCAGGTTCATGCGCCTTGCTGAGAACCTGGAGGCTTGCTCAGTGGACGCACACCTGGAGTGGGCACAGGCAGGGTATGTCTGAGGCTACAATAAACTGTCCGTGGTGGGGAGACAGAAAGAGCAGGAGAGGTCTCCGGGAAGCTGGGGCATGGCAGGTTTCGCTGGTCTGGCTGGATTTAACTGTGTGTTGGCCTTCTGCTGAGATGGATTGCTTGTTCAGGCCTCTTGGCACTCTGATGGTCCTCTTGGTGGCAGTGAGTGTGCTTGGGCTGGTGGGTGGGACAAGTGCAGATGCTGTGTGCTGTCAGAATGAGCTAAGGCAGGAAGTGGCCCACTTGGATCCTGGTCGTGGTGACGGTGGTGTGCGCGGGTGCGTGTGCGTACATGCGCTCTGGGTGAGCATACTGCTGGTGACACCTGTTCTAGGATGATTTCCTTTTCGACCCACACTTACACCTAGCAGGACAGATCAATGCATGCGCACTTGTGTGCACAGTGGAGGTACCAGTGCTGAGACAGGCGGAGGGAATCAGGAAGTGCAAGGGTCGCTGTAGCCTCAGGACACGCCCGGCAGGGAACTGAAACTGTTCTTTTCTTCTTTCTTTTTCTTTCTGGGCACAGGAGAGCAGACCTCATGAGCCTGCCAACCTCTGGAAGGTGGGCCATGCAGCAGGCACCTGGTCTGGCTTCTCGCTCTAGCCCCTTGAAGTGTCTGGGGAAGGGGATGGACTCTCCCAGGCCAGTTGGTGCCGTCAGCAGGCTTTGGTTGCTGTCTGCCCCTGGGGCTACATTGTGTGTTGCTTTTGCTGGCTCTGTTGGTTATTTGAGACTCTCTCGCAGCTTTCACTTTTAAAATTCACTGTATGCGTTTGGTATTCCTCTTCTATTGGAGTTTCTGCTGTGATGGAGCGTCAAGTACGTGGCTTTTCACATGCTCCGATCAAGTCCATCCTGGCTGCATTTTATTTTCTCTAAGAAACCAGATTCAGATTAGGATGAGCTCTTGAGTGGAATTTGCCAGTCCGAAGTGGGCGTCATTTCTGCGGATGCTCCCTGCCCATGGGGGTCTGTCCTGTGCCCTGTGGGATGTCTGATAGCATCTCCGCCTTCTACCCGCTCCATGCTATGAGAATCGAGCATGTCTTTGAGCAATTGGAGTTTAGGCTTGTCCTTAAGATCTTAAGATGCCCGTGTCCCACACATGAGGACCTGCTTCAGGGCATGCTGGGGAGGCAGTGGTGACGGCTCCTGTAATCGGGCTCCTGTCACCCACTTGGCGAGCCTAGGTTGAGCTCCTGGTTCCTAGCTTTGGCCTGGCTCCTGCTCTGGCTGCTGTGGGTTTTCAGAGAGTCAACTGCTACATATGTTTGTCTCTCCGGTGAGAAGTGTCCCTAGATCTTTCCATATATTCCCTGGTGTGAGGAGGTTGGTAGGCTCATTTCCCACACGTGGTATATCCTGAATTAGTCCTGAACTGTCCAAGGAGGTCTGGTAGATTTGCCTTGGTCCCGCCTCCCGGACTATGCCGGCCAGTGGGAAAAAAAGACAGGTGTGTTCCTGTGCCCTGTGAGATTAAGGGCTTGGCCCCCCATTAGTGTGTGTGTGTGTGTGTGTGTGTGTGTGGCGGGGTGACCTTTGTGGCCTAGGAGGCAGGGAAAATTTCCAAGTAGAAGAATGCATGGGTGCAGGGAGCGGCTTTGCCTGTCCTTCATCATTGAGGCCCTGGAAGACGGCTCTGTGTGTGATAACTGTGTGCCCCAGGCTTGTGGCTGGGTCATGCAGACCTAGGTGGGGAAGGACCAGCTCATAGCCCTTGAGTAGAGGCTGAGCTGCCCGCAAGCAGGTAAGTGGAGGTTGTTCATTTCGGAGCATTTCCAAGGGCTCCGCAGGAAGGGAGGCTGAGGCAATGAGACTCATAGGCAATGCACCCTAAGTTGGTCTGCTCAACTCTACCTCCACAGAGCATGCAGCTCTGCGCAGTTCCTACCCTCAGGAACTCATGCACAGCCAGGCCCCTTGTACTTCATGGCTTGACTCAGAACTCATCCAGGTACCTGCCACCAGGCTTGGAAACTGGTCGTGGGCAGATGCAGAAGTTTCTATATGGCCACAGAAAGCCCTCTGTAGGTGAACAGGAGCCTCTGGCAGGGCAGTGAGGGGACAGTGACGCAGGTGGTCCGCAAGCAATAGAGACTCAAGGCAGGTGGGTTCGTAAGGTCCCTGCTCTTCTACGTGTCTGCTCTCAGTCTGAGACCTTACAATGAGGAATGAAGTGTGTGTTTTGACACAGGAAAAACGATCATTAGAGGCCTGAGCTGACATTTGCCTGAAAGTTTCCTGTCAAGGTTCGCAGCGTTGATGACCTGGGCCACATTGAGCTAGCTATACAGTCTGGAAGGCAGAGGGGGGCGTTGGGTCCCCTCACCTGTGCAGGACCTCAGCCTGCCCATCCCCTCAGCCCACTGCTCACTTTGCTTGTCCACTGTGAACCATCAGCCTCTGCCCAATTTTCTTTTAGCCTGTTTGTTGCTGTTACTGCTTTGTTACCAAACCCCCCTCTCTCCTACACAGGCACACACTCGAGGTGGCGCTTACAAAAGCTAACCCTAACCCAACTGCCTCAAATCAAGACTAACCACAGAAATGCGTTCTTTCCCAATGACAATGATGTTCTTGATTGTGCTTCTGAGATTCCCATCTCATTCCCAAGACGGCAGGTGGATCTTGTCTCATGAAAAGTGGGAGTTTGCATTCATTCACTGCTTGCTGCCTCAGATTTCCAAGCACCTGAGTGGGGCAGGGAGAGGAGAGGTGGGTCTGGGGCAGAGGTGGCTACATTCTGGCACCTGCTCTGGCTGCTGCTGGGTGCTGACTGCATGCTAGACCCCAGACATGGCGTATTTAGTCCTTTTTAGCAACCAAGGGAGGGCGTTCCTCCACACACCGTCCCCAGTGGGTGAGTGGGAGGAATGGGGCCACCTGTTGCAGGCACATAGCCATGGCCTGGCTGAGCTGGGCTTTGTGACCAACTGCTGCTCTGGTGTGGAAGGCTCTTGCTGCTAACTCTGGGTGCACCCTGAGTTCCCTGTACAACAGTTAGGACTGGGGAGAACAAAATCACCCCTCCAAGTAATATCCTAATGGGGTTTAAAATGTAGACCAGAACTTACCACTTTGTGAACATATTCATTGTTGCAAATTTGTATCCAAGAGGAAGAAAATATCTGGAAACTTGCTACCTGCTAAAGAGTGATCATAGCAAACAAATCACAGAAATGTTAGCCATAAAAATTGAACCTTCTTCAGTGGCTTGATACTGTGTTGTATATTTCAAAATATCTAGGTACATATCTCCCTTACTGACCAGAAAACAGTGATGGCAGCCATTTTTTTGGCTATTTTTTTCCTATCATTTTCATTCTCTATATGAAAAGTCCAATCAGGCCTAGCCTTGATTAAGCAGAGGCTGTGGAGTCCAGAGGCAGTCCCAAAGGCGGCGCTGTCCTTGCTCTCACTGCCATGATGAGCTGCTGGGGGCAGCTGGTTATTTTGGCTGCCTTGATCCTACTCCAAGCAGGGAGCCTCTTCACGGAAGGTTTGTGACTCTATTTGTTTTGGGAAACTTGGGGCACAGCTTCTCAGCCTCAATGAAGGATCACCACCGGGAGAGGCAGCTGGCCCTGCACTAGCCTGGAAGGGGGCAGAAGGTGAGAGAGTGGAAGGCAGTGCGGGAAGGCTGGAGTCTGGCAGGAGAGAACTTCCACTGTGCCCGGCTCTGCTTTGCTACATGCTCCCCAGGCGAGTCCTGCCTAGGATGGGGAGGGCCAGGGGCTGGTCGCTGGGGTAGTGTGTTGCCTCCGTCCATCCTGGGAGCTGCAGGCACCATTTCTGAATGATCAAGTCAGCCGCTCCATCTGCAAATTCTTGTCTGAGGTTGTTGATTTGACAACTTCATATTTATTTTCTGTATGTTTTTGGTTTTTTATTTTGTTTCAGTCCCCTGCCTCCCAATTTCCTTTCCTCTGTCCCAGCTCTTTTCCACTGTGCCTACATGCTCATTCTGAAAGTATTTTGAAAGCACGTTGCCAGACTTGTGGGCAGCTGTGGGGCTTCAGTCCCATATCGGAATCCCATTGAGCACATTTGGGAGGCAGGAGAAGCTGCACAGACAAGACAACACGATGTTTGAATCATCTGAAAATGTATTGATGAAGGCTGCAAGGTAGCAATTTTCCTCTTTAATGACTGCTGTCACCCTGGGAGAGACACAGCAGCTTTCTGAGTCTGTGACAGGCGCTGGCCTCAGCCACAGCCAGGTCACCTGGTAGACATGTCCCAGGTTAGTGCCCTGTGTTGTAAGGAATGGCCGTGGCGTTTGACCTTGAGCATAACGGTTTGCATGCGTGCAGTTGTCCTACTTGTTCTTTAGTGAGGGCTGTCTGTTGGGGTCGAGTGATGTATCCCAAGTACAAGAGGGCATACCAGCTTCAAACAGCCCCCCTTCCACCCCGAGAAGAGCCGCTGGCATTTTGACATTCTGCCCTTTTATTTCACTGATCCCAGCTGCGCACACATGCCCAACCATCTCCAAAGGTTGACAGGAGCTGGATCTGCAGCAGGCATCCACCTCCCCCTAACCCTGGCACTGCCTCAATGAGGGATCTGGCCCATGGGTGGGTCTTGAAGACCCCAAGCCTCCGTTGTTAAGAAAACTTTGCCTGCCCCTCTTGTATGATAATATTGCCTGAGGAAAATCACAGCTTCTATGTGCGGTCTCCAGATTCCACCTTCAAGAACATAATTTGTTCATTGATCTAAGGCATGAGTGGATTCCAGCTGCTTTGGTCCTCAGAGCTGACTTTGGAACTGGAATCTGCCTCCTTGACTCACTTCTGGGAGCAGCTGGTCTGCCACCGAGGTTGCTGTGAGGTGGGCAGAGGCCCGGGAAGGCTGGGCACGGCACACTTACTTCTCTGGGAATCAGAGGGCTTAGCCGAACAACACCGGTGCAAAATGCTAAATACAATCATTTGTGCATGTGTGAGCAGAGATTTTTTTTTTTTTTTGCTTTCTGATCTTTGTCTCCAAGGCAGATGGACTGAAGTGTTACTGGACTGGAGGATTAAAATCTTGTTATTAACCTATCATCAGTCAATGCTTACCCTGTAGGTAAATACAAGAATACTTGAGGTGTCCCCCACCTCCTGTGTTGTTGCTCCTGAAAGAGGAGGGTCTAAAGGAGACTTCTTATTGCACATTTTATTTGCTAATTAAATTTGTTGCAAGGGTTATCTGCTACTGATGGGCTACTTGATGCTTCAATATCTATGGGTTTGGTTTTTTTTTTTTTTGTATAATTTAATTTTATAGGTGTCCCTGCCCTGCTTCTGTGGTTATAAAACTTATTTCACTGAGCTGGAATCCTCATGTTTGACAGCGAGGAAGAGCTGGAAGCACTTTTTTGTTTGTTTGGTTTTGTTCTTAAACTGTGAAACACAGTGAAAAAAAAAACCCTGGGACCAGTGGGGTAGGACTAAGGGTGTGTGTGAACAGGTTGTGTTTACACTCGGGCCTCAATTTTCTCATCCATGGGATTGGGATAGCACTCCTTCCCTCGTGAGGTCAGTCAACAGGGCTAGAACAGAAAGGGCTCCTTGAGGAGCCCGGAGCTCTGCAGCGAGAGGCCACTGCTATGCCGGCCTGCTTGCTCGTACTTGCTGTGTGTTTTAGAAATGGTAACCCATCGGGAGCCCTGTGCACCAGTCATTGCAAAGCCTGCTGGGAGGTACCATCGCGCCTTCATTGCCCGGGCTGGTCTTGGAGTTATTTACCTCGAGATCAATAAGTATTGGCTGATTGATTTCCTATGTTTCTGAAGATGCATTTTAATGGGTTAGCTGAGTTCACAGAGGGGCTGGTGGGGGTATCTGCATCTTCACTGAGCAAACATTCTCCCTCAGACCCAGCAAATGTCAGCGCCTGTTTCTGTGCATACAGCACGCATGCCATATGTGCACACGTGCCACACAGCACACGGTATGTGGTATCACACATGTGCGTGGTGCCACAGAGCGATTCAGCACCCATGTGCACTCCATACCTCACACACACGGGAGCATGCATGCCTCCTGTATACGTGGGTGTATGCAATACTCCTGAAGAAAGGCCTGTAAGCGCAGACACTCGTGGCCAGAGTCCTGTTGGGGGCGTGTTCTTCATCTTTGCCCTGCACTCGAAGCCAAAGACTCCAGGGAGGTGCTGGGTCATTCACTCTCATAAGAAGTGTTAAGCGCCTTTGTACTCTAGAGGTGCCAGGAACAAGAGTGGCAACAACTTCGGGGTGTCGGGTGAAGACACGGGCAGAGTGAAGGTGGTGCTGACTTCCTCGGTTCCGCAGGAAGAAAGCATGTCTCAGTACACAACCATGTACTGACACACCCCCACACATCCAGAGGCTCGTTTGTTCACCCCCAGATACCCATGTACTCCCATATACAGCCTCGCATATCTGTATATTGATATTTACACCTTCAGAAGTCACATGCTTATACTCTCAGACATTCGTATACTAATGTACACATCCTGTCACCTCCACATATTCATATATATACCTTCATATCCATGTATTCCTATGCACATCGGGACACGCCATTACTTGTTTGCATACCTGCATAATCCATTTGCTCAAACACTACCTCCCCACATAGTCATGTGCTCGGACGGATAGCGTGTAAACACCCATGTGCTTGTATATACACCCATGTGTCCATATGCTCTCATACGTACCTGTATAGTCCTTATACTCATGTATAAACTCACACACCCATGTACTCCAATACACACTCACACACATCGTGTGCACAGCTGCCTGCATCCTTAACGCACATGCCCGCACACATCATCCAGTCACGCACATCAGCACACATTCATATAGTCACGCATGCCAGCACACCCATACATTCACACACATGTCCTCACCTGCACACATCCTTGTCAGGGTCTAATTTGCATGCTTCTGTACATTCACATGTGTTGTCAAAGGATCCCAGCCAAAACTTCAGCGTGAAGTATAAAATTGATGTGTTGAAATTTGGGCCCCTGGGTTCAAGATGAGTCCCTCAAGACAGAAATGGGAGTTGCACATGAATCTCTGACTTTGCCCACAGCGAAGGAAAGTAGAATCCTGGACTGTCTTTCCCTCACTGGCAGGGATCCCAAATTGTGAGCAAAGGGAAATGCCAGGCTGTCCCTGACAGGAGGGGTGCCTTGGTGATGCTGTGTTAACAAGCAGGACGTGGTCTTCCTGGGGTCAAGTTCAGGTCATGCCATTAAACCTCTAGCCTTTATTGAGTGCTTATTAGCTAGGTGACCTCAGGCTGTTCCCACAAGAGCTCACGGAATGGAAGCCCTTGAGCATTCATTGCCTCTTGATGGTGAGGGGGAGCTTGTCCATGGGGTGTGACTTGTCCAAAATCTTGTTGCTGCCAGGTAGCAAGCAGGGGTTCTCCCCCTGGGCGGGGAGAGCTGTGCTGGTGGCACCTGGGCTGTATGTACCATTTCTGGGGTCTCTTGCCACCTGCCAAGATCTTTGCTATCAATGGGGTTTCTCAGGGAAGAATTGAGGCTCAGCAGAACTCAGAGAGATGGAAGGTTCTAAAAGGCAGAATCCGTCCTACTTGCCTTTTGAACTGTTATCATGGGAGGCTGGTTCCCAGCATTTGTGAGCACAGAAGCCAGCTCTCTTCCTAAAATGCCTTTACATCAAAGACCTGGGAATGACAGCAAGATTCTGGCGGTGGGCTGTGAGGGGTACCCACGTTCAGGCCCTGCAGGTGTCTCCACTGGTTCCTACCCTGATCCCACACTTGCTCTCCTATCCAGATGCAGTTCAGCTCCTTCCTGCTCCACCCAGCCATACTTGAATACCTGCCCAGCACACAAAGCAGGTAGCTGAGGCATGAGTCTTCATGGGGCCCCGCCTCAAGGCAGCTGCCCCTCACCTGCTCTCCCGTGGGATTTTAGGAACACAAATCATCTCCAAACATGCAGACCCTTTTGTTTTGGGAGATGGGGGTAGGTACCTGCTTTGATTCTTCCCCATCAGCAGTGCGTTGTCGGCCAAGCCAGGGGCAAGAACTTCGGCACTAGCTTTGTTCTGAGGCCCCATTGGGAATATCTCAGCTGGTGCGATGACCAGTCTCCAGGGTCCTAAGGAGATATCAATGCTCCCGGAAAGCTGATTGAGAAATGTCCCCAACACCTCCCCACATGTGACCCAAGCCATCCCAGCTCTGCCAGGGAGGAGGCTTGGGAGCATAGGGCAGGAGGTTCTGGCCTCCTAGTGGCCCACACATGTGACCCACACATGACTGGTCTCAAACAATTTCTGGCTTTCCTTGGGGGCCCCAGGGAGAGCCCATGAGTCATGGCGTGAGGGAAACAGGCTCTGAGAAGGCAGCCCATTGCTAGCAGGTGCTACAGGCTGGAAGGTTTTGTGTGAAGGTTGAGTACCAAGGCCTCAGGGCTCCAGAAAGTTGAGGAATAAATGACCACGGAGGGAGGAGTATGGCCTTTGAAGGATGGTGGGCAAGGGCAAGGCCAGGGAGTATATTGGCCTTGGTCATCTGGGAACAGCGCCTTGGGAAGGACAGCGCTATGGGTAAGATCTGCTGGAGAAGCTGGTTGCATTGACCTTAGACCTCGCTTTGGATTGGTTGGAAATTTGATAGTGAACAGAAGACAAAGATCTCTGCTCTTGTGGAGTTTTCTTTCTGGTGGAAGGGAACTGACCATAAACAAGTGATGTGTTGCATGGGAGGTCGAAGTGTGTTATGGCAGAAAAAGAAGTGTGGGAAGGGACTGTAGCAGGGCAGGGTGCTCTGATGTCCCAAAGAGGTGGGCAACAAGGCTCCCTGAGAGTGTGGATGTGATCCTGCAAATCTGGAAAAGAACATCGCAGACGAAGGCAGCAGTGAGATCTCACCGAGATCCCGAGGTGAGGTGGTGCTGTGTGGAAGGAGCGGCAGGGGCTGCTGTGGGGCTGGAGTGAGCAGGCAGGTGTGAGCAGGGCCTCTCCACGCTCCTCTGCATTGCTGTGGGCAGGCTCACTATGCTTGCCAGGTACTTGTCTGGCCCTGGGGACACAGAGGTGGACCTGACACCCGTGGGTCCTGCTGTTCTAGGGACAGCTGGAGATAGTACTGACAGGTTCTACTGTGGCCACCCAGACTAGCAAGAGCAGGGTGACAGGGCTATCGGGAGACCCCCTGTCAGCAAGGTGGAGGACTGGGGTGGGCAGAGGTCAGGCAGAGGGAAAAGGAAGGTTGCAGAGACCCTGGTGGCTTGAGACAAGGCCAGGAGCTCCCCCAGGAACCACATGGGCTTTAAAGAAAGTTCATGGTGTCCCAGCCGGAGTGGCCCCCTGGCTCAGCTGTGAGCACGGCCTGTGGACAGCTCCTGGAGGAGAAAATCCACCAGCTTGTGCGGAGTTTCTCACATGATGATGACCCCTCCTGTCCCCCAAAGCCAGTGTCTCCCTGATTCTTTGCCTGCTTCCCTTCTGCCCCTGTGATTACTGTCATTGAGTTCCTCCTACCCCGTGCCAGGAATGTAGAAGAGTTTGAAAGTCAAGTGAGCTACCAAGGCAAGATTGCAAAGATCCCTTAGCTTGTAGCTGTTGCTCCGACTGACACTGCAGCTTGTGATGTCCACTTACCCTGAGCCCCCCAACTCCCTCTTCACCACAGCTTCAGGGGGCAGGGACTCCCCCTGATGACTCAGTTCTGGCAAGAACTGCCTGTGCTGAGTGTGCTCCAGGTTCAAAGTGGCCTGCTCCCCTTCCTCTGCCACGCACCACGCTTGCCATCATTTTTCAGGTCCTCCCCCAGCCCCTTCCTTCCATGGTCACTGTCAGGTGCAGTACCGAGCACCAACGTGAAAAGGGACCTTATGGGGACCCCCTGGGAAGGCACTTTATGTCTTGGGATTTTTCTTGTTTTGAGGGACTGAGAAAGACAGAGCTCAGGTCCTGCGGATCACTCCCTGAATTCCTGTAACTACCGGGAAGGGGCTAGGCTGAGGCTGGGAGTAAGAGCTCCATCCGGGCCTCCCTCATGGGTGGCAGGGCTCTAACTACTTCCACCATTACCTGCTGCTGCCCAAGGTCTGAAGCTGTCACGGGGACTCGGCCAGAGTGGGGAACTGAACCAAGGCCTCTATGTGGCCCCTTACCTGCTGTGTCCTTGGGCTGTGGAGAAGGCGTTCACCCCTCTCAGCTCTTTCCGGGGGCAGTGGATGCCTGTTTTTCCAAGGGACCAAAGGTTGGCAGGTAAACCATGGCTGTGTGTGTGTGTGTGTGTGTGTGTGTGTGTCACCTGCAGCAGGTCCACACAGGCCTTTTGATGTAGAACTGGGAAGCACTTCTTCTACCTGGCCCTGCTGATTTGTCACTTACATTATTGAAGGGACGACTTTTAACTTTGGTTTTGAGTGGGAATGAAGTATACCCCTTAGTTCTTTTGGGTACCAAACTTCTCATCACTTTGTTTTACATGGTTAAATGAATTTCTTTAAGTAATTATAAACATCCCAGATAACCCTGTATACTTATATCATATTTCACATCATCATAACTTAGATGCAAAATATTACAATGTGAATGATTCAATAGAAATATGATTTTCAGAAAAGTTGCTTAAAAGTCTTCCCTTTCTTAGCAGAAGTCTATTATAAAAAGCAAAGCAGTGTTTAAGAGCACTGTGAAATAACTCAAGGCTAAAGAACCATGCTTTGCAATTTACCCTGTGAAGTTACTCAACTCTGAATATATGATAACTGCTGTCCATTCATTAATTCATTTATAATAAAAGTGAGACAGAGAGAGGAGAGACAGAGTTCCCATGAGCTAACTTCCCCTCCAATGTTTCCAGTGACCGGACAGAGGCAGGAGCCAGAGCTGGGAGCTGGGGACTCTGTCCCGGGCTTCCGCGAGGGTGCCAGGACCCGCTTTACCTGCTGCCTTCTTGTGTCAGCCTTGATGGGAACTGAAAAGGCAGCTGGGACTGGGGATCAGTCAAGGCCTTTCAGGCCCAAACCTGCTTCCGTTTTAATTTGTAAGCATTAGTTGGAATGGTATTTTTACCCAGGCACATAGTATAGATCTAAATTTGGGTATCATGTATTATGAAATTTGAACCACCAGTCCTTTTTTCTCCTGAGAAGTATTTCCTTCTGTAGTAAAAATTGAGAAACGTGTGGTCTTTTATTTTAGTCTCTATCACAAATTTCCAAGTGATTGTTCTATATTAGTCTTGAAAAGTGACATGATATTCCCTTTCCATAATAAACAGAAAATAATGTAATAAGAACAAATGATAATGCTAATGAAAAAATTATATTTTTCTCCAACTTAGAGAAGAGTGCCAACAATAGGTAGGATAAAACAAAATCAATATTTTGACAGTGCTCTATTATGTCTGGCTCATTAATTCGAAGACAACTTCTCTGTTCAATCCTAACTCATAAAGTGTCAACAAATAGTAGTTTCAACATCTACTCTCATTCCAGTGCATTTAATGCTTTGTAAGTTATTTTTGGAGGAAAATGAATTTTGATTCCACAGATGTATAGAGATTGCATTGTGTAGGTTTTTGTCTTGAAGAACAATGAAAAAGTTTGCCATTGCCATTTGTATTCCAGAGACGGTTCGCTCCTAAATCCCATTCAGTGCCAGTATACATGGTTTTTCATATGTATACATCTCTATATAGGAAAAGACATGCAAATAAGTGTCTATGTGAATGCATAGATACCTGGACACATATACTGCACTTAAAAGCCATTTGCATTGCTGCTCTTTTTATCTGAAGTTTCGCCTAGCTTCCTCTTCTTTTTAAAGAAGGCAGAGTTTCTGATTTCTGAGTACTGATGGTCAGTTGATTAACGTCAATGCCAGCACTTATCCGGGCTCCTATCGACTGGAGACACGTGATATAAGTGATTGATCCACCGTACACACAGCATTGCTAATTTTCTATTGTAACGGTCCTTTCCACCCAGTCTATTCTTCATCACCTCCAGTCTTCATACAGTATTTCCGAACGATCCATCCCCGCCTCCCGGCTCCTGTGCTATTGCACCAATGCAGAATTACGCCTCTCACTTGTGCAAAAAGTGTGGTATATCACTGCTGCCTGTCCTTTGTTTTCTAGGGATCACAAAAGCCTGGGATTTGGAAGAGCAGATAATAGCATACAGTGCATATTATTGATGCCGCTTTAATTGTCTTATTGACAACTCGCTTGAACTTGGAGAAGCATGCTAATATTTATCATCCTGTGAACTCATGTGCATTTTCTTGACTCAGGCCGTAATTACAGAAAAATTTCCAAATGCAGAGGTTGACTCACCCTGGCTCACCTTCCTTCTCCTTGTTTGGGCAGAAGCTCCAGACCACAGCCTTGTGGGAGAGCCCTGGCAGCTAGCTGTCCCTGTCCACTGCCCCTGCTTTAAGCTGCCCGTTTCTCTAGGAGTGCCCTGGAGGACTGACAAGTTGGCCTGCACCTGGCTAGGAAAGGAGGTAGCAGGATGACCCACCTGAGCAGGCAGGCAGGGCAGCCCCTTCCAACCAGGAAATGCTGAAGAGACTGAATTGAGCCTAAAAGCTGGGCTATGGCTGCTGGGCTGGCTAAAAAACAAACAAACAAACAAACAAACAAACAAACAAAAACCCCAAAACCCATACCGGAGGCATTAGGAAAACTCAAGCAGGTGGATGGAGCCACCATGGTCCAACTCATATCTACCTACCTTCTCCTATTTGTCATCCTCTATGAACCAGCCTTCTCCCAGTTCCTTGGTCATCCTTAGGAGGCCTCAGCACAAGCCACTTCTTCCTCATCGTCACCATCCTGCTCTCCTGCTCCTCTCTCAGGACCCTCCTCAGTCTCTTTGCACCCACCCCTGCAAAGGAGCTCTTCCCTTCTGCCCCTGCCGGCAACCTTCACCTCGTCTTCTTTCCTCTCCTTTACTGTGCTGGGCTGCTTTACTCTGATCCAGTCTTGCCATGTTTAGCGCTCTCCCTCTCTCCACTTCCCAAGCCAGGGCCTCTGTGGGCCACCTGCTGACTCCTCTGCCGTCTCATGGACAATTGAAGCCACTTATAAGCATGTTTCCAAAAGAAATGCTATGGGTTTGGGAATTTGTCCTTGACCCTTGGAGAACAGCTGTTTTGAGGCACGCTCTACTGACCCACCACTGAGCCAGTGATCGCCATGACAGAAGGTCAGAAGGCCGTTCATTTCACTAGGAAATTTTATTCTCATCACTGCCAAGGTTTCTTCTTTCCTTGGCAGGGGATGGCACCAGTGGTTTTTTTTTTTTTTTTCTTCTGGCTGGTGTTTCGGCTACAGAGGCTGCTTCTGTTAAGTCATTTCCCCACCTGTGCCCACCATGTCCCCTCACCCCCTTCCCCCAGGTCTCTTCCTTGACATCAGTACGTGGGGCACGGAGTGTTCGATGTGGGTTCTCTGCCACTGCTGAGAGCCAGCTGTGTGGGGCCCTGATTAGCCCGGGTTGGGTTGTTAGCGCTCCGTGCGCTCGTATTCAGCAGCACTCGATGGGGGTCCCTGGGCAGAGGCGGCGTGGAGCCCGGGGAGGATGCCGCGGAGGCTCTCTGATTGGTGAGTCGCTCGTCTGACTGATGAGTGAGGTGGAGTAACCCCACTGGCTTCAACAAGACACTCGAATCACAGAGGATGATTGCACGCGGGGAGCAAGGGTTTTAAACCTAGGTCACATCCTGTTGCCCCCGTGACTCCCATCCCGGGAAGGATGGCCCTGCTTGTGCAGTTTGAGGAATCTGTTTTCTCTTAGAAGATTGGAAATGCTTACCTTCCTGCGCTAGGCAATCCAGTGGTAGCCGGGGATTTTTCCAGAAAAAGGAATACATGGGAATACAGCTGGGGGTGGGCAACCCAAACCTTGATTTCCCACCTGTGTGCACCACAGAGTCTTCTCAGCCTCAGGTCTATCCCTGTGGTCTGCACCACTTGGTCAGCCCATGAGGTTACTAGAAACATCCTTTTGCTGTGTACCTGCTTTCTCCTTAACTAGATTGCAAGCTCCCTGCAGACAGAACTTTCCTTTTTCTTCCCTTTTCCTTTGCTGTGTGACCTCATCCAGCCCAGAACTTTAACGGGAAGAATTGCGCTCATTTCCCATCAAAGTGTCTTCATTTACACTGGATTCAAAACCCATGGCCACCGACTTGGTTGTTGTGATTAGCTTTTTCATTTTATTTTCCAATTCAGAAAATGGAAATCTCTGCTGCTTTATTTCTCCCTTTCTCTTTTTTTTTTTTTTTTTAAATAAAAGCCCCAATATTCTACCAGGCAGATTTGAGGTTAGCATGACTCCACGCTGGCCCTTTTATGGAGTGGAGTTCTTATTATGAAGACCTCTTCTTGGCGAAGGCTTGGTGTTCCTCGCCCCTAATCAAGCAGAGGAGTCCTAATAGCCACCTGAAGGCTGGGTGAAACTTGACTTTTCCTGTTTCCCGTGGAAATTGAGCATTGCCTCCCCCAAGTAAGCCATCCAACTTTGGCCTCCCTGAGGTCTCCGGGCCTCCAGTCCAAAGGCTATGTCTTAGTTCTTGGTGTGAATGAAAACCAAATGTATTTAAGCACACTTTCTGCGAGCCCCCATCGCAGGCCAGTGTACAAGTCAAAGTCGACCGCAGCAGATACCCCAGGTCCTGAGCGTAGTTCCTCATTTGTGCCATCTCTTTGCTCTATGGGGCCTGAGTTTCCCTACCTGTAAAACAAGAAGGGTGTGCTGGATGAATGGTTCTCACCTTGGCAGGTAGAAGAATGATCTAGAATGCTGTGAGTATGCTTCAGTTCCTGGTTCCCCCCAAGTCTGGATTCCCAGGGGTGCTCTTGTCTGTGAGTGCCCAAGTCGGTGTGGGTGGTATTTGCCAGAGCTTTTCTGATACTTTGTGGAATGAACCTGGAAAAGTGGTCAAACCTTTGCAAAACCTTGCTTTTTGACTGCTTGGTTTTTCTCCACTGCGTCTCTGTTTGGTACCATCTTGCGAAATTAGTGTGTTCCGGGCCACAACCTCAGAGGCAGTGCCAGATGCTTGTCTCTGGAAAATGTGTAACTTTGCAGTGCATATGGCAGCCCTGGAAAGACCCACGTGAAGCCACAGAAAGTCTTCATTGACCCCCCTAACCCACTGAGAGTTTTGGGGAGCCCTCCATGTCAAAGCAGGGTGAGGCTGACCTGGGCTCTGACTGTGTTGTGTTTGAGTTCAGTCCAAACAGAAAACAGTCGAAGGTGACAAAGCAAATCACTGTGATTTGTCAACCACAGCCTTATCTGTCACTTGAAGAACTTCTAGCTGCAAACAAGCAGATCGACAAAGCTCAGATGGCTAACAGATCTTCAGGTTTCTGCAGGGTGACGTTGGGGCAGTGTCTTGGAAGATCTAGCTGCAGTGAGCATGCATGATTGGAAGGGCACTTCTGACCTTTCATCTGCTGAACCAGTCATTCCATGCGAGTTAGAGACGCTCTTTATAACTTCCTAATGGACCAAGTGGGACAAGATGTTATTAATACGGCTCCAGGTGTGTTTGACTTTTGACCCTGGCCAGCAGTGGTTCTGAGGAGTCGTTATTTCTGATGCCTATTAGATTTCCTCTTTTAACAAGGAGGCCTCTAGAGTGAAGGGGTGGCTCGTCCTTCCTCTTGGCTTTTTAGCATCTCCCTCCTGCAGATGCTGGGTGACATGAAGCAGGAGCAAAGGATCACAGCCACATGCATGCTTCATATCCAATACAAGAACTCAATTTGCTGACAAATGGGGGTTAACCTCTCCGAGATCTTTGGTTTTGCATAATTAATGTATCATTCAGAATTTGACTTTGGTCATTTTCATACAGATTTGATCTTAAAGGGATGCTCTCGGGTTGTGTGCTCACAAATGCATATATTCGGCTTATTTAGTGGGTTTTCCTTGGGTTTGGGGTTAGTCTTTGCCGGGAGTTTTCTCCAAGAAAATGATCCATCTGGATAAAATAACCTGTCCTTCAGCAAGGATATATTCTGTGCCTAGCACTGGGCTTCCAAACAGTTGGAGCAGAGCAGCTGCTGCTAGCGATGCTGGAAATGAGGAGGGTAGGAGACAGAGGGTGTGGTGCTGCTTACCGTGCAAGTATTTCCTCAAGGAATCTCAGCGCATCAGTGTCATTTCCCCAGACAAGGACCCTGCATGACTTATGTATAGCGGGTGACTGTATGCAGGTGGCAATCCCACATCCTGACTCCCCGAAATCTCTTTTTCCCACCTGCTGAATAACTCTGCCTGTTTATGTTATGCCTGGAGATTACTCAGATTTGATCGAAGGAGTAGATAGAGCTGACCCCTTTTTGGGGACTGGAGGAGGAAAGTCGAGGGGCAGTTCACGAAGCCATGCGTTCCAGCCCCTTTTCCCGGGGGAGTATTGAGCAAAGTGATGCCACATTGCCACCGTACGTCTGGATCCTCTCCGTGTCCCCTGTTTGTGTTTTAGGGGAGCATCCTTCAAACGGCTTCTTCTCCGGGAAAGCCGCTGCTTCTTGCATCTGCCCCCTTGCCAAGTAGACGAGATGTAAGAACAGGCTTCCTATTGATTTTTAAAAGCAATTCAGGACCCAACTGGTAATAATAGGTGTGACCCGTGCCGTCTCCCAGGCAGTCACAAGCAGCTTGGAGCCTTGTTGCGCGACTCTGATGTTTGGGATGTGCGTTCTTTGAAGATTACTTCTAAAGCAAGGCGTCCAAATCCTTAATTCACGATTCTGTCTATTCCTGTGGTGTTTACATTCCACCATGCATAAGATCACTGCCGAAGAGAAAGATGAAAATGCACTTTTAAAAAAAAGACCTTTCTTGCGCAGGCCTCCTTCAAAGACCCTAACCCTGTCCCCTCTTGTTAATGCCAAGGTCTGTCCTTTATCTACAGGGAACATGTGTCGTCCAGGCAGGGGCAGCAGGGCGGGGGGGGGGTCCTCAAAGTGTATCACACTGCTGTGTCACAGTGAGGTGGAGGTCTTGGGGTGCTGATGCTGCATGTAAAGCGCTGGTGTGATTTGGGGGGTGCACCTGTGTCTCCTTGGCCTCATGGTGTGACTGTGTGCACCCGCCCTCTGCCCTTCGCCCCAAGTCAGGTCTGGAATGGGGTTGCGGAATGATTTTAGTAGAGTGGCTTTGGGCTGACTGGGCTGGCCCGCCAGCAAAACGGGACTTGTGAGGGTTGAGTGCCGAATCTGTCTCTAAGTCACTAGCTAGGGAAGGGGCTAAGCCGTGGCTCTGAGGGCTAAGCCGTGTGTGGACACAAGGCTTGCTAAGGCCCCTTGAGGTCCTAAGCAGAGACACAACTGTGACTCCCTGCCCTTACGCCGCTTCCCTGTAGAAGTCCAAAGGCATTGAAATGCGGGACTAAGTCGGGCACCAAGTTGGTTTTGATTTTCCCAGTAATGACTCTTATAATGTTTTTTAAAAGATTTATTTATTTTTGTTGGAAGGGTAGATTTATAGAGAGAAAGGGAGATAGAAAGATCTTTCGTCCGCTGATTCACTCTCCAAGTGGGAATCAGCTCAAAGCCAGGGGCCAGGAGCTTCTTTTAGGTCTCCCACGTGGGCACAGGATCCCAAGACTTGCAGCATCCTCTACTGATTTCCCAGGGCACAGGTATGAAGTTGGATGGGAAGTGGAGCAGCTAGGACACGAAGCAGTGCCTATGTGGGATTCTGGTGTGCTTGCAAGGAGAGAATTAGTCAATTGATTCATTGAGCTGGACCCAACTGTTACTCATGTTTTTAGGGAGTGGTGATATGACCACTATTCCTGCAAGCTGAATAACAGGGCCTGGGGCAGGTCCTTCAGAGCGCGCGTGGTGTGGCCATCATGATTCCTAGAGCTCAGGTTTAAGGTCTCTGCTTTAGGTTGGACACATGGGGACCTGGTTGACTGAACTCCCACCATCCCCCAAAGAAAGCACCACCTTGGATATCTAAGCTCTGAGAGAATGGGTGACAGGGTTCCAGATGAGGACGGTCCTATGGGACGCTGTACTGCCCTGGGGGAGGTTGACCAGAAGCCATTTGTAATGTTGTTCTATTTCCTGTACAGTTTATTCCTCTTCATTAACATAGAAAATTATGGTACAAGGGCTCATGAGTAGACTTGAAGGAGGACCTCATATTCTTAATGTGGGTGCAAGTGGTCTTAGAGTGTGAATGGCTCAGCTTTTTCACTAGTTGATGCATTCAGAAAAGGAGACACAGTTGGCCCTCCCTGAGGGCTTTGAAAACAGCCTCCTGCACGTTCGCCGATTTCTCAAGGGATATTTAGCCTTGAAATAAAAAAAAAAAAATGGAATAACTATTATATTTTCCCATTGAAAAATACTTTCTGTTCCCCCCTGGGAAATGTTCAGGCCAGGTTGGCTTTGATCTTGAGTGAGCAGAGCTCATCGTGTGGAAAAGGTAGGATGTGTGTTGCAGGTGGGGGTGCAAGACCTTGGTCCCCTCTGTTCTCTGCTTGCTAACAGCTTGGGCTGGCTTCCCTGGAATTTCCCCGGAGGCTGTTCATTGTGTTTAGTGCCTGTCCACTGGAATGAGATTCCCTGAGATCTAGGGGCCTCCCCTGCCTGAGTGAGCAGACACTGGCCCTGGGGCCAGAACGTAGAGAGGTGCTGAGGAGACTCAGAACTATCAAGGGTAAGGAGTCAAGGTCGGGTGGAGACCAAGCCAAGAAGAGTCTTGCTCAGAGCATCCCATTCCATCAGTTGGTGTTCTCATCTACATAGTGAAAGTAACAAGCGAGGACTTCCAGCTATGAGACATTGAAGCCGCCTCCGTCTCCTTACTTGTTTATTTAAGGGCAAAGAGAGATGGAAAGACAGAGGAATCCCACCTGCTAGTTGACTTCCTGAATGCCTACCCTCGTCCCCTGGGACGAAATGCAGGAGTTGGGAATTCAGTGCATTTCTCCCCGTGGGTAGCAGGAACAGGATCACTGGAGTGTCACGGCAACCTGTCAGGGTCCGCATTAGCAGGAAGCTGGAGCCAGGAGTCAGAGCTGGGAATCGAACCCAAGCCTTCTCTGGGGCATTGTAATTGGTATCTTTGTCATTAGGCCAAATGGCCAGCCCTAATTATCTTTAAAGTCACTGTGATTCTCTTAACAGTCATTTAGTTTTGACTCCCTTGCATTTCTGGGCACTTGAAAAAAGATGGCTTTTTGAAATGAGGATGATGGCGATGATGATGATGATGGTGATACTGGTAGCAAGTGAGAGCTGAAAAGATTCAGAATCAGTTCTGAAGTGGGCACCCACAGTTCTCACTCCAGTGGGAACTTCTGCCCGAGAGGCAGATCTTGCACCCTCGGGGGCTCTCATTTCATCAGCCCCCTAAGGGCGGGGAGGGCCTCCTCGTCAGCAGTGGAGAGGGGCCTTAGTCGGGTCTTCCAGTGGGCAGTGTGAATGATAAATACTGTTAATATTCAGAAGGAAGACTTGATTTAAAAAATGTGCCTTTGATTCACTAATCTCTGACATGGAGACATTTTTTTGAAGTCTGTTGCTATAATTAGAATTCTATAAGCCATTTTATGTCTCTATCAAAATTTTAAGAGACATAGAAAATTTAAGGTTTTTTTTCTTTTGGACTTACAGTTCATCATGTCAGCACGTGTCATCCTGCAGTTTGGGCCTCAGTGTGGAGCAGCATTTTGAGGCTAGGACTTGCTCTGTTGCAGGAGCTGTGTTGGTAGCAGCTGTGGGTGCTGCCCGGTAGTGTAGAACTTGGAGTTTAAGAATTGCCCATCAAATCAAGTGTGTGTCCACCTCGTTTTGGTTTGTTCTTCCCCATTGAAATGTGAGCTGATCATCCAAGGGGCGAATATGTGTAGCTCAGAATCTGTGACTGTTCCCCCTTGCTGTTGGCGGGCTCTGAGTGTCCTGGCTGGGGACGCTGGGGTCCTGGTTGGTGCTGGCAGC
The DNA here is from genome assembly GCF_017591425.1 of Ochotona curzoniae. NCBI lineage: Eukaryota > Metazoa > Chordata > Mammalia > Lagomorpha > Ochotonidae > Ochotona > Ochotona curzoniae. The sequence continues at coordinate 9,296,335 of NW_024465561.1, read as the reverse complement.
TCCAACCAGGTGAGTCAGGGCTGCGTCTGGAGATGGCTGCTTGGTGACGTGTGGTCGGCGAACCGTGTGTGAGAGCCCTTAGTCAGAGAGGGAGGAAGGGGAGAGCAGGCATCGCAAATAAATGCTTCATCAGATTAGTCAGAAAAGACGCTAATCCCAGCCCGATGCCTCATGTCTACTTTTTTTTCCCCCTCTTTCCTAAAGCAGAAGCTGATTCTGTTCTTTTAAAATATATATATATGTATAAACCACTTTGCAAAAAGACAGATTTAGCCACAATTGAAGGGGGGGGCGTGTCACCGTTGCACTGCGACGATTAGCATGAAGATGAGTTGCACTTTAGCCGGGCTGAAACTTGTTCCTAACAGAATGTTAAATACTTAGTGAAAAGAAAGATTATGTCTATCTAGTTACACCATTCCTTGATATATGCTCCATGTCAGAGTGCCATTGTCTCCTGGGTAAAGACGGAGAGTTCAAATACCCACTATCTCTCCCCTGGTGCTCCAAATGCTCGCCTTTGAAGTTCTTATAATCCATCTGCCATCTTCTAGCAAGGAGGGCACATGTTCTGCACCACTCAATTACAGACTTCTCCTCTGCCAACTCCAGCGAGACAGGGGAGAATGTTATGGGTGGTTGAGAGAAACTGTCAGATACACTAAATTCCTAGGATTCATGCGGACGAAGCTGTCCCAGGACAGGATCACAGCCCGCCTTATTGTTCAAGTACATTAGGGATACATTTGGCATTGGAACAGAGCTCCTTTGGTTTTTTTTTTTTTCCTTTCTCTTCCGGAGAGTTGTCTTAAATTTGATTGTTCTTGTTTGAAAAAAAAAAAAATCATTCAAATCTCCTCTGGAATGTGGATTGAAAAGATGACATTTGTTTTAGCTGACAAGGAAGTCGGGAGCCCAACTGTACAGATTTGGGAGGTAGTGGAATGCTTTTGTTTCTGTGGTTTCACTTTAGTGGAGTAGGATTTTTATTATTATTATTATTATTATTTTAATGGGGTTTGATAGAGATGGTGACTGGAACAGCCCGATCTCCGTAGAAATAATTTTCACTATCATGAGATCTGAAAGGCCGAGCGTGCAAACCTTCTGCCATCTGGTGAGCTCTGGCCGGAGAAGTCTCTGAAATGGGTTATTTTATTTAAAGCCCATCTACCTTGGAGTGGTTAGTGTTGCTAGCACTGCTGTTAACTTCTCACTCATTGAGTCACGGGTGGTTAAATTCGTTGTCTTATGTGAAATGAGTGTGATGATCTCGGCTTAGCCTCTGGTGGGTATTAATTCACATTATGAAATATCCCAGAATAATTTAGCACCGTGTAGCGTCATTTGCATTTTTACTCAAGATAGGGGCATTGATAGTGTGTCTGGATATATTCTTTTTTTTTCTTTCCCCAATTCATAGAGGAAGACTCTTGTTTGTGGCTTGCAGGGGTGGCTACGGCATTACTGTTATTAATGTTGTTTTCAGCGTATGACTTCGGAACTTGGGTGAGCTTGGGTGTTAAAAGCTAGCAAGAAATATTTGTGGGGATGTAATGACAGCTGAGCTGGGCCAGGCTTCCATGAGCCGAGTTCATGCAGTCTACATGCGTGTGCGCTTGTAGAAGCACATACACAGACCCCAGGGGCGGACGGGTGCAGTGTGTGTGTCGGGGAGGCGGGGGACCATGTGCAAAAGGGTTCTTCTCTCTTTGCAAAACAGGAAGGTTTTTCCAGAAATGCAAGATACTATTAGAGTAATTAATTTAGTGAAACTTCTTGAATCTGATCTTCTGTTCAAACTAATAATGAGAGGATGGGGTAGCGCGATGTCATTAATTGAAATCTGGAGACAATAAAAAAAAATGTCTTTCTGTAACTTCAATACAGCAGTCTGGAACTGTCGGGTCAGGCTGTGAACCAATTTTCTTCTCATTACTTTTGATTTTGGAGTCAATACAAATTTCATCAGTGATTGTAGGGTGCAGATCTTCGTCTGCATGGGCCTTGTCACGGGAGAATCTGTGCACTTGGCCGAGAGATTTACGGAAAAAGCAGTGCTGCTGAGGCCGGAGAGAGGGCCAGGAGAGGCTGGAGCCCACAGCCTCCGCGGTGACTGCTCCCGGGGCTCAGGAGAGATTGAAACCAAGAGGACGCATGGGGCTGGGGGAAGGCCCAGGCCTCCGCAGGCATCCGGTGGGGCCGCTGGGGGCGGCCTTTGCTCTTCCGATTTCATTCCTGGGGAGTTTCCTTTTTGCTTCCCCTTCCAAACCTGTGCCTGGAGCCCGTTTTCCTCTCCCCTTCATCCTGTGTCCCACATTTACAGACACTGAGCGCTCCCTCCTGCAGCCCACAGAAGTTAAGGCCGCCCCGGGTGTGAGTTGCAGGGAACGGGGGAGGGGGGTAGAAAAGCAGAGTCTGCTTCAACTTGGGGAGAGTGGGCACAGCTTCCTGGGTGACGGAGCCTTTTGTGTGGAAACACAGATCCGGGATGCCTTCTCTGATTTTCATGTTTTTTTTTTTTTTTCCTCCCTACACTCAATTTGCATCTTTGCAAGTCATACGATCAGCCCATCTATCATTAGGTATTGGCCTAATTGGACATTTTTTATGAGCCCAGTTTGCTATTTATGTTAAAAGCAATTCGCAGAAATGCCCTTTCTTCGTGATTCGGTATTGGCAATAGCGACGTATGTTTAATCACATTTTCCATGAGTAATTATCTAATTCACATGATTACCAATATAAAATAGGAAAATAGAATAGGGGCTTAAGTCGTTGCTTGGACGGTGACACAGGCCCATGGAGGGACCCGGTTGAGGAGACGTGTGCTGGTCCTGTTTGTCCTTTGCGATATCGTGGGCATTTTTTTGTTGTTGTTTTTTTATTAGTGGCAGGGGCTCTGGGAAGCTGGGCATGGCTAAAGGAGAGGCTGTTTGGAATTCTGCTCTAACGCAGTTTGAGGTTCCGTCTGTCTGCTTGGGTTCTGAACATTTGGGGCTGTCCTTTTGAAGATTTCCGGAAGACAGAGGTCACATTTTTTATTCATGTTGAAAAATATTCATTTATCAGTATTGGTGCAACTGTAAACAAGTGATAAAGTGACAACATTTACAACAGTAAAACTGACAGCATTTACTTTAATTTTCTGTCATTTTGGTAATTATATCAATCAAGACCCAAAACTAAAATGATATTTTAGCATGCAGTAAGAAATGAGGAATTCAGATCTTAAAAGACCATTACAATTAGCTTTGAAATGTTCGCCATTTTACCATAATTGTTTCATATAGCTTATATGTCTTCATTTACAGCCGAATATTCTGTTGATCTTTTATAAACAAAGTAGCACCCATCTGCTCCTTGAGACACTCCTGGCGCCTATTCATTGCAAAAATAATACATGTCCTAATGACTTCCACATATTTTGAAATCTCCCTTTTGAAATTGGTCTTGGCAGATTATTTGCAGGTACTTGAGTTGCATCTGTTTGCAATTTTGCAAATGCGGAAGACTTTAATGTTGAGCACTGCAAGAGGCTATTTTAATCCTCAGATAACGTTGGCTGTCATCAAAAGCCACATTTATCTTTTCGAAGGTGGGGCAAATGTTTAATGTTAAAAGACAGTCAAAGGTCAAGGCCAAGTCTGAGGTCTGAATTTTTTTCCCTCCCTTCCCTACCCCAGCCATGCCTTTTGCTGGCTGTCTCTTGTCGTTTTTTTTTTTTTTTTTTTTTTTTTTTATTATTTCGGTGTTTCGGTTTTAGCTTGATACCCACTGCCAAGAGGATGTTTTGCTGATAAAAATGAAAGATCAGGAAGAGAGTAAATCTGAAATAATTGTGAACTCCAGGCTGTTGGGCTCATTACCGCCATGTGGCTAGCAGCTGACCAGCTTTTAGGTCGACTCTGTTTACAGGGAAGAGCTAAACTTGCAGAACAGGGGGTCTTCGAGGCAGTTGCTGGCCTGCCTCCCAGCAGGGGCTGAGGCACTGGGAGGGGAAGTGGCCACTGGGAGGCCAGTGCACGGTCAGCGGTTGCCGCCGCCTTTGCACACGGCACCTGTACATGAAGGAGGGATTTCTTATAGCGGGGCACTGGCTGGGGCCCGTTTCCCCTTTGTTCAGGCTCTGGTGCCTTGACTGAGTGAAGGCAAGGTTCTTCCCAGGATGTGGCTTTGATGAGGTCCACCTTGAACTAAGCAAGGGTCCTGTGTGGCTAGGTCCCTGGGAACTGAAACAGTGGACAGATGTTTTCTTCTGATTCCTGGCCACCTTCTCTGTCTTCTCTCTGGTCCTCCTGTGTGTCCGTGGCACGTGTGGCATGTAACCTGCAGGATTGGCTTTCTGTCCGCCCATTCACGTGACCGTGGTGCTCAGAGAATAAAGAGTCAGAATGTTTTGGGGCCGAGTGGAAGTGGTGGACTGTGTAACTGTTGCTCTTGCCTGCAAAGATATCGCACACTCCATGCCGTCTAGCAAATAGACTCACTTCTAAGCCACTTCCAGTGACTGTGGAGATGGAAAGGACGTTAAAACCCAAGCTAGCTCCATCCTGCTGCTGAACAGAGAAGCACAGGTGTCAGAGATGACCAGCACAGCCCGGGGCTCGAGGTGTAAGGCCAGACAAGTTGGGAGCTGAGCTCTGAGGCTCTTCCCGAGGTCTTTCCGGCCAGAGTGTTCAATAGACAGTCATGTGATGATGGTTGCTTTCTGTCTGACACAGACATAGGTAGACTAACACATACTGTACCTTTGGAGTAGAGAAGGAGGGGCCCCTAAGATGCATTACCGAAGAGTTGCTTACCAGTGAGCACCTGCTCGTCTCAAAGGGCTGGCACCATTTAGTAACGATGTGTTTTTGGGTGCCTTTTCTATACTGCGGAAGTTACTTTAGCGCTTGACAGTTTTTTGTTATTGCATTCACACAGATATGATTGTGAAGGCACCATTCTGCGGGGCAAATATGAGAGAGCCTTGTTCTCATCCAGCTCTCCTTTCAGATTAGATTAGATTTTTTTTTTTTTTTTGCAGTTGGGGTGGGGCGATGAGTGAATGTGGAGAGAGAGTGGTGATTTGCATGGAGCAGGAGCCAGCATCCAACGTCTTTGCTTTTTCTGCGTCATTTATATTCTGATGCTTTCATATATGGGTGATTACACTTTAAAGAGAAAAGACCTCACACTCCTTGGATGATCAAGAATCCCAGCATCGCCACAGTGATACTCCAGGGAGAAGGGACACGTTGGTTCTCTCACACAGGAAATGCGGCTGCAGGGTCCTGGGATAACCAGGCAGGATTTCCAAGGGTGGTCCTGAGCCATCTCCAGGGGGCTCTGTTACAAATGTAGATAGGATCTTCTTTGCCACCTGACCCATCCGTGTTGGAATAAGCCTGGGGGATCTGGGTGCGGGATGTACTTGAGCCATAAGGCATATACAATACTGGGCCAAGCCCCAAAGTGCCCAGCCCCCTCACATCCCCAGGGTCCAAAAGTTTCCACCATCTTTTGGTTTTCCACTAATTTCTTGGGGGCTGCATCACAAACTTGGCACTCCAAGCCGTGTCAACGACTGTGTAGTTCGGTTCACATGCAAGGCACGAGGGCAGTCGATTGATGCTTTCTGTGTGGTTTCTTTTAGACTTAGTTCATTGGAATTTCTTTTCTTTTCTTTCTTTTTTTTTTAAAGGTTTATTTATTTATTTGAAAGTCAGAAATACAGTGGGGGAGAAACACAGTGAAAGAGAGATCTTCCATCTGTTGATTCATTCCCCAGATGGTACAACGGCCAGGACTGAGGCAGGCCAAAGCCATGAGCTTCTCTAGGTCTCCCACGTGGGTGGCAGGGCCCCAAGGAGTAGGACCATCTTCTGGTTTCCCCAGGAAATTAGCAAGGATCCGGATTGGAAGTGGGGCATCCAGGACATGAACTGACTCCATGTGGGAAGCCAGCATCGCAGGCAGAGATGGCTTTTTACCTGCTATGCTGTGACATTGGAGCCTGTAGTTTCTTTCACACAATTCCTGTTTGGTCATTGAAATTCTCGTGTCTTAAATACATGTGTGTTTATTTTGCTAACAGAGTCTAAAGGATCCCGCCCATCCACACTTCAGTGGGTCAGTACTCTCGGATTTGCGCATTCTGTCTAGATGTTTTCCTGAAGCAGACTGGAGGCTGTTACTAACGGCGCTTCTCATTGGGAAATACCTACATGTCAGGAAGTCATGGTGATTGTTTAGACTTCTCTGGGGAGGGTAAGGACTGCCCCTTCTCTGTTACAGGGATCCTGCTGACATTTTATGGGGCACAAATAATATGGTTGTGCCATCATCCATCCTAAGATACTAGTGGAGGAATCACAAGGCCAGTCTCCATGTTGGCTGTTGGCTTTTCCTCTAGTTGAGATGAGGCAACGAAGTCCATTCCTTGGTGGTACGTTTAGGATGGAGTCAGAATGAGACCCACTGACTTCTCACTGTGTTGCTCCTAAGGGTTTTAGTTTGGATAAGGAAAAGGAGACAGACTTCTGTCTGGGAATTCTGCCCCAGGCATCAGTCATGCCCACCATCCTTAGAGCATGCAAAGCTGCCAGCCTCCAAGGAGGGGGTGGACATAGACAGGCGTTGGTGTAGCCTCAGCATTCCCTAAAATCCCTAGAGTGAGGAATCTGACATTCCTGCATCCCAGACCCCAGCCTCCATGGCTCCACCTTCCCCAGTGTCAGATGTGCTTACCGAGACATTGCTGAGCGTGGCTCCCACTGTGTGAGAGGGATGATACATGGATTTACTATTTTAACAGTTGGCTATTTTAGGACCTATTAGAAAAACATAACCAGCATATCATAGCTATGATTTCACAGTTGTTATTGCTTCAGGTGAGGCTAAGTTACAAAAATTGAGTGAACTGGCTGAACGTTAATTTAGAGAGAAACTGGCTAACCAACAGTTGAGGTGGCACAAGGGTACATTGGACGGGAGTGCTAAGCGGTGGGGGAGGACTGCAGGAGTGGAGGGAGCAAGTGCTCCCTGGGGAAAGGCCCCTGTTCTATGACTCCGTGGCAGGTGCATCCCGGGTGAATGTTTTATTGATAAGAGTCCCACTCACTCTCAGAGTCTTTCTGCTTGTGGGTGCACTTCTGTGCCTCTTTGGTAATGCAATTACTGGCACTGTGGGAGGTCTGCAGGTTCAAAGCCAGCGATGAGAAATCTAGTTCACCCCTTTCAGGAATGTGGCTTTGGTTTTGGTGGCGACATCCATGTTTCATAAAGAAAAAACTCCACCAGTCCTCAAAAGACAAATGAAATGCTTGAGGCCAGGGTGCCTTCTTGAGCAGACAGCCCCAGAGGAGAGGACAGAGCCTGGCTGGTTCCCTCCCAGCCCCTCTTCCTTCTCTTTCATGGGCGCTGCCAGGGAGGGGGAGAGGAGCAGTCCTTGAGCAGTCTCAGGGAGGCTCCCCAAAGGATGGAGACCCTTGAAGTGCTTGGGTTCAATCTCTCAGAGCTGCCACATAGTCTGAGAATGGACTTGGCACTGACCTAGGGGCCACTCTGCAGTGCCTTATTGCAGGCTTCTCTGCCTTTAGTGCTTAAAAGCTGTGCCAGCAGCCCTGGGAGAGTAAGTGATCAGGCATCTCACGCCCCTGAACTTGATGTCTTTGCCCCTGTTCCTGTGCTGCCCACAGGAAGGAGGGCTCCGTCTTGGAGAAGCATCTTGGCTAGAGTCTGATTATAGCTTGTTGTGATCTGCACAGCACCGTGATACCCACAGGTTGCTGTGTGCACAGAGAGACCTGGGTGAGAGCAGTGGTGTTCCTTAATCCTGCAGTGGTGGGGGACCTGGGAGGGTCTCAGCCCCTAGGGGTGGGGGCAGCTGACTCTGCTGTGCATGCCCCCGCCTCCTAGTCTGTGTGCTCATGGCTGGCTAGGGTTGGTTGTTTCAATGTTCGGGGCTTTCTGTAGATAATTCCGTGGTGGATGAGGTGTGGTGTCTGCCCGTGGCGTGGTCGGCGGGAGTTTCACCCAAATGGAGAGACTGATCCAATCTTACTAGGGAATGATCTGCCAAGGGCTCGTTTGCCAGGGCTTCAACCTGTCAGGTGCAGGTGCTCAGGGACAAGTGGATTTGGAGATGAGAACAGAAAACTATAGAGAAGTATAGTGGAGGACAGAGGCACCTGTTATGTGGCACATGGTAGGACATCGTATTGACCCCCAGACAGGTAGAGCAGGGCAAAAGACATGGACCCGAGGTTGGAGGGCTCAGTCGAGGGCTTTGTGGAGTTGGTTTGTGACAATGCCTCTTTGAAAACTCAGGAGACAGCCTAGCACACAGCATGTAGTAAAGGCCGATTGCCGAGCTGAACAAGACCAGAGCTGGTTTTGTGGGTGCCGGAGCCAGCCTTGAGTGTGACCCTATACTGGGTCCTTGCTCTTTTTCGGGTCCTGGAATCCTTGGTGCTGATATGGTGGCGTTGGAAGCACAGCCTACTGGAATAGACCCCTCACCTCCACCCTGGCTCTCTGGGGACCTCTCCTGCTGCTTTTGTGGACTGGGCGTTGAAGGAGCATCCCGCACTGGGAGAGGGGAGGAATGGAAAACAGCAGGCAGTGTGTGTGTGTGTGTGTGTGTGTGTGTGTGTGTGTGTGTAATGAAGACGGTGGGAAGCCACTGCTGTTGCTCCTGCCTTGGTGGCTGAGATCTGTACGCTTAGGTTTTTCCGGAATCCCAGGCACCTAAGCACCCCCATCCAAGCGCTACTTGTGCTCATCAAGTTTTTAACTGTGCATTCTGTATCAGCAGGAAGTTTCCTGTAGCTCAAGTCATGTGTGTGCGTGTGTGTGTGTGTGTGTGTGTATGTGTTTATTTTTGTGTATTTATGGCTTAAAAACCAGACACTGCAAGTTGCCTAACTCAGTCAAAAGCTTTTCCCCTAATCCTTCCTGAGCTATCTTTCTGGAAGGGAACTCCCGGATTGGGTTAGGCTGAGATTTAAACACACGCACTCATGCACACGCATATGCACACACTTGAGGCTCCACTGGAGAACTGCGGGAGAATGAGAACACCCAACAATCCAGAACGGCAGGAGAGGAACTTTCTGTTTCCCCTTTCAAGTTTGGCAGACTGGTGAACTTGAAAGGTTCGCTATGAATAAGCATAATCAGATCTTTCTTCTTGTCCATATTTAATTCAAATGAGACAGCTCCGTGTTGACTTCTAATACAGCGAGGCCACCCACCATGGTGGCGCTCCCAGCCAGTGAAGCCGGCTGGCGAAAGCTTTCTTAAATGGTGCTAATCAGCCCGGGGAGGCCTGCCCTCTATCCCCATCAGTATTCTATAATTCAGATGTGCTGATAACCTGAAATTGAATGTGTCAGGATGCAGACATGGAAGGGAAGAGGGCTCCGGGCTGGAGCAGCCGGGGGCCTGGGAGACAAAGCCTTGGGGGGAGACGGGGGCTCACACCCCCGCAGTTGCCTCTGTGTGTGTGTGTGTGTGTGTGTGTGTGTGTGTGTGTGTGTGCGCGCATGTGTGCGTGTTATTGTTCAGGGCCAGGGACAAAATGGAAGGTTTCAAGTTCTGAAATATTTACAGGCAAGCTTAGGTTTTTGTATATGTTACATGAATCAACACACATTTTGGCTGCTAAGGGGTGAATGGTAATTTGCGATTAAAAAAAAATTTTTTTTTCAGCCACGGTTATTTTAAAACCATTCTCCCATTCTCTCCTCTGAGAGACAGACACACACACCCCCAGCCCAGTCTGGTGAGCACGTCTCCCAGGGAAGTTTAACAAAAGAGTCGCTATTGTCACTGTCCCAGCCGGCAGCAGTGCAGCTGAGGGTCAGTTGCTATTTCTATTTTAAACCTTGATTTTTGCAAAGTTTGTCTTTTGACTGTTCTCATTCTAATCAGGCTTAGTTAGGGGATCTGCTCCAAGCTCCACGCCAGGCTGTGAGGACAGAGAAAGATAAACCGGGGGGATTAAACACGAAGTTCTGCTCTGTCAATAGTTGTGAGTGTGTGTGTGTGTGTGTGAGAGAGAGAGAGAGACGAGAGAGACAGAGAGAGATTCAATTAGCAGCCATTTCTTTAATTTCAAAGAATGTGCAGTTTTTATAGAGCTGTTTTCTTTGTGTTGCTGTATTTGACTTGGTCATTTGTTGGCCAAGCTTTTAAAGCGCCACTACTCCAGTCTCCCCTGGTGACTGTGACCGTGTGTGTCTGCTGGCGTCTGGGCAGAAGCACTCCCAACCCCCGGCTTGTTCTGTGTAAGCATTCCCCAGATGCTGTGGTGCTTTGCTGCCAGCCTTGGTGGCTGCCAGGATCCTCCTCCACTTCCACCTTTGCCTGTTGCTCTCTTGGTCAGCCCATGCGTGTCAGTCTCTGCAGCCCCACCTTCCTACAGGTGAAGATGAACCAGTCCATTTGCCATGCCCCCGTGCTAGGGCCCCTGTCATTCTGTCCCTGGGGTGGGGACACCTGGTCTCTCCTACTGGGTGGTGGACTAACTCCTTGGGGCAGAGACAGTATCCAAGGCAGCTTTGGACTTCCTCTGTCCATTCCCATAGGACACACCTAGGTGGACACTGGGCGCTCATGGGTGCAAGGAAGCTAACTCACGTGGGCTTGTCTTTCTTCAGGTCCCTGTATAGGCCTTGCCACGTTCAGGTCTTGCCATTTGCTTCCCAATCTATGCTGGCTGTGGGGGCGCAGGTGTGTCCTAGCAGCTCAGTGGATGCGCCTTTCTTCTTGGATGTAACTGGGACATTTTTCTTTCTTACGAATCTAGTCCTGTTTAAGGGAGACTCGGAGAAGGTCCCAGTTTCTGGCTCCTCATCATGGTCTCAGTGCTTGACACCATGTGGCACAGCATTGGGGTGGGGGAAGGCGTGAGGAATTCTCCCCCGTGGCTGGGACCCAGTGCGGCTTCCCCAGGAGGACGCTTGGCATGTGTTTAATTATTCATTGGTGCTCTCGCCTGTAGCTCCCCGCTCCTTGATTGTTTTGTCTTTCCCTAAAAATATTTATTTGAAATTCTGTGATCAAAGAGTGAAAAACAAAATAGAGCAGGATATTAAAATTAAAAAAAAAATAGGATGTTGGAATGTCAAGATCATTTTTATTAGAAAAGTTTACAAGATGAAACCATGAATCATTTACGTAAACTTCATATACCGAGCACGGCACTCCTGGCTGTATTCTCGTGGTGGAGATTGGCTGGCACGACCTGGATTTAAGAGACTTTCAACTTCAGACAGGAAAAAAGTCATTTTAATGAAAATTAACAGATTATTGTCTTGATCATATTTTAACACACACGTGCACTCTCACACACATCTGTGTTCAGAATTGATAAAGAAAGAGCTCTAGTTAAATAATCCACTTTTGTCTGACAACGGAATCCGTTATAGAGGTGCAAATATGCAGAAAGCTATTTGGAAATGCATCCTAGTAGTTGTCAGGTTTTATTATGCAGGAAGGTGTCATGTTTGTTACGAAGCTGAGTGCAGATGGCAGAGTGGAAGAAATGGATCACTAATTTTAACAATGATTAATGAACAGAGATAGAAAATGAATTACATTGGACTATGGGAGGCAAGAAATATTTTTGTGAAAATTTTGACTCATCTGCCTGTGCTGTTCTCTGCAAATTATTTTCAGAAATTCTATATGTTGTCAACAGTTGACTGCATTTTCCATTACTGTCTATTTCTGTTCTTAAGTACTTTTGTGTTATTAGGGATACATAATTTCAAAAATACCAATACATTCCTGATTACTTAGAGAAAATGTATGTCACAGTGTGACTGTGCCATAGACGCTGGCCATAAAAGTCCTGTTTTATAATAATCTTTCATTCTTCCTCATTTTATCACTACATTAGGGATGTTGGATAAAAAGAAGAGTGAGTGTGTGTGTGTGTGTGTGTGTGTGTGTGTGTGTGTGTGTGTGTGATGAGGTGGGGGCTTATCCAGCACTTGCAGAATAAAAGGAAAATACCAGTGATGGTAGCAATAGCTCTGTGGCCCGGTGGCTTGTGTCACCAGCCCGTGGCTCTTTGTGTAGAAAGAGGGGCTGTTCTGTGCGCTGGGGTCAGCTGTCCAAGGGTGGCCTCCAACAGCTGGGGGCCTCCCCGCCTTCCTTCAGACCTGGGAAGTTGTCATGGGTTCTTGAAGTTGTCCCAGCAGTTTTTTTTTCCTCCCACAGATGTTAGTCCGACTGTTCTCCTCCAGTATTGACAGTGAGTTTTCAGGGTGCCTTGTGAGTCACTTTTCCTTCACCCACTTTCTTGGCAGGTGTGTGCGAGCCGTGAATGCAGACAGTTTTGGTCTTGGTTCACCCGTGTGTGTGTGAGATCTGTGAGTGAAGACATGGTCTTGGATCACCTATGTCATTTCTTCTGTCGCAAAATTGGGCAGCAGTGCGTGTGTGTATGTGTGTGTACGTGAGAGAGGTTTTGAAACGAAGACAGTTTATTTGGTTATGATCTTGGCTCACCTGGCAAAATTGGGCAGTGACCATTTTTCTTCCTCCCTTTCCTCTTCTCCTTCCCACACTCAAGGCAGATATTAACCATCTTCAAAGATGCAGGCTTCAGGACTCCTCATTCTCCTGAGGTCCCTCTCGCTAGCCTTTGGATGCTGGATAGTAATTGGCAAGCACTTCATTTTGTTAGCGGTGCCAGGAGGAAATGTCACAGTTAGCACTGCAGCATCTTCCTGTTGCAGACAGCCCTGTCCCTGCTCAGCCCTGCCGTTTTGCTCGGTGGCATTCGAGTCCACTGTTCATACTACCGCTGCTTGCTACGTGGCTTTGGAGTAGACCTGCTCACAGTCCATCCGTATAGAGGGGTAGAGCCCTCTGTGTTTTGACAACTCCGTCATCTTCCCCCTCGAGGAATGCCTCAGGACCCGAGGGCAGGGTGCTCTTCCACCTTTCCTGCCAGTGCTGACCGCCCAGGGATGTGGCTTTTACAGACAGCCAAGCCTCCCGAGAGCTGCTTGGTGTCTGAACAAATGGACGATCTATAACTACTTCCTTCTCCTGCAGACGAGCTTTCCAAGTTTCCAACTTGACTGTTTTATTTATGCTCTTGACCTGTAAAAACAAGCAGGCTGTTTAAAAAGCAAAAAGTACTTCCCATGATTAGAGTACTTAAAGTTGAAATAAATTGCAGAATGAAGAGGACGTTCCCTGCCGCTCCTGCAGAAAATGTCGCAGAGGTTCTGCTTGGTGAGCGAGGCCTGATCGCGCCCCACGTCAGGGGCTCCTCTCGCTCATGGCCGTGGCGTCTTAGGCGGAGAACTGAAATCCCGTGACTTCCCCTGTCCTTTGCTTGTAGTTGGTGGAGCAATCCTGGTGAACATACTTGCAGAAGGCTCTAAGTCAAGTGGCTTGCATTTTAATTATGATCCTGATGGCAAAACACTTGGGGAAAACAGCTAGTGCTACAAGGCAAGTCCTGCACAGGTTTCACAGCACATGCCGAACATGGAGGCAACACACACCATTTTCAGTTGGGAAGGTGGGGGAGTGCTCCAAGGAGCCAACTGTGAATGTGGCTTCCAGCAAGCCTGGCTTTCCATGCCAATTTATCTTGGCTAGTTCACGGAGGAATAGGGGTCCCTGGCATTTCACCTGGGTCTACAGGGGGCATGTGGGACCCTGAGACTTTGTCAGAGCCTTGCACGTGCCAGGCTTTGAGAGGGTCCGTGGTCGTTTGCCTGCATTTGGCTAAAAATGTTGCTGTGAAGGGGACAAGTTCTGGACAGAGAGGGGAGCAGAGAGAGTGCTACAATGCAGGGGAAAAACGTTGGAAGGAATAAAGAAGTTGTTGCCGGTGATCCACTTGAGAATCAAGTGGCTCCTAAATATAGAGCTGTCTGCATGATGCAGGGGCGAGACTGCTCTTGAGGCACTGAGGGTACAGTCTATAGGAGCAGTCAGAGGGTACATGGGGGTGCATCTGCTTGCCCGAGACTGGCCTACCTAGATCAGGCCACATGCTTCATTCAGACATGGCCATCTCCTGGCCACTCCCTCCAAGCTGGCTACTGGCACTGGCTTATCATGATAGGCCCCAGTTCCACTCACCTGTCTGATGATGCCACCTGTGGAGGCATCCAGCTCCCATTGGCTCCAGAGAAGGTGAAGGCAGATGCTACTTGGCCACAGTCATCAGAAGTTTTTGCTTGTTGGTGACTGCCTTCTTATCAAGCTGAATGAACTCGTGAAGTCAGGCCTGGGTCACACAATGATTTGAAAAATTGTTTCAAAGTATTTATTAATTTTAAGAAGACTTATTCATAATAAATCAATAAAAGCTGTTTATTTCGAAGACAGAGAGAGGACACTCAGAGAGGACACTCAGAGAGATCTTGCCATCTGCTAGTTCACTCCCCAAATGGCTGCAATAGCCAGGGCTGGACTAGAACTAAGCCTTCCAGGAGATTCTTCCTGGTCTCCCCCATGGGTGCAGGGACCCTGGCACTTGGGCCATCATCCGCTGCTTTCCCAGGCCATTAGCAGTAAGATGGATTGGCAGTGGAGCAGCTGGGCTTTGAACTGGTGCTCATAAGCTGCCTATGATGTTGGCTTACCCTGCTACACCATAACACTGACTCCTTAAAAATATGTATTTTAAGGCAGCATTTTGCCTAAGCCAGTCAACAGTGCGGCTCCCTCATGCCACACATTGCCATCGTTGTTGGCATCTCCGAGGACTGTGTTTGACTGGGTGACACCCATGCTTGTAAACTCAAGGCCCATCTGCCTATAATTTTGCCTAGACACAAATCTCCAGGCACACCCTCCGTCTGCGCTTGTTCTAGCCTGCCAACCTCAGAAATATATATTTCCCTTAAACTGAGTCGAGTAATTCTAATCCTATGGCCCATAGCATGAGCTGGAGAATATTCAAGATGTCTGTCATCCTTCCATTACCTCAGGTAAATAACTGATTGACCTTTTGGGGGGTTCTGATGCTCTACTAATCAGAACCTGAAATCTGTATAACAACACTTCATTTACTTGATAGACAAAAGAACAATTGCACTTGAAGTAATGTGATTTCTAAATAGACACTGCCTGTCAAAAATAAATGCATTAGAAGTAAAATGTAGCTCAAGGAGACAATTAGCAAACAGAGGTGACACCGTAAACAGGTGCACCCATTATTCCCAAAGCTTGTGGCAATATATTCGCGTCTTTTAGAGTGATGGAAGATCATGTGACGGTTTGGTGAATTATCTATCGGTATCATCTGACTGATGAAGCCCGCTGCTGTTGCAGATCATTTAAAAATGCATCTCACAAATTACATGGTAGCTGGGAAAAATGCAGGTTTTTTTTTTTTTTTTAAAGAACAATGCTTTTCTAAAGCTATGTGCTAGCATACGTAATTTTTTCTTTGAAAGGATGGAGACCATTCCATTATTCCGGGTATACAGTCGGTTAAGGTTATGCAAATTCATTACAATGTTTGTTAATGTATAAAACATGTCCATTCTGGTTTTAGTGACATTGGATTTTTTTTTTAATATAATGTGCTGCTTCTGAAACATCTGCCATTGCTTGTTACCTGTGGGCAGAGGAGGGAGGACATGCTGTTTCTAAGACTGCTTACACAATCTTCACCAACATGGAAACGCTTGGGAGATGGCAGGCAAAGGACATTGTCTCTCTCCATTCAGTGGTGAGGCTTAAATTTTCTGGACCGGGACCCTTATCATGTAACCAAAAATAGGGGCTCCTGTTAGCTCCTCAACATGCCCAGCTAGGAAAGGGGTGGACTTTTGGGCCCCTGTCGCATACATTGTACAGTGCTTCTGGAAGTATTCCACACACACACACACACACACACACACACACACACACACACACATATATAATTTCTCTATCATCTTTGCTCTTTTTGCAAAAAGCCTGGAAGTGCAGCAGGGAGCTCTGGCCCTGGCAATGGCTCTTTCTTCTTGTTACTGTGAACTCCTTGGAAAACAGTGTGAAATATTTTGCATGACCTCTGAATTGTTCTGCCCTGGGCTTTTCTCTCCTCCAGAATCCCCGGCAGCTGGAGCCCCCCCCCCCGTGCGTGGATTTAGAAGTAGAAGGGGTTCGTCAGGACAGCAGCATTTTGGTGGCACCTGTGCCAGGCTAGAAAAGCGAGGAGAGATACTGTCACGCACTTCTCACATTTTCCCTTCTCTGCAAGTCCTCTCGGATCCCAACTGGAGAACTGGCTCAAGTCCATTTTTTTTTTAAAAAGATTTCTTTATTTACTTGATCTATTTATTTGAAGGGCAGAGAAACAGAGGGTGGTGGTGATGATGGGATGGGAGCGAGAATGATCTCTGCTGGTTCATTCCTTAAAATGCTGCAATCGCCAGGTCTGGACCAAGTGGAAGCCAGGCTCCACTCTGGTCTCCCACGTGGCTGGCAAGGGCTGGGTTTAGAAGCAGAGAAGCTGGGCTTCGGACTGGCATGCTGACAGGTGATAGAGGCATCGCAAGCGTTGGCTTAGCGTGCTGTGCCACAGCGCTGACCTCTTATACCCATTTATACGCATGTGTGTGCCACTGCACCGTGTTGGTACTCTCCAAAGCATCTGAGTTTTTGTTGTGGAGACTGAAGAATAAATATGAGAATCCTTCTAAAAAGTTCATGGAAAAGGGAATTAAAAGATATGTTTATTTCGGTGCCAAAAATAAGGAAACATACCCCCAAAGTGTTTGTTGGAATATACATTTCCATGAACTTTTGAAAAACCATCGAATACATAATTTTTTTTTTTTTTGCATAAAAACAAACTCATTTTTTCGTGAGCTTTCTGAGGTCCCTGTGGAACATGAGGACCCCTCCCTTCTTTCCTGTCCCCGGAGACAGACCCTGAGAAGCTGGTCTCAGCCCGGCCAACCTCGCCTCTCTTCCAGAGGCACAAGTCTGTCGCTCCCGCGACCCGAGAGGACAGCGCGAGAAACCCCGCACAGAAGGAAGGAGCTTGCTGAATGCGGCCTCCAGCCTCTGGGAGCTGAGTGCCAAGTGCATTTCTTGAAGAACTGCCCGAGCAGCCTCCCTGGGATTTTTTGGGCATCTGCTCATCAGTGAAGTGGCGGCCAGACGGCTGCTGAAGGATCGCAAGTCTCAGATGGCTGGCGGAGACTTCCTGCTCGGCGGAAGTGGACGGCGGCCGGCCAGGCTCCGAGAGGGCTCCACTTGCCCATGCTCCCTTTGTGTTTTTCAAGGGACCTTCTGTTTCTGGCAAGTTGTTGGTATCCAGCAAAAGGCAGGATGAACTACACACAGCTCCCACAGACCTCCCTGCTGCCCCCTGTCACACACGTGTTGGGTTAGTGCGTTACCCGTGTAGCTCTTGAAGTTGGATCCACAGTTTGCATTAAGGCTTACTCTTACTGTCAGACTTCAAAGAATGTGTGGTGTTGTGCATGCACCTTTACAGCTTTGTGCAGAGAGGTTCTGGGGCCCTGGTAATCCCCTGTGCCCTGCTGCCTCCTTCCTGCCCAACTTCTTCTGCTGCTGGTCTTTCCCCTATTTCCACTGTGTTGACTTTTTCCAGAATGGCCTAGAGCTGGAGCCATGTGTTATGTAGTCTTTCAGAGCTGGCTTCTTTCACATGGTAATACACACTTCAGGTTCCTGCATGCCTTTTCATGACTGCCTAGCTCATTTATTTTGATCGCTGAATAGTATTCCATCGCACGGACCCGAGTCTGCTTAGTTACCTGGTAAGGAGATCTTGGGTGCTTCCAACTTTCAGCATCTGTGTTATTCATAGTAACATTTTATGAGCATTCTGTTATGAACATTCAGGTATGGCGTGAGAGTGCGTGTGTGCCTAAGTGCCAACTGATTTATAGAAACAGCAAGGTTATATTTAGCTCTGTAGGAAACTGCCAAATCGTCCTCCAAAATGGCTAGACCATGAGGACTCGTGATGTTCCACGTCCTCGCCAACATTTGGTGTTGTCAGCCGCTTGGATTTTAGCCCCCGTCGTAGGTGTCTTGTTTCTGTCTGGCTTCCCCTTCCTCTGACAGCATATGGTGTTGAGTGTCTTCTGAAGGCTTGTGTTCCTATGTTTTGGTGGGTTATCTGTTCAGATCTTTCACCTATTTTTTAAGTGGGTCTGTTTGCTTCTCTTGTTGCTCTCTTAACTCTTTCTCTTTTTAACATGCTTGGGTGACAAGCCATGCCAGCCGGTGACTTGCAGTTTCTGTGCCAAGGGGTCTTAGGAGGCTGGAAGGTTCTTAGCGTGGTCACTCATACATGCGTATGTAGACAGGTGGGGAAAGAAAGGCACCGGAAGGTCCACTCCAACCACAGCGATGGATAGACTTAGAAACTATCGTGGCTTTATTCCTTGTCATATCATGTTCCAATGTTCTGGAAATGAGCGTGTCCTACTTGTGCCACCGATTTTGTAAAAGTAAAACGTGATTGAATGGAAAAGTGACTTCTATAAAGCAAAATGTAGACCTTGTTTTGGTCTTGACATCAGAAAAGATCCAGGTGACCAGCCATTCAAACGATATCGATGCTCTTACATTTTCTTCAAGAAACTTGTTTCAAAAAATCAGCAAAACTTCAGTCTTGCCTAAATGGGATGTCAACTTGGATTGATACTTTTTTTCTAAGCTCTGAATTTGCAACATAAACCACAAATCCAAGTCATGTATGTGATTTAAAAAATTGTTTATTCATTTGAAAGGCAGAGTTATAGAGAGAGGAGAAGTAGTAGGAGGAGGAGGAAAGAGAGAGAGAGAGAGAGAGAGCATCTTCTATTTGTTGGTTCACTCCCTAAATGGTGTGACAGCCTGTGTTGGACCAGGCCAAGGTCAAGAACCGAGGACTCTGAATCTCCCGTGTGGATGACAGGAACCCGAGTACTTGGGGCAACTTTCACTGCTTTCCCTAGGCCATCAACAACAAGCTAGATCCAAAATGGAGCAACTGGGACTTGAACTGGTGCTCATATGGGATGTTGGCGCTGTGGGTGGGAGCTTACCTGGTTGTACCACAACACCGGCCCCCATGTATGTAATTTTGAATATTCTACTCACTACCTTAACATGATAAAAAGAAACAGCCGAAACCAGTTGTAAGACTGTATCTTGTGTAATTCAGTACATTCCAAATATTACCCCTTCAACATGCAAAAGATAAAGACTATTAGTTGAAACATTTTCATGTTCCTCTGGATAGGATTTGTGTGTTAAACTTACCTCTGAACTTGGACAGGCCACATTTCCAGTAGTCAGTAGACGCTCTGGTGGCAGCCACATCAGAGTACAGTTCTATTGGTGGTTGAACATCCAAGCAGCGTTTGGTGACGGATTCTCTGAGTGACAGCACTGCCTGCAGTCATATAGGTGAGACACAAAACAAGCACTTTTTGCCTTCCAGTTATTTCACATTTCTTCTTCAAGATAAGCTACTTCACAGACACCTTCAGATTTGATGATGCTATAAAATATCTTCTGTAAAGGGATAAATATTTTGAGTTCATGTGCTGATACGATCTATTAGAAAGCATCTTGAGATTTTTTGCAAGGGACCAGAACTCTCTTGGATTTGCAACTCTGGTCTAGTGAGCTGATGCGGAGTGGGGTGAGGGGCTGGGCTGGGCTGGGTTGATGTGGGGCCAAGTGAGGCTTTGGGAGAGCCTGCCAGCACCAGCTCTCAAAGGACGCAGCCTCAGGGGGAGGGCTGCGGCTCCAGGATGTGTCTGTGCTCTGGGAATTTCACCAAGCCAGGGCCCTGGTGGCTTGATACCCGGTGCTTCTGCACCTTCTAGAAAACACAAGTCTGCATTAATGCTTCTTACCCTAAACACGCCAGCCTCCAAAATGAATGTGCCTTCCACCACGTACCTGTCCCAGAATCCTCCACCTCTGGAGGAGTCCCTCTGCAGAACAGCACCAAGATCTGTCCATGCTGCTGCCGGGCCAGTAACCAGTGTGTGTCAGATAGCCTTGACTGCCCCATAGATTGCCAAGGCTGCAGGAAGAGGAGGTGTTGGCTTGGGGTTGGGAAACAGGGTGGCCAAGCAGCTCACAGCCCAGATTCAGACCCTGGCTGTCCTGTTCTCGTCCTGCCCAGCAC
The DNA here is from genome assembly GCF_017591425.1 of Ochotona curzoniae. NCBI lineage: Eukaryota > Metazoa > Chordata > Mammalia > Lagomorpha > Ochotonidae > Ochotona > Ochotona curzoniae. Next base: position 9,276,210 of record NW_024465561.1, on the reverse strand, counting down.
ATCCTCCCTCAATGTCCCTCGCCTCGGTTTCTCAAGCAATGTGCGACCCTGTCATTGCATCCGTGGCGCAGGGCTGTTGTGAGGGCGAAGGCAGCTCACACACGTGCTTGCACTCTGAAAGGTACACTCCAAGTGCTAGATGTTGGTTGCTTCCCTTACTGAGTTGAAGAGTGATTGGTCAGTGGATGAATTGCTTCAGAAGGGGTGTGTGTGCGTGTGTGTGTGTGTGTGTGTATGTGTGTGTGTGTGAGAGAGAGAGAGAAAGAGAGAGAGAGAGAGAGACAGAGAGAGAGAGAGAAAGTGCTTGCTGCTCCCTGGATTATATACACGTTTCTTCCATAGGCAGGGGCTCCTGTCTGCTGCATTATTGGCTGGCCTGAGTCCGGGGTAGGAATCGCTGCCCTGTCACTTTCCCTCTTTTTCCTTTTCCCCTTCTGGGGGCTGTTTTGACTATGAATTAATTGTAGGTTGGGAGACTTGCAAGCAATAATCAAAGCCAAGAAGCATCAAAAGCTTGGGAGGGCCAGGGCCACCAGGGGAGGCAGGGGGCTTTGCGGGTGGATGGGGTGGTGTGTGTCGGGGGAGTAAGGGTTGGGTGTGTGCTGCGCCCTGGGCTTCTTCAAAGGGGACACTACCGAGTGTTGCAGATTGTCACTTAAAGCTCAGATGCAAAACTTGGACAATATGGGTGAGAGACGCTAGTTTCTCCAAAAGCTATTTTTATCTTTTGCCAGCAAGCCTGGAACCCAGTGGAACGTAGAGTTAAACTTGGAATTTCTTGGCAAGGGTTAATAATCAATGTAGATCTCCTAACAAAGGAGATGCTGCCTTATTATACTGGGAAAGTTTTTTTCTTAACTGTCAGTGAAGCAGTACTAATTATTACTCCAGTGTAAATGAGGTCATTTCCTATTAAGAGAACAAAATGCTCGGCCTCGCCTTGCCAATTCATACCAACTATTTTTTCACACATACTCAGCTTTTTAGTTTTTTTATAAAAAATTTTTTTTTGATAAAATCCATTCATTTGTATTAGAAAAGTGTAAACCATCGCAATAATAGTTGCCTATGATTACCCAGATGAGCTTTTGTAATGTGTGGGTTGCTTGAATACCATGTGTTAGCTATGGAACAATTAGGCAGCTGAATGGATCTTTAAAACAATCAGATACTTTTATCTCCCTGAAAAAATACATTCCTTGGATGTGTCCTGTTAAACCGTAAATTCCGGGGAACATTAAGCTCACGTCACGAGGAGAACTTTCGGATCTACGTGGGATCAAGGACAAAAAGACATCCAAATATCTTGTCTTCATGTTTTCCTTTTTTTATGCAAGCAAAAAGATTTAAGGAATATTGTAGCAAACAAAGGGTAATTGTTTCAGCCCAGATGTTGCTTTTGCACAACAAGCAGGTTACAATGTTCCCACAGAGCTGATGAGCCCAATCAGGGAAATGATTAAAAATTGATTTTGTCCCTGTAATTACAGTATGTAAACTACTTAGCTTGGATTGCAAAGGAAGTGATTTTCTAATTACGTATATACTCTGGTGTCTAATGATTGGTTTTTTGAAGTAATGAAGAGAGAGCACTAACGACTCCTTGGTGTTCTGTTGTTTAAGAAAGACCATCTTTAGAGTAAGCAGCAACAGACAAAGAGTTTAAATTGAATTTTCAACACTGTTAATGTGCACATGGATTTGTTTATTAAAGAGACAGGGATGTAATTTGATTGGCTCTGAGCATCTTGGCTGTTTTTTTTTTTCATGCTAAAGCATGTAAAACATACATGCAGCGGGCAGCAGGCTGGTGGGACACTGGCTGCTCCTCTCCCCTTTTTATCATCTCAGCAGTTGGCCTGATACGTCAGGGTCTCAGGTTTCCGTGAGCGTCTGATGTCTGTGTATCCTGAAAGCATCAGATCGAACAGGTATCAGATAGCTCTCCCATCAAAGTTACCTTTGTTTCAAGTGAAAGAGGAGGCTTCTCTTTGGAAGCATGTCTGGGCAACCCAGTGCACTCTAGGTTGCAGGATTTCAGCTGTACCATAGGATGCTGGGCTCTGTGCCCGTGTGGCAGCTGCCGCTTCCACCCCTTGGCCTGACGTGTGCATGAGCACACACACACACGCAAGCACATGCTCACGTATGCACGCAGCACACTCACAGGGCACACACGCTGGGGCTATAGCACCCGTGGGGTGGAGACTTGACTGTTACACAGTGGGCCCCTGCGGACTAACAGGTTTAGCAAAGAATGGCCTCATCTTTTGCTTAGCGACATTTGCTGGCTGTTGAACAGTGGCTTTTCAGTCACCTGCTCTGGCAGGAGTTGAAAAGGGTGGCCCCTTCTCCCTCTGCGTGGGGACCCTGGTGCCAGCTGCCTTGTGGGCATTCTTTTCAGCAGGCCCTGGCTCACTCTTTCTTCGTGGGCTCCAGGTTGCTGTGTTGGGACCCTATGTTTTATGTAGGTTTGACCATGAGTTAAGCATAGCAAGACCAACTGAACAGGAGTTGACTGCCATTGGAGACAGTTACTCCCAGCTCCCAGGAGCACATGGACATGCTAGTCCTTGAGGGCTGCCCAGGTGGTCCTGGGGAGCATCATGAGGCCGAGGGAGACAGGGGACTTATGGGCAAGAACCTTTAGGGTGACTTCTATGGGCAGGTGGGTTTAGGATTGGCAAGGGCACGTGTGGACTGCTCTCTTTCATTTGATTTTTGCTTCCAGGGGATGAATGCAGGGCCAAGGTGCCCCCAAGAATGGGAGCCCTCTTAACCAGGTAGCTGGGGGGGATTAGATACAGGTTTGGTTGTTTTCCATAGAGAAGGAATCCCCAAGGGGGAAGTTTGCTGTACCCGGGAGTTGACCAGCCCTGGAAGGAGCAGCCGTCTGGGTTTGGTGAGGCCCCAGATGTATGCATGTCAATCGTGTGGCTCATGAGCCTGTTGGCTGAGCTAGGGCTGGCATGGGAGTGGTGACCTGAGGCCCCCAGGGTCCTGGTTCAGGAGCAACCCAGGCCCACTCTGGGTGTGCTTGCTCTGCTTCTAGGCGAGTCTTGTTCTAGCACTCCTATGGGGCTGCTCTGAACTGAGCATCCGCAGGTTCTGCCTTCTCCTCTCGTTACTGGGACCCTGTCCCCAGCCGCCTCTCCTGACCTGGCCTGGCCTGCAGGAGCCTGTCCACTGATCAACCTGCCTTCCTGATCGGCTCTTTCCTGGGTGGGGGTCCTGTGCTGCTTGCTCACTCAAAATCCACCAGGCCGGGCAGGATTTTTGGCATGTTCTGCTCTTTTCTCAAGCGTGCCAGCTCTTCCTGACCACAGGGCCTTTGCACCCACTGTTTACACCTTGATTTTCTGTTACTGCATTCCGGTCTTTGGTTAGAAGTCACTTCTCTCATCACTTTATCTAAAATAGTCCCTGTCATTTTCCTCTGTGTATCCTGAAAGCATCAGATCGAACAGGTATCAGATAGCCTCCCATCAGTTACCTTTGTTTCAAGTGAGAAGAGGCTTCTCTTTGGAAGCATGTCTGCGCAACCCAGTGCACTTTGTGTGGCAGAATTTCAGCTGCACCATAGTATGCTGGACTCTGTGGCATCCAATTTTTTCTTTTTCTACCTATTTGCTGGCACCATATTTTATATTTTCAAACAAGATTCGTTCATTTGAAAGGTAGAGTGGCAGAGAGAGGAGACATCTTACATTTGCTAGTTCAGTCCCTTGAATGTCCTCACTAGCTAGGGCTGGACCAAAGACTGGAGCCAAGAGCTTCATCTGGGTCTCCCATGTGGGTGGCAGGGACCCAAGTGCTTGGGCCATCCTCAGCTGCTTGTCTACAGGCGCACTAGCAGGAAGCTGGATTAGAAGCTGAGCAGCAGGGACTTGAACCAAAACTGCCTGACCTTTGATGTTCCTGTGTCTTGAATTTGGCTCTGCTCACTCCAACACAGACTCCACCCTGGAGGGTACAGTGTTCATTGTTCATCCCCAGAACTTATCAGGGAGCTTGGCATGTCTTTGGCCATGATGGAACCAGTGGCTCATCCCTGTGACATTCTTCCCCAGGAAGCTTTTGTGGCTAGGAACCATCTCACACTGGAAGGGCCACTGGTGGTGTCATCAAGGGCTAGGGAACAGAACTTCCAAAGCTGCCATGGGAGCTGCAGGGTGCTGGTAGCATCCTTGTTGCAGGTGGACCTTGAGCTTGGTGAGTTCTGGGCTGGGAGAGAACTCAGGACTTTGGCAGAAAGATGTGGGTCCTCAGGGGACTGCAGAGAAAGGGGCTTATGTGCTCCGGATGCTGGGAGCTTGGTGGGGAGTCTGCTTTGCAGGAGAGAAGGTTTCAGAGGTGGGGCGTAGACTGCAGCATCCCCACAATCACCCAGACATTATGGGGCAGAGATCACTGGGCATCTGCTGGCATCTCTCTATCCCCTGGGGCTGTCAGCCACACCCTTCCTGGGCAGTGGGCTGCTGGCATCCGGCTGGCACTCTCTGGGGATCCTTCTTCCCTAGATGGAGGGGAATTTACTTGGCTCCCAGCTGCCTGCTGCTGGGCCTTGGAGTGACCCTGGGGCAGGGGACCCTCTGCCCCTCCAGGAAAGCCTTTCTTCCTCAGGGTGGGCCTGATGGAAACCCTTGCTGTGGCCTTTGCAGCCTCCACAGGCAGGACTGGGAGGTGTGTGTCTGGGGACCAGGGGGCAGACCACATGCTGACCCAGAGGAGGGCTAATTGTGCTAAACCTGGGGTTGGTAACCAGGAGCTATGGTCATCACCAGGGTGCCCTGTCTTCCTCTGTACTTGCCAATCATGTTCTCGCTTAGAGAGCATGGGCCCAGGGCTGGGATGCCTCTAGCTTACCCAGCAAGGGTTTCTGTGGCTCCTCTCACAGCTGCCATGCTTAATGGCCCTGGGGGAGGGCAGGAGGGAGGATCTAGCCCATTTCCTGTTGGGGGCTTGCTTGGTCTCCCAGTCCTGGTGGGTGAGGGTCAGCTCAGAGCCAGCCTGTGGGTCTGCATTTGGCAGGGCTTGCTACGTGAGTGGGGCTGGGCTTTTCGGTGGGCTCCGTGTTGCAGGAAAGGGTTGCCAAGGGGCCCCACTGTATGCTGGGTTGGGCCAAGAGACTCCATCCATCTCCTTGTGGCCCTTGAATTTTGGTGTCCTGCAAAGGCCCTCCTCAGAGCTTCCTGGGGGCCTGGCTGAGGTGCACATGCAAAGAGGTCCCTGACTTTCCACGCCCCCTCAGCCCCCAGCACTGTCACTCTCTGCCTGACTCTGAGCAGCCCGCAGCAGGCCCCAGCAGGCTCCGGGCACTCAGGACCTCTCCTGGCCTTGTGCAAGCTTCCTCTCTAGAACCCCATGTCCCCTCCTACCAGCCTCTTTCATCCTCATTGTCCCTTGCCTCCAGCTTTGTCTCTGCTGCATTCTGCCTGCACCTGCCCTTGGGCTCGGCTGGCCCCCTTCCCAGTGCTTGAACTTGGATGGTCTCTGTGGCCAGGTCCTTGACCTGTTGACCAGGTTCTTGTTACAGAGTGCATTGTCTGTGCCCTGTGAGATATTTGCCTTTCCCCTGGCTGATCCCAGGTCCTGGTGCACCATAGGAACCATTGAGGGACAGATCCCCTAAGCTCCTTCACACACAGGTGCTTTTGGCTGAAGGTGGCTGCGTACATTGCCTCACTGTTTCACTTCATGGTAGGTGGGATTTCGCATGTGAAGACACCTGTACAGGAGATGCGTTTGTTAAGGGGATGGCTGCTGGTACCCCTACTCTTCCTTGATCCCTTCTCATGTTCTGCTTGTGGCTGCCTGTGTAGCCTGCTTCCAGTCCTCTGCTGATTTGGTGGCAGGTGCTCCAAACTGGGTCGGGGGCAGTATCTTGCTGGCCCTACCAGTGTGGAGCTCCCATGGGGAGCAGCCATTAGGATATGTCTTGTGTGTTGGACTGCTTGGGGTTCTACCATGGGCTGCCAGCTCAGTGACTGTTTTGTACTGGAGTTGAGTTACCGTGCTACCCTCTGAGGATGGCAGAGTTATGGTGCTGGCATTTCTGCCCAAGATGCAGAGAGCATTGGGATCTGAGGCCATCCCCTCTTCTGACTGCAGTGGCCATCATGCAGGCAGGCCCCGTGGCCCTCCTGTATACCCTGACTGCAAAAGGCACAGAGGGAGCTTGCTTAACTGCCTTCTCCATGGGCCCCTGGCACAACCTCGGCACAGTGACTGCCCCACCAGCTCAAAATAAACACCCCGATCAGAAAAGAGGCCACAGCCAGACACGTGGCTCTGAGTCCTGTGCTGGGCCTCCCGTGATTCAGGTTGTAGAACCCAGGGGCTGGGCTCTTTCCCTGCTGGCCTAGCACAACAGCTGGCATGCCGTGGGGCTGTTCTGATCAATGGTGGGAAGTCGGAGGACAGAGCAGTGTGGGACTTCCTCTGCCCGCATTGCCCCGTGTTCTCCTGTCATCGGAATTTACGGAGCTTCTAAGTGAGCAGCCCCTGGAGAGCAGGCCAAGAATTTTGCAAGTCATGAGCTTGGATATAAACCCGAGTCTGTCTCCCCGTCTCCTGTAACCCCCTGCACAGAACGTAAGGAGTGTGACAAGCAAAGCCAGGCTCTTTGCTGGCAGAGGGACAGGGCCCTGTGCTGCATGGGCCTGGGACAGAACCTTGGCAGGGACATTTTTGCCTTTTAGATTTTAATGTTGAGTGATGTAGGGAAACATGAAGATGCATGTAGTCTGAAGGGAGGCTTGTACTTTCCGTCCTCCGTGCAGATGGCTGAGATGGAAACTTTTGCTTTATGTCTCGAGATAGGCAGGTAGAAATTTGTTTACAAATATCAGCGTCCCTGTTGCACTTTGCAAAAACACTTTTAGCATGCAGTCAGCAAACACCTTTTCGGTTGCCAGAAATCAATCTTGGAGTTGGCTGCAGCCAGCCAGCCAATAATATGCTGTCCAACTGTCTTGGGGCTGGGGCTTCTGCAGGGGCCCCACGGACACGATTTAGTTTCCCTCTGGTGGTTGGGACCTTTGAGTTCATCCTACTGTCCTGGTTCTCAAAGTAGAATTCATGCCTCCTGGTGTAGTATGGTAGAGTCTATCAAGAGAGAATGTTTGCTTGCACAACAGACCAGATTCTGGGTGGCACTGGATAAGGGCCTTGGCTCTGCTTATCCCAGCCAGCATGGACTGCATTTTTGCTTCACCAGCGGATCTTATCTTACCGTAGCTGAGCTCATCCACATGGACTGAGCTGGGTTATGACACAGAATAGGAAACAGAAAAGGCTAGACTGATCTTGGTGCAAGAGAGAAGATGTTGATGCTAACCAAACACAACATCCCTAAGCTGTCCCAGCTGCAGAGCCCATTTCGGATCTGTTGAACACTGCCTTGGCTGCTGCATGGGCTCCACTGAAATACCTGCTGGGTTGAGTCCAGAAATCTGGCAGGGGTAGGGAGGAGCGAGACTGCCTCCCCAGTTCCTGAATTCCAGAATTCCAAATAGTGGGATGAAGAGAGAGAGAGAGAGAGAGATTGCCCATCTGCTGATTGATGTTTCCAATGCCTGCTATAGATAGATATGGCTCAGGCTGGGGCTGGAAGTTAGGAACTCAATCCAGGGCCTGAGTGCTGGAGCGACCACCTGCTGCTTCCCAGCGTGTTCATTAGCTGGAAGCCGGAGCCAGGAGCTGGGGCCAAAACCCAGGTACCCTGATATGGAGTGGGACCATCTTTTAACCAGCAGGTCAAATGCCCACCCCCACAGAGTTCTGGTCTTTTAAAATTGTTCTAAAAATTGGGGCAGTGGGGTTATTAAATAGTTTTAGGCTTGCAACTAACACAGTCAGTAATTACCTTGGGTAAATATTGTTTATGTGTCATGTGGAAGTTGAGATGTTTGACCTTTACAAATTTCTAACAGGTCTTATTTTTGCTGTTCCTGCCCACCACAGCTTTAAGGATATCTGTCACGCAGGAGGGAGCTCCATTGCCTTAAGACTTGCCCGGTAAGAATTTGTAGCTTGTTGCTATCTGTCTGTTGTGTGCCCAGCCAACTTGTTTGGGCTGCAGGTTCCTGTGCTGAGGGTCCTCCCTGGGGGCCACCGAGGCCTGCGGAGACTCTGAGGTCTCAAGGAGGCAGTGTGGGTGCTAATCCTCCTGCGGGGAGGGGGTGTGTGAATATGATGGCGCGTTGTGCCTCTAGCTCTCGGAACTGACCACCCATGGGACAGGGCTGAGTGAAGGTTGACTCTCTACTCCCTCCACCAGTGGGGAGCCTGGAGCTGGAGTCGGGCTGCCTGGAGTTATGTGGCCCCTGCAAGCACCAGATGGAGTTCATTTGCCCATCATTTAGCACATGGTCCAGTGGTGTGGAAGAGCCTGACCCTGGGCAGGTGTGCATGTGTCACCTCCGCCAGCTTAGCACGGGGACACTTTTCGGATGTAGGAGCTAATGGAAACTTAAACGACGATGCGTAAAACCAGGTAGTGCCAATGTTGCGTTTCGTCTGGGGCCTCCTCCGAGCTTGCCCGGACAGCTCTCCGAGGTCACCCTTGGTTCTTGGCAACCGAGCCCACATTCTCCTGGCCACGCATCTCAGAGGTCGCTATATGATGCGGGCGAACGGGGAGTGGAACTACGCATTCGGAAATTAATTCTATATCGTCCTGAATATATTTTTTATTGTGACGGTATCTTGTGGGAAAAGTGCTTACTTCTGATTTTGCGGATACTACTGACCGTGGATTACTTTTATTTTGGTTTTTACACAACAGTTATATTAGAAATTTGCTGTTTTATTCTTACCTTCTTAGTAAAAATCCTTTTATCACACAATGGGTAATTTATATCCATTACCAGGCCTTTCAATCCTTTTCAGTGGGGCTGTCAGTGCCGTTGGCACAGCAATGATTAATGTGATCTAATAATAGTGTGCCATTATATTACCTTAGTAAAACATGTACCAACATCCTATTCAGATCTACCAAATTCATAGCTTCCTATAATATTTTTGTTGAAAGACAGGATTACTATTTTTCAAAGCTGATTTTTTCCCCCTTTAACATATTTAATGAAATTCGCCATTCTTTGCCGTAGTAATCCTGGGCATGTGATTCGGCTTGACGGGTGAATTCCACGTCTGGAGGCCCTGTTTGTGATTTGTCAGGCAGGAGTGCTGATGGGCCCAGTGATTTGCCAGAGAGATTTTCTTGTTTTGGTTGGGCCAGGGTTGTTTTGCCTGGAAGGAAAAAAAAAAAAAAAAAAGAGCCTACTGAATTTCCAGTCCCTTCTGACTTGTAAGGACGGTGGAGTGCGTTGTAGATCAAAAGGCGAAAGAGGAAGTCATTTGGCTCCAACTCACTTTTCTTTCCTCTTTCCTGTCCCCCACCCCTGTCTGCTGGTGCACAGAGGGAGCAGCTTCAAGCTGCCCCCTCTCCTGTCCTCCCACTGGGTTTGGCCCCAACTTTCTGGGTGGGACATTGATCTGTCATAGAAAGCATTGTAGACATTGTAGGATGTTAACTAACATTGCCAGCGTCTACCCACCGGTTGGCAGGAGCATATCCTCCTCATGGCAACAAGCAAAACACCTCCAGAAATTACTAGAAGTCTCTGGCAAGCTCTGGTGGGGAGGCCCACTCAGCCCCTGTCAGCCCCTGTTGTAGGACCTCTGGTCTAATTTGATGGGCCAAGCTTTGGCTTTGGGGTGAAGCTGAGTGGATGGTCCCACACTGCATCCTTCTCCTGGCTAAGACATGGCCCTTGTATCTCCCCCTCACCGCCCTCTTCCACCTCAGTCACAGAGCCTGGCCAGCACGAAGGCCTTCCACTAAGCGAGAGTCTTAGCTTCTTCCACTTAAATTCCATTATAAGCATGCTCGTGATTGATAACATTCCACCTTTTCAAAAGGCTTTAAAATCTGTGTCAACCAAGGATGACATTATTGTAGTGCAGGCGACATGCATTCAAACAATTACACACTCAAATCGAAGTGGGAAGGCTTGTCCTATCCTACTGCCTTTGTGGTGAGGCTTTGGGCTCAGCCTCAGCCCCCCATGGCCCCCTGAAACCTTCCGCGGGGAAATAAATGCGAAGAAACAGGTTTTGCCCTTGATATCACTCAGCCTTGAGAGCAGCTTGAATCTTTGGGCTTCTTAGGGCTTGAGGGTAGGGGAGGAAGGAGAGGTTGTTGAGTGAGAAAGAGAGAGAGAGAAGGAGGAGAGATCCTCCTTGCTTTTGATTCAGAACAAAAATTACTGCTGCAACATTGGCTCGAAATATGCAATCAGTTGAAATCAGGAAAAGTATTTTGAATACAAAATTCATATTGAAATACTTGAATCTCGCTTCGTGTGCACCCAGATTCATGTATATATTTGAATCAAGGATGGAAAAGATGAGAAGTAAGGCTTTTGTCGTAAAAATATTGCCTGTAATATTGGCCCCTCCGATGATTCTGCCACGCTGGAATATATTTTTGTGCTGTTGACATTTTCCATATGAAGCACTGGTATTTGTTTTTACAACTGATTCTTGATGACAATAAGTGAGGAAATGGCCCTGATTTACCTTTATTTTGGGGAGATTTCAAGTGCAATGTTTGGTGCTGCAAAAATTCGGGTGATTCTCTTTTTGATCTGTTTACTGTGTGTCCTTTCTGCTGTAATGTCAGGGTATGGGACTTGTGTGTCTTGTTCAGCATTATTTCTCTAGTTCCTGGGATTGTGCCTGATGTACCATAGGCTCCCCATAAAGCTTTGGTGGCAGGAAGGATGCGTGAATGGATCATTGGATGGAGAGGTGGATGAATGGACATGTGGATGAACGGGTGGATGAATGGACATGTGGATGAACGGGTGGATGAATGGACATGTGGATGAATAGATAGGTACATGTGTGGATGGGTGGGTGGAGAGATGGATGGATGTATGGATGGATGTGTGCATGGGTGGAGAGGTGTATGTGTGTGGTGGTTGGGTGAATAGATGTAGGAGTGGATGTATGGATGGATGGGCACATAAGCAGGTGGATAAATGCAAGAGTGGGTGCATGGATGCATGGGTGGATGCATGCCTGGGTGGAAAGGTGTGTATGTGGTGAATGGGTATATAGATATAGGAGCGGATGTGTGGGTGTATGTTTGGATTGGTATGTGGGTGAGTGGATGACTAGAAGAGTGGGTGAGTGGCTATATAGATGGATGAATGTGTGTGGACAGATGGCTGGATGAGTGGGTGGGACTCTATATCACTAACAAACTTTAGAATAGTGGGCTCAGTGGCTCAATTCAACTTCTGTTCTTTTAAGCAGCTTGACACCCCCTTTAGATCTCAAACACTTGAAACATTTATTTATTATTTATTTATATTCATTTGAGAGGTAGAGGGACAGAGAGATCGTGCCATCCCCTGCTTCACTACCCACACGCCCACAACAGCCAGGACCTAATTAGACTGGAGTTAGGTTCCCAAAATTTCACCGGGGTATCCTACCTGCATGTCGGGCACCCAACTCTTCAAGTTGTCACCTGCTACCTCCCAAAGCGCACATTCGCAGCAAGCTAGAGTTAGAAGCAGAGGTGGGATTCAGTCACAAGCATCCAGTGTGTGGCATGTAGGCAGCTCAAGTTGACCTACCTGCTGTCCCCAGTGCCTGCCCCTCACTTTTTATTGGAGTTCAGAATGGTCTATCATAGAAAGTCGTTCTTACGACATCTTATTTTAAACCCTGTTTTATGGAGTAGAAGGTCAGAGGAATACTAGCCATTCCTTGTTGTAGAAGAATCTACAATTCCACAAGGACTTTGGCCCGGGTGACCGGGATTGAAGACATGGAGGCAAAGTAGAAGTGGGTGCCCCTTCTGAAATGGACTGTGGCCAAGGAATTCATGAGGTTCCCAGCACTTCCAGTCCCCATGACTGGATGTCTGTCTCCTGGGATAGACCGTAATTGCAGCACATTCTATGTCCTCTTCAGACCTGCCAGGTTTGGTCTTTGTGGGACTGGCGATCGTGCAGGTGTTTCCGGTCTGTGATCTTAAGGAGACAGAGGAGGCTCTGCAAGTGAGTTCTGATGTCCAGACGTGGTGTGTACCATGTACTTGTCTTGGTTAGGGCCCAGTCACGGTTAGGGTTCAAGTCACCAAGCTGTTACACATTGTTCGCTGCAACAGCACCAGTGAGGTAGTGATGTAGAGGTGAATGACGTCAAGCCCTCGGATCCACAGCAGAAGTTTAGGCTCGGGAGTCTGATTTCCTGTGATGCAATCCTGGTTCCACTGCCCGCCAGGTCTGTGGCCTCGGTTTCCTTATCTGTAAATTGGGACTGACAATCACTGCCAAGTGTGGCATGTTGTGTCATGTGATGCACTTAAAACAAAGGCTGGTTCAAAGTAGGCACTTAGTAAGTGTGTACTGCTGTTGGTGTTTGCATTTTCTCTGTTCTGTCACTCTTCCCGCATGCTCTCCCCTCCCCACTTCATTCAAGTTAGTAAAAGTGCAGGCCATTTTCAGACAATTAGCCTTTCCCTCCAGGCTCATACCAGTTAGAACCCCAAGATGTTGCCAGACATGTGGTCTGCCCCAACACCCCTGGGGGCCCTTGGTTAGCAAGTTCAGAAAACATCAGAGGGAGTGTTGAGTTCCCTAAGCCAGTTTCCATTCCCGTTTCCTTTGTGAGGGAGCATTGTTGACACACCACTGGGGCTTTGGGAGTTACGTGGTGTTTGGGACAGATGCCGCTTGGTCGCAGAGGGTGGGGACAGCCAGCTCTTGAACAGAGAAGGGGCACCCTGTGGCTTTGCCCTTCCACCCACTTGCGAGGAAGCTTGCTCTGCATGCTGGCCCAGTTTTGTATTTTTAGCTTCTACTGAAATTTAATGTTTTGCTTTTGGTATATTATGTATGCAAGTATCTTGCTGATAAATTATATGTGTAATTGTACCGTCATAAGCGCTGCTAGTCAGTGACAACATATAATTAAACTCACCCTTGTGGTTATTGAACTTGCCTGTCCTGGACAAGACCACTGACCACTCGTAGGAGGGTGGACCTCCTCCATGTAGATGTACAAGTGACCTTCCCCTTGTCCCCAGCCCACAGGCAGTCCAGCGCACCCCACTGCACCCCAGTGCACACTGCCCTCACACCCAGACCGCCTTCCTTTAAGACGGTGCTATGCTCAGAAAGGCTGTATTGTAAGACCTGAGGGTGCTTCTCTCTTTGTGTTGGCATCTATGCCCAGGTGCCCTTTTCATGTGCAGTCCCAATACCCTTCCTTCCATTTGTCTTCTTTTTTCCCAGACATTGACTATGCAGTTTTCATGTCAAGGGTTTGTAAGCTACATCCTATGCAGTGCTTTAAAAAAAAAAAAACTTCAAAATTAGAAAGTTGGGATGAAATTTGTATAGCATTCAGCTTGCTCCCTTGCCCATTCTGCAGTCTTCTTGTCATTGCTATTGACCATGTCCTTGCTGTTGTGTAGCCCTTAGTGTCGTCTGCCTCCAGAGTTTTGTGGCCTCTCCTGGACCAAAAGGCTGCCCCCATAAAGCAGCTCCCCACTGTCCCTCTGTTCCAGCCCCAGCCATCTACTTGTCCTTCTGCTCCTGTGGATTTGGCTACACTGGATACTCTAGGGAGGAGGGACCAGATAGCATTTGTGACTGGCTTGTTTGAGTTATCAGAATGTCTTCAAGGTTCATTCAGTGTGTAGATGTGGCCAGCTCTCTTCCCTTTTGCAGCCTGAGTAATAGTCCACTGTGCCTATAGATCCATGTTGCACATTGGGTCATCTGTAGGCAGCGTTTGGTTTGCTTCCAGCCTGTGGCTATTGTGAATGAAGCTGTTGCAAACACGGGTTTGCGTTCTCTCCAGATTTGGCGTCCAGAAGTAGACTTTTACTCTGCTTGTAATTCCCTGAGGAATGGCTGCAGTATTTTCCACCGTGGTTGCAACATCATTCCCACGTCCTTGCTTCTTTCCAGGAGAATAGCCATCCCAAAGGGTGTGAGGTGGCTCTTGCTGTGGTTCTATCTGCTCCGATATGACTTCAAGCCAAGTACGACATTTCACATGATTGATAATATTCAGGTGCCTCCTGATACATGAGCCAAGTCTCAGGGCCTGTGTCCATCCATCAAGACAGGCTTACTGGTACACGGGCACTCCCACTCACAGACCTGTTGTCGGGGTGACTTACAAAACTCGGGAAGTTGGGACAAGGAGTGGCAAGCCTGCAGTGTTTCAGACACTGCCCCATGGGCAGGCCCTTCAGCAGCCCACTCTACAAACAAAGAGACTGAGGCTAAAGCCAGGTATGTAACTTGTGCCAGTCACATGGTGGCAGCCTGGCCACCCTGGGGCATGGGTGCCCATCTGTCCTCACTGCCACTTCCAACATTACGGGTCTGCTACTGCTCTGGCCAGGAACTTTCTGGGGCGCTTGCTTAGGCCTGAGGTGGGGAGCTGGTGAGCAGTTCCTTGGCATCCCACCATGCTGTGATGCGGTAGAAGAAGGTGAGAGCAAAGACGGGAGGAGCTCCTTTAGTTCCAGTTTGGCAGTGCTCAGACCATGCCCAGGCTGCCAGGCAAGGTCAGCTTGTAGCCCTGCGGAGGAAGGAAACCAATTCAGGTCAGGTGTGCCTTGTGGCAGGGGCATCTCCTGGGCATTCAGAAGGAAAGCTGAGTCCATCAATAACTTCTTGCATTGAAAGAGTGAATTCTTCCCATCAAGGAGAGGAAAGAAAATTGGAGTGTATGCCTCAAAAACTCTGGAAAAATATGATTAAAAGAAGTTTCTTTGGCGGGGGTGGGGGGACTGGCGTGCTAGCCTAGTGGCCAAAGTCCTTGCCTGACATGCCGGAGATCCCATATGGGCACATGTTCTAATCCCAGCAGTCCCACTTCCCAACCAGCTCCCAGCTGGTGGCCTGGGAAAGCAGTCAAGGATGGCCCAGGGCTTTGGGACCCTGCACCCACGTGGGAGACCCGAAAGAGGCTCCAGGCTCCTGGCTTCGAATTGGTGCAGCTCTGGCCATTGTAACTGCTTGGGGAGTGAATCATCAGACAGAAGATCTTTCTCTTTTTCTCTTCTCCTCTCTGTGCATCTGATTTTCCAATAAAAATAAATAAATCTTTTTTAAAAAGGAAGTTTGTGCAAAAAATTTGAAATCCACTTGTTGCTTTGTAATATCCATTTGCTGTGAATTTTTAAAGAAATCCTACATGCATAAGCTCATGTTTATTATTTTTTTAAATTAAACGTTGTTGATTTATCTGAAAGAGAGGGAGGAAAGGAGAGAGAGAGAAATTTCCATCTACTGAGTGGTTCTGCAACAGCCAGGTTTTGAGCAGGCTGGAACCAGGGGCCAGGGACTCCAGTTGGGTCTCCCCTGTGGGCAGCCAGAAACCAAGCACTTGGGGCTTCATTCCTGTCTTTTCAGGTGCAGGGATCTGGATCAGAAATGGAACGGCAGGATCAGAACTGGCGCTCTCACGATATGCCGCTGTCACCGTAGCAGCCTCACTGGCTGTGCCATCAATGCCAGTGCCTAAACCGGTCTCTTTGTTCTGTTTTCTACAAACTTTTTGAAGTCTCGCAGTGCAAGGGAACCTGCTGTCTTCTGTCGCCAGGTTGTTTGGGACGAGCCTTCACATAGATAACTTTTGCACGGCTTCAGGGTTCTAACGCAGAGATCAGCCTTCCAATTGCGCAGGCGCTGTCTTCCACATCGCCTCTGCCCCCTGGCTTGATGGGCTCAGGTGGTCACTTTCTGCAGAGATGGTGGTGAGGGCACAGGTGGTTCTGTGTCTGCCTCCTCCCCTCCTGTGCACCCTCCACTTCCCTCACCAGGTGGGCACTTGGTACCAGCAACCTTCTTGACACATCTCAATGCAGAGAACAAAGCATGGGTGCTTGTCTGTTCTTTTTTCTGCAGAGAGAGTCTTAGTTGCTACCACATGCTGTGTGTGTTACAGAGAGTCTGTCTAAGCTTAACTTTTCAGAGTGTGTTGGAGGAGAGCTCCGTGCAGGAGATTGTGGCTCTCCTTCTGTGTTGAGGAACATTTGCCCCCACCCCCAGTAGCTGCTGTCTCCCCAGTGGCTTTGGCATGGTGCCGCGCGAAGTTCCCTGGTGGTTTTTACAGGCTTTTGGCTGTGGTTGAGGTCTGGCAGAGCTGGACTCTTACCCTTACAGCTGTCTGGCTCAATTCATCTTGCGCAGAGGCGAGGGCCATTCCTGGAATGGCAGGATGCTAAAGGGATTGACCTGCTAGCACCCTGGGAGGGAGTCAGCACCGGCTGTGGATTCCACGCTGCATCCTTGGAAGCTTGCAGGGCCACGTCAAGCTGCGGGACCTTGTAGATGCTTGGTAGATGGCTCAGGGATGATGAATGAGTCTGGTAGTTGCTGTGTGTTTGACAATGATGGGGAGAAGGAGGTGATGGCTTATGCCTGTATGTTTTGGTAACGGCAATGCCTGTGTCTTTTTTTTTTCTGTTTAAGGATTAAGTTTGAGTCTCAGCCGGGTGTGGGTCTCTGTCTGCCCGGTAGCCCAGTAGGTGGTGGCAGTGTGATCTGCAATCTTCTCTGAGCTGGGCTTACCCGCCTTTTCTGGCTCGGACAGCCCTGTTCTTAGCCAGCAGTGGCCAAGCCTTTATTGAGGGTCCCTGTTCTCACTCCTGTTGAGTGGGGTGTGGTCTCCACAGTGAGGGGCTGGCTGTCCAGAGGGGAGAGGACTTTGGCTCAGGCAGGCAGTGTGTGTGTGTGTGTGTGTGTGTGTGTGTGTGTGTGTGTGTGTGTCTGCACATGGTTGTTGAGTGGCCATGAAGGTTGCATGCGTTGAGTGTGCTCTGCCTCCAAGTCATTATAATTTCCTCGCTGAAATATCGCAAGAGGATACTGCAATTTCCTTGTGTTTGTGTGTGAGGACTGCTTCGTGTCTGAAAACAGTTAACACACAACACTGCTCTCACGAGTGAGCTGAGCTCAACAGCATACTTTTGGTTCCTTAACAAAATATAGCTCGAGACAATCTTAGCAGTCCAGAACATGCGTATGGCATATGTTGGAATCATTCACCAAATTTCTTCCGCTCCTCCTCTTGGCCTCAGTATGCGTGCGTGTATTTCAACATGACTTCAATGTTTCTAGAAATATGACAGCGCAAGTCTGATTGAGCCCATGGTGACAAGACAGGGAGGACACATGCCCTAGTGAGTGGCAACAGCCCAAGATATTCTGGAGGTTTGCAGAATGGTTCCCTTTGGTGGGACCGCCCCCATCCATCCTCTGCTTTGGGGTCTCAGGAATTGCAGACTGGAAGAAGCTCCCAAGGGGAGATTGAGGCAGGCCTGCTTGGATGGAGGTTGTGTGGTGGTGAGGAGGGCTATTCCTGAAGTGAGGATGCTGGCTCCAGTGTGCCCCTGTTGTTAATAGCCTGGCTGACCCTGGGCAGCCTCAGACAGGTGCATATTTCAAGCAGACAGGTGAGAGGCTTTGCCCATTAACCATCCAAGATTCTTTCCAGGTCAAAAACAGACCAGGATGTCAGGAATCACCACGCACCAAGCTGAGGAGTCATCCTTGTGGATATTGGGACACGTGGGTTCTGATTCTATAGACCTAGCGTGGCGGTCGGGGGATGGATCTTGCTGGTAATGCTGAGCCAGGTCCTTGGCCCCCACTTCAAGTAGCCAGATACCAGATGGTGGTTCTCTGCTGAATTTCCAGTGTCTGTATCCCGAGACACATGGCAGGTAGCAAGGGGAGAGTTGGGGGCTTTGGGAAGGGGGTTGCTCATAGTGGACCCCTATCTTGAGCAGGCAGCAAGAGTGTGCCAAGGACTTGTGCGCAAACAACCTTGGACACCAACTCAAATTTCCTGATTCAGAGGGTCTGAGGTAAGGCCCAAGAATTCTGAATCTGTTTTTCAATTTAAAAATGCTTGCTTGTAGTTGCAGGATGATAGAGCTCTCATCCACGGATTCCCTTACCTAATGACCCGGAGCCACAACTCAATCCAGGTTTCCCACATGCGTCACAGGGATCCAACTACTTGAGCCATCCCCTGCTGCCTCATAGGGAGCATTCTAGCAGGAAACTGGATTGGGTGTGGAGTTGGGATTCGAACTCAGACCCCCTGATACGGGATGCAGGCATGCAGTGTCTTAACCATTGCCCCAGATGTTCACCCTGAGAAGTTGACTGGTACAGGTTCTGAGGAGTGCCCGTTTGACAGACCCTGGCCAAATGTGACCAGGTGGGTCTGGAGAGCTCAAAGGAGGAGGCCCAGGGTTGGGCAGGACACACAGCCTAGACCCGCACCCCTCCAGGGTCACACTCTGCACATCTGTTTTACACACTGAGCCGCCTTGGTAAGCTTTCACTTGAAAAAGATTTGTGGGTAGGAAAAAAATGTTGGAAAACCTCTGATGTAGAGGCAAGACTTTTAATCACGGGGATGGTGATGTTCATTTTTCAGCTGAGAGAAAAACCAGGCAAAAGGCTCGGTCATTCTTGTTGCCAGATGTGACCACGCTTGCCCTGATCCACTTTGCCCCTTCCCGCTGCTAGATTCCTGATGCCTTCCCTGGGCATGGAAATGCTCACACCTGTCCTGTGGGGGTGTCGTGGGTGGCCCGATCCAGGGTGGAATTCCCTGTGTGCAGCTGCTGGTGGCTGCCAGGCACGACCCCATGTCACATGCATGAGGACAGCTATGAGGATTGGCTGCAGTCTCCTAGCGCAGCAGCAGTGCTGTAGGAAGGAGGAGTGATGAGGCCGCCTGATTGGCGAAGGCTGGTGTTTGGGGAAGAAAGCAGAATTGGGCTCCACTAGTGTCACAGCCCAGCTGCCCCTGTCTAGGGCAAGGCACAGGGCTCAGAGCCCTCAGGAGAGGTTGCTGTGGCTGTCCCTCCTCAGTCTGAGCCCTGCTGGGCTAAGGCTTGCCGAGATAACCAGTCAGAGAGGTTGCTCCAGGGCGAGGTACTTCCATTTTTCTTTGGCTGCAAGGTGTCTAGGTATCAGCTTAGAAGGAAGGTGCTCTTTCTGGTCCAGGTCTTGCTTTCTGGCTGCTTAGGCTGCTTTCTGCTCCCCCAACACCACTGGGAGACCAGCAAAACGTGTCTTTCTCATCAGACCCTTGTTGAACCATTGTGCGAAAGCGAGTCCTTCTCTCTGTCCACCTGGTGTGCCTGGGTCAGAACTTGGGATGCCTCCACTTGGGCATGTGGAGTTCCAGGTGGCTCCAGTGGATGGGGAGAGGGTGGCAGCATCCTTCAGCTCTCAGGTGAGCCACCTGCTGTTGTTCTTGCACTTGTGCTAGGTTTCTTTGATGAGGTCCAAGAATTTATAGTTGGCATTGGCAGTAAGGAGGAAGTGATAGCAGAGTTGACCGAAGACAAGCTACTTGAGAAGTATTTAGGAATGCTCATGGACAGGTGCAAAGTCGCAGCCAGGGAAGAGCTTTGCAGTGGCCAGAGCCATGTGTTTCCCAGTGTCTGGGATGTAGGACCACCGGCATCCCAAAGGAATGCTGGTTCCTATCCTGGATGTTCTGTTTCTGCTCTAGCTCCATGCTCAGATATAGAAAATAGTGGAAGATGGCCCAAATATGTAGGGCTCTACCACCCACGGGGAGACCTGAAGAAGTTCCAGGATGTGGGTTTAGACTGGCCATCACAGCCATGTTGGGGATTGAACTGGTGGTTGGAGATTTAATTTTTTTTTGTCTCTCCTTCTTTCCATAACTCTTTCAAATAGGCAAAAATATTATCTACTTTAAAAAGAAGGAAAGCATAATTTAAAAAGTTGATTTTGCTGAAAAAAAGATTTTTTTTGAAACACAAGCATAGGATAAGTCCTCAAAAAGTTCATGGAATGTATCATCACAAAATTATGTATGGATTTAAAAACTCTCCTGCACCAAAATTAGCTTATCTTTTGATTCTGCTTTTCTGAAGACTTTTGGAGACAATCTCACGTAATATCTTAGTATTCGTAACAGTAACATGTGGGGGAAAGTTTACATCCAGGTTAATAGAATTTCGATGTAGGTAATTTTCCCAATAGGATGTGTTCAATCCTAAACCACTTTTAAAAAACGAGATTTAGGGCTTGGTCCGGTGGCCTAGCGGTGAAAGTCCTCGCCTTGAACTCGCTAAGATCCTATAAGGGCACCGGTTGTAATCCCGGTCACTCCACTTTCCATCCAGCTCCCTGCTTGTGGCCTGGGAAAGCAGTGGAGGACGGCCCAGGGCCTTGGGACCCTGCACCTGTGTGGGAAACCTGGAGAAAATTCCTGGCTCCTGGCTTCAGATCGACACAGCACTGGCCATTGCAGCCACTTGGGGAGTGAATCATCAGACAGAAGATCTTCCTCTCTGTCTCTCCTGTATATATCTGTGTATATCTGACTTTGCAATGAAAATAAAAACAAGATTTATTTATTTGAAAGGCAAAGAGAGAGAGAGAGAGAGAGAGAGAGAGAGTCTTCCTTCTGACGGTTCATTCACCACATGACTGCATCAGCCAAGCTGTGCCAGGTTGAAGCCAGGAGCCAAGAGCTTCTTTCTGGTCTGCCATGTGGGTGAAGCAACGTGGGCACTTGGGTAACCTCCCTCTGTTTCCCCAGACATATTAGCAGGGAGCGGAGTTGGAAGTGGATTGGCCAGGACTTGAATCTTTGCCCAAATAGGATGGTGGCATTGCCGGCGGTGGTTTTACCTGTTACACCATAACACTGGTTCCAACCACTTCTTCCTTGAACCTCTGAGCTGTTTCTACCTGAATTTTATAGAAAGAATTCAATTCCAATGCCCCTTTGTTCCCCAATGGAACTGTGCCATGTGAGCGAGGATCTGGACCTTTCCCACATGACCAAGACACAGGTGCAATCCATGACCAGCCAGGACAGGGGACACGCCCCTCCATGCGGGGTAGCCAAGAACTGCCCATGCAGACAGCATCTTTAAATTTGTAGTGAGGATGATGGCTTTGGTGGGGAAGCAGCCATGTGGGAGGTAGGGAGGGAGGAGGGATTTTTCTCTCTGGGGAGCCCTTTCTGGAAACTCACTAGATGGCTGGGGTCATGAGCTTGCCTGTGTTTATGAAACACACAGGTTAGTGCAGGAGCTCAGCTGTTGGGGTGTCAGGAGGCCTCTGGCCTTGCACAGTGCCCTTCTGGTGTTGAGTTCCCCAGAAATCTTGTGCCCTCCTCTAAGGACTCCTGGGGTGGGGTGGAGTCTTCTTCACGTCCCTTCCCTTTTGAAGAGTGATCTGATCCCAGGAATCCACTAGAAATCAGACAAAGCAGACTCCGGACTCTGAGTCAGGCCCAGCCTGTGGTTGCATCTGGGCCAGGGTGGCCCCAATGGGTCACTGTACAAGTCCCAAGCTGTGTAGGAGGACCGGGCTCTTACCATGTGGCATGGGGCTGAGGACCACGCAGCCCAGGGTTAGGCATGGAGTTGGAGCCTCCTCTTTGATTCAGGGTTTCTTGAAGGAGTTCTTGGGAGTGTCAGGCTGGCTCCCAGCACCTAGATCCTGTGTCCTGGTCTCCCAAATTCAGATCACCTGATGACCCCATGCGTGAGTCTCCCACGGCTCCTAGCGTTGGGGTAGAGTCCTCTGCAGTAGTCCTGAGTTATTGGAAGATCTGAGTCATCTGGGGAAGAGCGGTTTGCTGATTCCTTCATCCTGTCTCACTTCCCGGAGCCTTTGTTGGAATTTGGGAGTTCTGAGACCAAGCAGTGTATTGGGTCGGAGATGGGGGCAGTTAAGGACTGCTGCAGGAATTGGTTTCAAACGCAGGTTCTCAGGCCCCACTCCTGGTGGAGTGTTTGATTGGGTAAGGGTCTGTTTTTCACAAGTGCCTCTAGCATTGCAGAGAGACCTTGGAATCCTGTAACACAGAATGTAAATTGTAAGCGGTGGATCTCTCAGGAGGCTGGATTCCCGACGGCTGCTGCTTTTCTTTTCAACCGCAAGACCGGGATCTGGGACCTCATTTTTCTCATACTGAGAGGTCAAGTGGGGTCTAGGGACCCCACCAGTTCTGGAGCTCTGTGATCTGCCCTACGGGACCGGGGAGTGGAAGGCTCCCCTGAAGAGGACAGCTTCCCCCAGAAGACGCAATGTGTGCAGTGTGAGAGGGCGCGCTCAGCCGGGGAGGCCAAGGTTATGACGGTGGCCTCCGTGAGTGTGGTCGGTGCTTATTGCAATCACTCATTTCCACCACCCTGGATGCCTCCTTGAGAAAAAAATTATAATCCCCTGTAAATTCTGAATACCTTGAAATTCACGAATGCTATCACTTCTTGTGATTGACAACAGTCAATGGCAGCAGCTCATTTAAATAAGCAACATCTGGACATTATTATTTTTAGGGACTTTTAATTTTTTCATCTGTTGATTTAGAAATCTGGGGCCTTTATGAATCTTGCATGAATATTCTTTTATATTCACATCTACCATTGAGCCACAAAGGAATAGCCAAAAAATACTGTCCAGTGATTCTTTGATGCCATGCATGTATTTTTTTTTTAAACAACAAATCCATTGTGGACGAGAGAAGATATGAAACAGTCTGCCTGTGAGTGGAGGTATTGGAGCCGCTGCTTCTTCCCCGAGTTGGGAGAGGCTGACAATTCAAAGCCGCAGCAGGGAGAGGACTTTGATTTTTCTATGCAATAATATAATGTTTTAAAATAATAATATAATTTTGGACTGATGATATCAGAATATGATATTCACTCTTTCTCAGAATAATCCAATTTACAACAATGTATGCTGAGTAGGTTTGGTAAAAATAGATCTATCATCCCATGGTCTAAGATAATGCATTAATTTTTATGAGTGAGTTATGAAGATGTACAACTTGGTTAAGAGTTAGGATAAACATAATATTCCTTAATTAATCCATTACACTATGGTACACATGTGCCACTTTTATTACCTAAAAATGAAAAATGTCAAAAAAGGAAATTGCTGCTTTTTTTATATCAAAAAGGGCTTTTTTGAAAAATCGTAAAATGTCTAATCTAATTCACCATATAATACTAATGAGCTTAACAAGCCATCTCGATGCACAGTTTAGGATAAAAGGTCATCAGTTTCTGGCAGTCAAATTCCAGGACTTTTTAGAAGCGGCAAAACCTTTCAGCACCAAATATCGGAAATGGCATTTGGGAGGAGAAGCAGCGTTATTAATAGCTATTTGTCATTAAGGCAGCAGAGTTTCAGAAATTCATCTGATCTGGCCTCCTTGCATTTTCTGAATCTTACGGCTGCGGAAGTCAGGCACGCTTGTGGCATGCAGGCCTTTCCTCCCCTGCAATCTGCTTGGCTTATTGCTGTGCATCCCAGCTCCGGGACAGGAACACACATGTGCACACATACGGTTACAAAATTCATACACAAACATGCACTCACAGACATGCACACGTAGCCACACATGTACACAGCGCAGCCACATGCACTCACAGACATGCACACATGGCCACACATGTACACAACGCAGCCACATGCATACACAGACACACGTAGCCACACATGTACACAGCGCAGCCACATGCACTCACAGACATGCACACATGGCCACACATGTACATAGCGCAGCCACATGCACTCACAGACATGCACACGTAGCCACACATGTACACAGCGCAGCCACATGCATACAGAGACACACACACGTAGCCACACATGTACACAACGCAGCCACATGCACTCACAGACATGCACACGTAGCCACACATGTACACAGCGCAGCCACATGCATACAGAGACACACACACGTAGCCACATATGTACACAATGCAGCCACATGCATACAGAGACACACACACGTAGCCACACATGTACACAATGCACCCACATGCATACACAGACATGCACACATGGCCACACACACGTGCACAATAAACCCCCCACACACATGTACACATGGCCACACTCAGACATGGCCAAACGTGCACGCAATGCACCCACAAATACATGAGCATGCACACGTAGAAATGTACACATACCCACACAGGCATACAATGTTCCCGCACACCGATCTGCACACGCCTACACACATGTACAAATGCATTCACACAGAAACATGCACACACACATTCCTTCCTGCCTGAGATTACTTTGATTTCTCCAAATCTCTCCGAACCCCCTACACCGCCTCTCTGGCATCTCCCTGCTCTCTGCACAGAGACCCTTCCCTCAGCCTAAAGCTACGTTGTCTGCCCACTGGTGCTTTTGTCTCCCAGAATGGGCCAGTGGAGGCGCCTCGCTGGCACCTTGGGCGGTGGCGCGGCAGTGGCTGCAGTCCGCCTTGTTATGGTAAAGAATTGCCCTCTGGGTTGAGGGAATGGCCAACAGCGGACTAGAATCATGAAGCTGAAAGCGATATTGCCGACTGGAGGTCATTTTTCCCAACTGAGGGGCAATAGTTTGCCACTATAAACTGCGCGTTGCAGTCAGTATATGTTTTATTAAACCATTTAAGGAACTTGGGAGTCATTCCGTTTAAACTTCCTGCTTGATGTAGCTCAGGGCAGAGCCCAAGCGCTGTGCAAACGTGCGTGCGCACGCACACACACACACACACACACACACACACACACACACAGGCTGCAGTAATTTGCAGAAGAAACACCCCCTACACCCAGCTGGCCATGTTCAGGCTGGGGGAGCTGGATCAAGGCTGAACCCAGTCCTTGTCGAGCCCTGGACACTTGAACACAGCAGCCTGTGTTGTATGTGTGCACACATGCATGTGTGCGGGTACTAGTCCCACTCCCTGGCTCCGTGACCTTGGTCAAATCTCTCAGCCTTTCCAGCACTGTTTCAATTCTGTTGCTGCAAAATGTGAGGTTTGGATTGACGGACGAGGCAGGAGCCCTTCCAGCTGAGTGAGCCTACAAAATGCCACGTTGTCAGGGCTGGTGTTTCTGGGGCTCCCGTCAGACCCTGATGGCCAAGAGGAAAAGTCAGCTTTTGTTCTCTTTCCTGTCCCGCTGGAGAAGTCCTTCTGCTCTGGTCATTCTCATGAGCCATACTAGGTCTCAGCAAAGAGAAGGGCACCTCCAAACAGTAACTCGGTCCTCATGTTAACCTAAGAATCCACTGGTTGGATGGCAGGGGTGGTGATGGTGGTGAGCTTTTTGAGTGCAAAGGTTAGGAAACCAAGACAAATAGACCATGCCTGGGCTAGGAGCGCTGGCCGCAGGATCCTTCTGGCTGTGCTTTACCAAACAAGTCCCGTCCGTGAGATGGGGTGGTGGCAATGGTGATGTTCGGCTTTTCCCTCTTCTCCCTGTGACGGGAACTCGCAGACTGTACCATGTTTTAGGAGCAGTGGGCTTAGTGTTAGAGCAACCATGAGATCCAGAGGTCACTTTCTGAGAGCCTCTGCAAAGCATACTGGCGAGTTCTGCGCTCACGGCTCATGTCTGTGTGAAGGAAAGCCTATGCAAGCCCTGCTTTGTTCTTAAGAGCCTTGATCAGAATGGAACTGGGTGTTGTGGCCTTCTCAGCCCTAACTGGTGGTCTTTAGTAGGTGGCCTTAATTCTACACAGTTATATAACCAAATCTTTTGTCTAATTGGGAACTATATTTAGGAGGTAGAGAAAGATGTGAGCTATTCGTTTCGATTAAATTTTTTATTATGCACTCTGCATTTGGATTGACAACTATTAATATTAAAGAGCTTGGCCAAATTGAAATTTGTATTGCTGGAGAGACTTAAATATAATGTATGATGCTGAAAAAAAAGGGTCGGGAATATGGGAATCAAGCAGCCTGGTGCAGACAGGTCCCTGCCAGGTGCTGTTGTGTGTCGGCAAAGACCAGCCCCACCTCTGCATGCTTACGAGGGGTGTGTGCCATGTCAAGGCTTCAGGATTCGAGACTTTTCATGGAGGTTGCGCTAAATAAAGATGTAGAGCACGTTTTAGTGTCTTACACAAATAATATTTTTATAATAACTGTTTGTATACAATATTTTCCCCAGCACTAATAAGAAGGTTTGGGGCGGGCGGGAGGGGGGAGGCAGCAAAAGTCATTCTAAAATAAGAATTATGTTTACAAGCAGTGTATCCTAGGGATGGGGCAGAGGGAACCCGGTTTGCTCAGAAGCCCCAAAGCAGCTGTGCTGCTGAACCACAAGTCCTTGGGAGATTGAGGTCTGTCCGTTTTGCAGGAGGGAGGAATCAAGGCCATGGCCATGGGGGGGGGGGGGGGGGAATGCAATGGGAACTGATGGAAGTTCCAGTTCTAATTCCACTAGCGGCAGGCCCTGGCACTCGGGCCTGTGATTTCAACTCTTTGGGATTTGATTATTTCAAACAGTGCCCAGTGGGTTGCCCTGGGCACAGGATTGCCACAGGCATGGGGTTGCCACTTGCAGGATCTACATGTGGGGAAAAAAGAGGGCAATAGAGGTGACTGGGTGCATGGTGCCTGGACGGGGGTGCAGGAGCAGCACCCACGCTGCGGGGCATGTCCTCCGAATGTGCCCTCATGCTGAGGCTGTATGTCACATGCTCCATGTGCCTCTCTCCACCTGCCATGCTCGTCCTCTTTTAGAACATCAGTCCCATCGCTCTCTTCCAGGTCACCTCCCCAGTGGCCCAGGCCAAGCAATCATCGCTCTGCCATGACTGTGAAACTGACCTGTGTCCTGGCTGGCCTGAGCTGTCCTGACATTGTTCCCCAGGGCAGGGTGGAGCTTCCATCCCTACCACAGGCTTTCTGGTGCTCCCAGTGTGTCCTGCATCAGGGAAACGGGCTCCCTGGCTCCTCACGTTGGTCTGCCCAGTGGGACAAAGAGACCGATTTCCCACTCGATGCTGTAGCTGCTTTGTTCCTCTATCGCGCTCCCATGGGACTATCACTTTTCTGGCGGCAGAGGCATTGCATGTCTTTCTACCATGGTGTTCCTTGACCCTGGGAGCTGGAAGATCAGCACAGAGTAACCTCTGCATCGATAGGGAGGCTCCAAGAACCGCAGATTCTGGTTCCATGGCTTCTCTGGAGCCTGAGCTTTCTACCCACTAATGTTTGGTTCAAAGTACCTGTCCTGCATGCCAGTTTATAGCAGACAGGAGCTCCAGGTGGAAGGATGGCATTGCAAGGCCCAGCTGGGGTCCTAGACAGAGTTTGCCACTGGTTCCCCTGCCCTCCAACACCCTACCCTCCTCAAGCTTGCTCCATCTTTCAGACAGGACCGTGGATTCCCAGAGGGCAGGACTTGTTCTCCTCATGGCCCATTTCTCCCCTACAGCCCCATCCTGGTCAGCTCAGTGGCTCATACACCTGTGCTTGTGACAGATACTCTCTAATGGGCAGACAGAGCTGGGGTTGGAGGAGACAGGAAGCAAGGCTTCCCAGGATGCCTCCCCCCACCCCAAAAAAAGGGATTTCTCTTTCCTTCTGTGGCTGCGACAGACTAGGTTTGGAGCTTCTCAGGGACGCAGAGCACCTGGGGTTTTCTAGGAAAGGCCAAGCTAGCTGCTACCTGCTTGCTGTTTGATTTTTTATTAGCCAGGGTTAGCCACCTGCTGCTGCAGGCTGAGGGCTTCCCACGGCTACGTCTGCCGCCCCTGTCTGAGGGCTCCTCTCTCACTGCTGGAGTGTCGGCCAGAGTGTGGGGGAATCGGTGTCCCTGGCGCAGCCTCCAGTTGATGACGGAATGGGCACTAGTGTGGGTGGGGTGGCTGGGCAGCCACCGTTTCCCTGGGTGGGGCTTCTCCAGGGGGCGTCCAACATTGTCCTGTGCTGCACCTCTTCTGCATAACCTCTTCTCCCAGACGTTCCCTGTGATCACCCCTCATGCCCAGCTCCTGCACCTGCCACCTTTTCAGCAAAAAGCAGCTTGAGCCTTGCGCCCAGGCTGCACCAGCTCAAGGAGGATGCCCAAGGCTGGTGCTACCTTCGCTGGGGCCTCCTGAAAGCCCTGGATGGAAGTGAGCCAAAGCCATGACTCCATTCTCTGAGTGGGAAGGCTGAGGGCCAGAGAATGGACGGGGCAGGGGTCAGGTGTGCTCCCTGGCTCCTGTTGTCCTCATGCCATTTGATTCAATGAGGGGGAGCTAGGTGGGCAGGCTCTGTGGGGTACTCTGTCCCCCCTGCAAAGGGGAGGGAAGAAGCTAATCTTGCCATTCCCCAGGTGGCTCTTCTGGAGGAAGGTGGTTGGGTCCCTGAACTTTGCTCCTCTGAAGGAGGTCTTGGGCAGAGAGGGGAGACTGCCATGTGGGACCTACAAACCTTGCTGACCACACACCCCCTGCCTGCTTGGTTCTCTAAAGCTTGGCAGCATTTCAAAGTAGAGCTCCAGAAAGCCCAGCGAAGAGGCAGAGGCAGCAATCATGGATGGCATCAGGCTGGGGATCTTGCCTCCCTTGGTTCTAAAATCTGAGGCTGCCCCAAGCCTTGGTTCCCCCAAATGGGTTGGGCAGTGTGGGCTCCCATCATGGCCAGGATGGTTGAGGAAACTGTGTGGAGTGGAGTAGGAGTTGTGGAGTGTGGTAGGAGGGAGGTTTCGGCCAGGGGTGGTCGTGGGGGTGCTAAGAAGAAGGGGAACAAGAGGTTCCGCAGGCAGGAAGGGGAATTGGCTCCTTATTTGATTCCCCACCCCTGTAAAGGCTCCTGTCCTGCACTGGGGAGGTTCTGGAGGGCCTGCTGATTTCTGTGCTACCCGGGCAGAGCTGTGGCTGGAGCAGCGGCATCTGGCATCTTGTGTTCTTGGGACAATCAGGCAGTTGCTCTGTGGCCTTGATTTTCAATTCCTAATCTACTTTGGTTTCCCAGTCCCTCCATCACGGAGAAACTTCGAGTGGATTCCTCTACTTTGCTCTAGCTCCAAATTGGCAGCCAGGGCATCTTTGTTGGGTGGGCCCTGAGTCATACTCTCTTACCATGGTTGAGTTCCTTTGGTGACATCAGGTCCAGGCCCTGGGGTTGGGGGATGGCGCTTGGCATTTGGGAGCCTGCCTCTGGTCATTTGCTGGACTCTTCTGGGTAAGATGAGATCAATGACCAAGGTGGGCAACCAAGGCTATTCTGCCTTGGTCCCTTGGGGTGGTGTGTGGGGACAGATCTGGGCCAGTTCCTCCTGGGTCCACCATGGTCACAGCCAGGGTGTGTCCTTTCAGTGTCTTTAGTAATTTGAGCTGACAGAGGGTCACATCGGTTTGTCTCCCCTCCGAATTTTAATATCAGATTCATTTATTATGCTGACTGCAACTGACAAATGCCCACATTATTCACCCATTTATTCGTTTACTCATGAAATCTGTGTTGAGTAATTGTTTTGCCTTATTGGCAGTTTTAATTCTACACTCTTTTTTTTTTTTTTGAAAGGTCAATGGCTTGCTAGCTGACCAGGCCAGCATGTGTGTTCCCCGGAGAGGTTTTCCTGCAGAGAGATGCTCCTTGGCCTGCCTCCAACTGTTGTGTGTCCCTCTGGTTGTTTTGGATCAATACCTTGGCTTTCGAGGGAGGATTTGGTAGGGCTCTTGTCTCTTCACCATCCCATCTCCTGGCTCAGCCTCTGGACCACTCTCCCCGCAGGGGGATTGTGTTCTTTCAAGCTGAGAACTGAAGACCCATGAAAATGAGTGTCTTGGTTTTGTGAGCCCCTTGCTTCCAGTATGTTGGTAGAACCAATGGAAATGGTCAAGGATCTGGGTGCAAAGTTAGAAACACCTGGGGGTTGGTTTCTGGCTGTTACTTAAATGTGTCCAAGATGCAAAGTGGAGACTCAAGCCTATGGGATTGATTTGGAAGATGGAGAAGTTGCTTGTGAGCCTTCTTTGGGAAGAAGACAAATGTGCTAGGGCCACGTTCTGGGGAGGTTCCTTCTGGAACTGAAATGATGCCAGCACAGGGAGGTGTAGTAGTTTGCTCCCGTATTTGGTGCAACTTTCTCTGTGCATCTGTGTTTGTTGCAAAAACTCACATTTCTGTGTGGAACACGGAATGAAATACATATATTGCAAGTGACTCCTTTTAATAAAGGATTTGTGAGCAAAAGCTTTAAGAACCACGGAACATACAGATAAAAAATATAGCCCAAATCACAGTCTGCTCTAGAACATTTGTTGAGAAAACCAACAGAAAAATAACAAACGTACACAGAGCTACAAAGTCACGGAGCCTTTCGGCTGGGGTCCGGCCTTCTGTGCTCACCGGGGTGGCTGTTTTATTATTGTGAATGCTTTGCTGAGAAGGATGTAATTTATTATCATTGAATTCACATGGCAACATGAATTTGGATCTGAGTTTCTGGAAGAAGTTTACAATTAGTCCCTTCAGATATATTTATAGCTTTGAAAAACACTTGATGTTCAAATCGCTTCAATATCTTCCCCCCTTTTTGATTGATTTGTGAAATATTGCCTCTTTCTCTCCCCCTCCAAAAAAACCCCGCAAAAAGAAAAAATAAAAGATCTACAGCAAAGTGAAAGGTGGCTGTGATGTTAAGGGGACGCCGTGATGAGGCGGGCAGTGTCCCCACGGGGCCAGGCAAGATACAAAGCGAGGGGAAGGCTGTTCTAAACCCATGGTGAGGGATGAGGGATGCTTTTCCTTGCCTCGTTGGAGACTTTCCAATGGGGGGTCAAACGTAGAGCTAAAGAGAACTCTACCAGATGCTTGGTTAGGAAGATCTGCCTTCCCTGCCGTTGACCCCATTCTGCCGCATCTGGCTGAGAAACAGCCGCACCCCCCTCAGTGAGCACCCATGACCCTCGCCACTTCGTTCCGTGGAAGGGTTGTCAGTGGGCCACGATCGCCCCAGCTTTCCTTTCCGGATTTCAAGCCAACAAGAACTTGATTATGTGTTTCAGTGTTTCTCAGTCTGACCCACAAGTAAAACTGGTGACAATGATTTAGTTATTGGCTCGTGTTTATCGCCGATGCCATCCGCTTGTGGTGTCTGACATTGTCTTGTCACCGTGTCGAAGCTTTTAGCGAGTTGCTCTTCATACCCAGGACGTGGTGCAGCTTGGCCCCGCTCGGCAGCTGGGTGGCACACTCCTTTAACACTGGCGTGCTCCTCTAACCTTCCCCGGGTGGCTTTCGATGACTTAAACACAGTAATTGGCATGGAGGTCTAAGGCTTTATTTTATGATATTAAATCATTCTTTTCTGGAAATAGAAATGTGCAAAGTACACCGTTCATTATGGGAAGGCCTGCGTTAACACGGGCTCTGGCCGACACAGGGTGACTCCCAGACAACTCATACAGCCCGTCCGGAGGGAGCTGCTGGCTGTCACCTGTGAAGGCTAGGCGTCCACCCCACGAATCCACCTGCTGCTTCGTGGGGCTAGAGATGTGCACCTCTCTCTTCCTGGCTGGGTAAGGTTTCTGTGAAAATACGCTCTATGTGGCCTGTGATAAACCCGACTGCTACAGCATTATTGTAGGGGGACTTGGCGATTGCTCCATGTAATCTTGGGAAGATGTGTGTGTGTGTGTGTGTGTGTGTGTGTGTGTGTGTGTGTGTGTGTGTGTGTGTGTGTGTGTGAGTGAGTGTGTGTATTTCTTGAAACAAAGAGGATTATCAGTCATAAGTTCTGATGGCTGAAATGGAGGGGGAAGGTTTAGGAAGATTTTTTTTTGAAAGGACTTACAAAGCTGGCACTCAACTCTAGCTCCTGGGAGTGTTCTCGAGGTGAGTACCATCTTGGTTCTCTTGCTCCAGGACAGAGAGGGAAGATTTTCAAGACTCCGGGTTCTCAAGAGCATTGAGACCTGTTGGGAAGCTGGTGAGAGCTCCCAAGCCTCTTGGGTTCCAATGACTTTCTCTTCCTTTCTTCTTGCTCGAGGACTGGACGTGACTCTGATCGCACCAGGTCCCAGCCAACAACTCTCCCTTGTCCTATGGACAGCCTAATTCTGTGTCATGTTCCCACACAGAGCGCTGTGGTCTCCATGGGAAGGTACTGTGAGATGGGCCCAAAAAAATGGCACCGGAGAACCCCTGAGAGTGCAGTTCAATCAAACTGGGCTGCCTTGAGAGGCTTCTCCTCTCTTCCCAGCTGCTCCTGCTGCCAGGCAACACAAAGTTTTGAAAGGGACAGGAAGTGCTTTGGGACCCAGTGCAGAGGACAGGAAATCAAGGGAAAAGACCGCAGGAAGTGCTAGGGACTGGAGAGGTACGCCCAGCACGACCTAACCTTAGGAGGGGAGGGTGTGCTCAGATCCTCCTGATGGTGGCTACAGGTTTCTGGATGATGGGCAAGGGAAAAGGGGCGGGAAGCCAACTTGTGAGAAGGCAAAGGGAGGTCCTGGGTGTGTGTGGCTGGTGTCAGGTAGGCGAGGGTGGCTTCCGCTCCTAGAAGTGGTTATGTTAGTATGTGGGTCACGTGAGTGTCCTCGCTGGTTATTGGCCGTGGCCTTAGATAACTGTGTGCGGAGTATTAAATGGTTTTGCTGTCTCAGCACACTTTTTAACTGGTATTTTTCACACAGTTGTGCTGCTGTGCTGCGGCAGCAATCAATTTATCTTCTTCCCCTCTGCTCCTTGTGTTTTGTGAGTTCTTGTAGCGTTTTACCATTTGATTAATTGATATTCTTTGTGTTGACTATCATTTGTAACAGCGCTGTCCGACTCTGGGTGCTTGGAAAACTTTCATAAGAACACTACATTATTTATTGGAGACCTCCTCGTGACAAAGTACAATAGTGAGATGCAAAAAGAGGAATTAGATCAAAACGCACTTGGCTTATAAGTTTATTAGGGGTGGAACAATGTTCCCATTCAGGCCTTTTGTCCTGGCTGCCTCCGTGTTGGAGGGTAGTAGCTGCCAGGGGTTCTGCTTGAAAAAGTTGGGCGATGTGAAGTTTTCTCTTCCTTGGCCCTGTTGCGCTGAGTCCTCTTGTGGGTTGAGCAGGGGGGAGGCTCCCGGTTACCTTGCAGATGGGTACAGTGAGGGAAGGGGCTGGAAAGGTTGGAGGGAATGAGAAGGGTCAGGCATGGCTTTGAATGTCCCCTCAAGAGCCCAGGGAGGTGTAGAGGGGTAAGCAGACCCTGAGCAGGAGCGACGCAGGAGCCTTCTTGGCTGGAGAGCCCTGATGGGTTTTGCTTGCATTTCACACGGCCCGGGACTTGGCGTGGGTATTATTAATAACATCTATTTTTAGAGCTGAGAACGAAAGATGGAGGTGGATGCGAAAGATGGAGGTGGTGCAAGCCCCGTGTTGCACACACCGGAACAATATTGTAGCTTCCCTGCTTCATTCTAAAGTTTCTTTGACCCCGTGGTTTATTTTCAAACATTCAAGTTATTTGTTCTGGTGTATTCTTAAACAGGGGTTGTTTTTCTCCCTTTTCAGAACATGAGCGCAGATGGTGACGGATTTTTCAAGTGCTGACATCCCTGCTTGAGAAACTGTTCCCACCTTCTTTGTGCTGAACAAGTCAGGCAAACTAACATGATGATGCGATCATCGGTTTCATGCAGACATGCAGAATTGATTGACAGGGGAAAATTTAACATAAACCACACATTCTTTCAGTGCCTTCAATTTCTTAATGATGTTTATTTGTTGGATATTAGCAGCGGCAGGAATTTCATTTAAGGCAAACCGGGGGTTGGGGGGTGGGGTGGTGGTGGTGATGGTGGTGGAAAGAAGCAACCCCAGGAAGGGGAGCAAACTTGTTCCAGGCAAGAAGGTTGGAGAGGAAATTTACTGCTCTGGTTGAGTCTGCATCAGACAATTTGTAAGGGCTCCTTGGAGCCAGCTCGGAGCTGAGGCTGTCAGCGGCTAACTAGCCATTCTCAGACCATTGCTTCTGTTTGCGTGACTAAATACAGACAATTAAAGCCGAGCACTTTCATTCTCTATGAACTCATTGTTAGCCAGGGTTCAAGTACTCGGATAATGGGCCACTGGGAGCCGGGCGGATCATGACGGAGAGTGGCAGAGGGCCATTGCTAAAACCCCTTCCTCATTATCCAATGCGTGCTCTCCACGGCTCGCGGGGCTGGCCTTTCTCGCTCACCGGTGTGTGGAAAGACAGATCAAGGAGATCTGTCGTCCTCGACACCCCCGGGGCTCAGGCTGACCCTCCGATTTCAAGAGGTGCCCTCACTTCCTGGGACCTGTGGGTGACCGGCTTGGGGACTCTGTCCAGGAGCAGAGGTTGAGTCATGGAGGGTAGGGGCCGGCTGGCCTCTGGCTCTTTCCCCTTCAGTAGTCACTGTCTGTGTTCTGAGAGCTCCTTCTGAACTCCCGTGTTTCTTGATTCCCTGCGGGGCAGTGGGCGGGGGGTCGGGGCGAGGACCAGGAGCTTCGGAGCTATCGCTGGGGTAGGGCAAAGCCAGGAATCCTTTTCTCCTTTTCACAGTTCTCAGAAGCCACAACAAGGAACGCTTCCGCAAGGCTGGGGAAGTCAGACAAGTCCTGTGATCCAACACGTTTCCTCCAAGCTTCCTGTGTTTTCAAATACTTTTCTCAGCGTTTGAAGTCCACACGGAGCAGGTGCCTGCTCGGTGGATGATCTGCACTTCGTTTCCTCTCAAATCTTTCCTTTCTTTCGTTTTGGCCCACATCCAGGCCTGCCTGTGACTTGTTGAATATTATCTTTGAAGCAACTCCTTCTCGACTCTCTGCCTCCGCTTGTATCTGCCTGTCAGTCCCCCAGCCCTCCTTACTCTCCTGTTTTAGGTAGCCCTGTCCGACTGTAGCGCTGAGACCACTAGTTTGAGCTGCTTTTTTTTCCCCCCTGAGTCACATCAAGGTGAATGCCTAGCTATTAGCATCCAACCCGACCAAGTGGTCTCCCCTGTGATGGCTGCACCTGCCCACTTTTGAACATCTGGGTACGGGTCACAACTTACTCTCCTGCGGGCGGATGGAGGCTAGGCCCTGCTGGCCTGGGGACTAGGGGCGTGAAGGAGGGGAGAGGGCTGCTCCAGTTCTCTGGGAGAAAGCATGTTGCTGCTGGAAGTGAAGTAGGGGTCCCAGTTCCTCCGTCCCCCAAGCTCTCCCTTCCGGAGCACTTGGAGCCTCAGGGAGACAAGCTGCCAGAGCCCTTGTTTTGGTTTGTTTTGTTTCCCTAGTGAAGTCAGGGCAATGGAGTTTTCATGAAATTGCTGTCAAAGTGAAAATAAAAATCATCAAAAGGGAAAATTAAAAAAACAATTGTTTCTTGAGGGGCCCTGGCGTGGTAGCCTAGTGGCCAAAGTGCTAACCTTCCACTTGCCATGATTCCATATGGACGCTGGTTTTAATCCTGGCAGCTCCACTTCCTGTCTAGCTCCTTGCTTGCAGCCTGGGAAAGCAGCAGAGGACGGCCCAAAGCTTTGGGACCCTGTGCCTGCATGGGAGATCTGGAAGAGGCTCGTGGCTCTTGACTTCAAATCGGTTCAGCTCTGATAGCCTAGTGGCTAAAATCCTTGCCATATGGGCACCGGTTCATATCCCAGCTCAGTTCTGGCCATTATGGCCGCTTGGAGAGTGAATCAGCAGACAGAAGATCTTCTCTGTCTCTCCTCCTCTCTGCATATCTGACTTTCCCATAAAAATTTAAAATTTTTTTAAAAAGCTGTTTCTTGTTTTTGAAGAATTCTCCCATTTGCAGCTGTGTGGGGCACTCGGAACCTGCCTGGAGGGGACTTGCTGCTGTTCCGGGAGCCACGATGGCGGGAGGCAGCACTCCGTAGCAGCTGGAGCTCCTGGGTGTGGTCTGTGGACCGAGCATGCCAGGAGTCATTCCTGAGCATGGCAAGGACCTGCTGATGACAGAGCCCCCAGGGAGTTGTGGGGACGTGTAGCAATGGCAGCCTCTGTAGCTCCTGCAGCTCCAGCGGAGGGATTAAGCTGGGGCTTTGTCCCAGGGAGCTCCCTAGCCAGGGGACTCACCTGCACAAGGAGCTTTCTGGTCAACTTTCCTCTGTTCCAGCCCGGTCCTCTTGCTAGTGCCACGCAACTTCAACTGGGGACTTTGGGGATACCTGCCCAGTCCCCTCCATTCTTTGTTCTTGCCTTGGCTGAGGCAGGCTGACACGGAGGGTGGGATAACGGACCCAGGCCATAAGCCTGAGCTCTGGTTCCCCTGAGTCACAGGGAAACCTGCCCACTTTGCATTCTCCTCCGGGGTGACCTCTTTGCTGGGCAAAGCTCTAAAACCTGTTCCCCAGCACCGCCGTCTCTTGCCCATGCCATGGCCTCCTCAAGTCTCCTGGGGCCAAAGATTCTTCTCCAAGTTGAACTTTGCAGGAGCTAGACTGGTGACAGAAGCCACAGGCATCCTGCCAACCCAGGCCAAGGTTACCAGCACCCCCAAGGGGCCCACACCAAGGGTCCTTGTCTCAGTGTTACTCTAAGGACAAGAAGAGCCCTCTCTGAAGGAAAGTTAGTAGCATTTGAGTCTCCCTGCCTTGTACCTGCCATGGAGGAGGTGAGGGAAGGGAAGGAGGGGTTGAGGAGAGGAGGGGAAAGGGGAAGGCCCCGTCGTAGTTCAGAGTGTGCCCTTGAGAATACAAACCGGTGCGAGGTGGTGATGTGATTGGGATGCCAGGTGTTTCCTATGGCTCTTCATCACCAGCCCTAGCTCTTGGTTTTGGGTGCTCCAGTTTTAGGGGTGTCCTGAACAAAAGCTTACCATGGCTTTCTGAGGGCTCCACGCTGTGCTTGTGGGGTTAGCAGGATGCCCACGGTGTTGTGGGATGAGGGCGCCAGGTTCCTGCCAGTGCTAAAGGAGTTTGAGGATGAGACATGGATTGAAGCTATCGGAGGACTGAGATCGATTAGCGAAGTGACAGCGCACATGGAGGCAGGGGGTGGGCACCCCGATAAGTGAGCTTGAGGCTTGAGGCTGCCCCTTTGCGTCATCTGGTGTTTAAATGGAGTTATCCCAGAAAGCATGTTGTTGTCCAAATGTGTTGTTGGTTTTTTTTAAGATTTATTTTATTATTCTTATTTTTTTTATTTGAAAGGCAGCTGTACAGAGAGCAGACACACACACAAAAAATATCTTCCATCCGCTGGTTCACTCCCCAAGTGGTCGTAACAATCATAGCTGAGTTGATCTGAAGCTGGGAGCCAGGAGCTAGGAGTCTCTTCCAGATCTCCCACGAGGGTGCAGAGTCCCAAGGCTTTGGGCCATCTTTTTGATTGCTTTCCCAGGCCACAAGCAGGGAACTGGATGGGAAGTGGAGCTGCCATATGGGACCCTGGCACATGCAACAAGGCTACCGTGCCTGTCCTTGCTGTCCAGCTTTTGTAGGGCATTTTAGAAGCAACACAGCATCAGGTATGTAAGTGGAGTGGGTGTGCCGGCTATGGTCGTTCGACTATCATGGTGTATATCTGGCAGCCATTTTGGATGTTTCTAGTTGGTCTTGCTTCTGGGTTGTGGCTTCACTACAGCCTGTTGGCTACCTGGAGTTTGGTCAGGGAGGGTATGGGGATGGATTTCCTGTGTCTCCCTGAGCTCTGATCATCTCCTTACCTAGATCAGCCAGCCCTGTCCGCTGCCATGCAGAGGACCTTCAGACAGGCCCCTGAAGAAGGGGGGTAGCCTCCAGTGGAGGGTGCACCATGGTGTCCCAGTGGGGTGGGGTCTGCTGCAGGACCTCAGCCTGGGACGGGGACCACTGGCATAGCCCGGTGCTCACGGGGTTCACCGAGCCCTGGGGACACTCAAGCTGGAAGGGCTGGCTGTATGAGCACTGGCTGTCACCACTGTGTGCCTGCTGGAGGCCTTGCGGCAGGAACCGAGCCGGAGTCGTGCGGCCAGAGTGCCTTGTGGGGACTCAGGGGATGTGGAGCCCACACCCTGCTCACACTGTCGATGACCTTGCTTTTGAACTTGAACCCATGTGATTTCTCCTTAGTGTCAGGCATAGGACAGGAGGACCTTGCCCTTTGGGCATCTTTAGACACTCTGACAGCTCTTCCCACTGCCAGGGCCAGGGCATGTGTGACTGGGGCCTTCTGCTGTGCTCTGGGTATGCCTGGGCTCCCTCCCTTTTGGTGAAGTTGCTGCCGGTTGGGTGGCCCCATGCACCTGACCTTCTCTCCCTTCGAGTCCTGACCTGGCACTCTGCCTGTAGCCTGTGGTGTCCAGGAGGTGTGTCCCCGAGGCCTTCCCAGGCACCCCCTCCACACCATCCCCAAACCTCCATCTCCACCCCACTGGATCTGTGTTCCCTCTCCTTGGCACTTTGATTTCTTCTACCCTGACTGTGCTTTCTCTAGATTCTCAGCCGTGGGGACAGGAATCTCGGGTTGTTTGTTCCCTGCTCTGCTTTCAGCGCCTGAACCCACCTAGCATCTAGTCAGTACTTAGGTACTTGCCACGGTTGTGCAGAGCGTCATGGGTTCCCCTCCAACTCTAAGAGTCATAGATGCAGCGAGAGAGCTGTAGGGAGGGGCAAATGGATCATTGTCAGCTAAAGTCATGGACAGCTTCCTGGAGGAGGCGGTCAACGTTTTACGTGTAAGGTGCAGAAAAGGATGGGCAGGATCAGCAGAGTCTGCTAGGAAAGTGTGAACTTGTTGGTGGGGTGAGTCTGCTTCTCATCCTGGGGTCCGTCTGGCAGTCTTGTGTTCCGGTGGAGTTCATGTCACAGGGCATCCCCAGTTCTCTGCGTTTGCCACGAAGGGGCAAGCAGCGCGATGTGGGAGAGGTGAAACCCCAGGCCTCTTTTCGTCTCCTACAGAGGCGACCCTGTGACCTGCCTTGGAGGGCACCGTGCCTGGGTGACCCACATGGTGGCCACCCACACCCTTAACAGAAGCAGAGCCACGCTCTTGCTGATGTGCTGGGATCAGACGATGCAAATCGCCTTGAGATATAAGATGCGGAAGGAGAGGATGCTATTGGTAATGTGTGCATTACAGCACCCTGGCTTTCAGGTCATCCTCGGCTGAGGCCATTTCCAGCTCTCGCCACTGCGC
Source organism: Ochotona curzoniae (assembly GCF_017591425.1). Classification (NCBI taxonomy): domain Eukaryota; kingdom Metazoa; phylum Chordata; class Mammalia; order Lagomorpha; family Ochotonidae; genus Ochotona; species Ochotona curzoniae. Next base: position 9,237,283 of record NW_024465561.1, on the reverse strand, counting down.
TGTAGTTGTCGCTGCTGCGCACACACTGTTGTGTATTGAGCATTCCTTTAGGACATATTTCTAGAGGGGGTGTTGATTAGCCTTGGGGTAGATGATATTGTTTGGGAGATGTCACCAAAAGAAAGTTGTACTTGTATTTATGTGTTTATCTACCTAGAATCTATTTGCTGAAACCTCGCCAATACTGACCACTATGAACTTTCACCATCTTGCCGATAGGAGGGGTGAAAACAGATATTTTTGATTTGTAGTTGCTCCATTACTAGTGCAGTTAACTATCTTTTTATATGGGTGTCATTCACTCCTGAACCTTCTATAAATAGCTCACCAGCATGTTTCCCATTTATTTGTAACTATACGTATGTGTGGAAGTTTTTTCAGATTCATTTATTTTTGTTGGAAAGGCATATTTACAGAGAAAAAGAGAGACGAGAGACAGAGATCTTCCATCTACTGGTTCACTCTCCAAGTGGCCACAATAGGCTAGAACTGTCTTGATCTGAAGCCAGGAACTTCCTCCCGGGGCCCCAAAAGAGTATAGACTCCCAAGAACTTGGGCCATTCTTTGCTGCTTTCCCAGGCCACAAGCATGGTGTCGCATGGGAAGTAGAGCAGCCGGGACATGAACCGGAGCCCATATGGATCCCAGTGCTTACAAGGGGAGGATTAGCTGTTTTAGCCATTGCGCTAGCAACCCTTCCGTGTGTATATTTTTAAAGAGATTTTATATATTTGCTAGGATGTTACCCTTGGTTGCATGTATTTTAAGTATTTTCTTTTTTAAAAATTAAAATAATTTAGTTCACATATGAGGACACTTCACAATGTTCGTAGAAAGAGGATTAGAAAGATGAGTTTATTTGGGCAAAAATCATGTTGAAATCCATGCACAGCTTTTTTTCATAAGCACATTTTCATGAATTTTCTCAAGACCACTTTGTGTGTATATAGATGGTTTTATTTTTTTTTACATGAAAGTAAACTTATTTCTTAAACATATTTATTTGTTCATTTCAGAGGTACTAGATGGGGGAGAGAAAGAGAGATTGAGAGACTTGAAGAGAGAGAGAGAGAGATCATTCTTGCCTGCTTCTTCACTCCCTAAATGCCACCAGTGGCCAGGGCTGGGCCAGGGCTGGGCCAGGGCCAAAGCAGGAATGGAAGGCAATCCAGTCTGTCCCATGGATTGCAGGGGCCATTATCTGGGCCTTCTCTGCTGCCTCCCGTGCTGCACTGCAGCCAGGAGCTGGAATCAGGAGCTGGAGCTGGGCAGTGGGCGTCCACTGCTCTGGTGGAGGATGACACCCTAACAGGGACTTCGCTGCTAAATCAACCTGTCTTTGGGTTTTGTTGCCCATGAGTTTTGAAGTATCCTCGTATGATACTTGTGCAACTTTATGGAGTATGGTAATTCGACTTACGCATGCAATGTCTCATGATCAAATTGGAGCAGTTGGCATTTATAGAATGCTGAACCCGATTCTTCCCCGTCCATCTCATTGTGTTTCCTTGGGCCTTTTTAGAACAGGAGAAGTTATTGCAAGAGCCAGTGGCTCAGGGAGATAGCTCTGCTGGTGGGCTGTAGATGGACAGGGTGCATGGGACCGAGGCCAGAGGTGTATGTTCCGTTCAGTACCATGAGAGGGTGAGAACTGAGCATCCCTCTGTCTGCAGAACAGGCGGTGGCATCCCTGGTGGGTGTCAGGGACACCTGGAGCAGCCCAGGTACTGCAGCTTGAGTATGATGCCTAAAGACTGATTTTTGGCCATTTGATTTTCTGATGCTGGCTGTGGCTGCTGTTGATCCTGGTCTCACAGAATTGCTGCTATTTCAGGGCAGCCCTGTTGGGCCTTGCTGTGGAGCCTGGCAAGTCCCAGAGTCCCAGGACAGGAGTGCAGCCCGTGGGAAGACAGAGCTCGACCAACTGTGGGCAAGGCAGGTTCTGAGTAAGACTTCACATTGTCCCCTTATGTGGAGAGAGAGTTACCCTTATTTTTTTTTTAAGATTTATTATTTTTAAAAATATTTATTTAAAAGATTACAGAGAAAGGAGAAACAGAGAGGAAGATCTTCCATCTGTTGATTCACTCCCCAAGTGGCTGCAACAGCTGGAGTCATGGCAATCCTAAGCCAGAAGCCTCTTCCTGGTCTCCCATGCAGGTGCAGGGTCCCAAGGCATTGGGCCGTCCCCCACTGCTTTCCCATGCCACAAGCATGGAGCTGGATGGGAAGTAGAGCAGTTGGGATTAGAACCAGTGCCCATATGGGATCCTGAGGTGTGCAAGGTGAGGACTTTATATACTAGGCTACCATGCTGGAACCTTATTATTAGTATTATTGTAACATTTATTTATTTTACTTGTAAGTCATAGTTACGGCGGTGGCAATGGGGCAGGGGGAGATGAGAAAGAGAGAGAGAGAGGTCTCCCACCCAGTGGTTCACTCTCCAAATGGTTGCAATGGCCAGAGCCGAGCTCATCTGAAGCTGGGAGCCAGAAGCTTCTTCCAGGTCACCCGTTCTAGGTGTAGGATCCCAAGGAATTGAATCATCCTTTGCTGCTTTCCCAGGTTACTAGCAGGCAGCTGGATGGGAAGTGGAGCAGCCAGGACATGAACTGTCAACCTTATGAGGTGCTGGCACTGAAGGTGGAAGATTAGCTTGTTATGCTTCGCACTGCCCCCACTCTCATGGTTTTAAGTTGTCAAGTTGTCCAAATTTCTGACGGCCTGTAATTTAGAAGCTTTAAATGCGCTTGAAAATGATGTTGTAAACACCGTGGCTGAATGAAAGTAATGTGCATGAGCTGGGACTCGCCTGGGGCCTCACACGCACCTGTCCCAGCGCCCCTGGCTTTACACATGCAGCTGAGGACAGGGCTTGCCGTCTTTTCTGAAGCTGCTCCTGTCAGAGTTACCCAGGTTCCCAAGCACCCCTAGATCTGAGCCACCCCTCGGTGTTGAGCGAGTTGCTTGCAGGTACCTATGAGATAAGGGCATGCGCTGTGCAAGTGGCATTTCTGCCCAGTTCCACCTGTAGGGACACTTCCTGGCCCCTCTGCTTCTTCCCCAGCAGAGGTTTCTGTTCTGGGGAGCTTAGGGGATGGGTGCTTGAACACGGCTGGACACAGGCTGCTGGCCAGTGGACATGGGCAGCCCCTGGGCAGGTGGGACGAGCTGCAGCGGTCCCTGGCCGGTGTCTCCGGAGGACTGTCCTTGCAGAGCTGACACTGAGAACTGCAAAGCAGGAAGTACAGGGGCCCTGTGGAAGCACTTCATCAGTTCTCCGGGGACGCCCACACAAGCCCGTTTTCCCCTCTTCACCACTTAGGCGGCAATTTTTCTCCTTGTTTCTAACAACTACCTATAGAAAACACTTGAATGCAGATCATATCTTGATGGTGTTTACTTATATAAATATTTGCGTCCCGGAAGCAGCGTTACTCACAATGCCAAAGTGGCAGGCGAAGCAGCTGAGTGCTTGCGGTAGGAAAAGCCACCTCCATGGAGTGGAGCTGGGGCTGTGCGACTCCACGGTGAGTGGCAGGGCACCGCCGAGTGGCCACGTGTGCCGGCACCCCCAGCCTGCTCCCTCCAAGGGACATTGTGGGCACTTTGCAACGACGAAATCATTTTTGCCAGTTCCCTCCAGGGACCCGTGAGCTCAGTGGAGGCCTCAGTTTAGTTGTGTGTCCCCAAAGGACCCCCAGACTTGCTGGGATGGTCCCCCATGGGGCCTTGGGTGCGTGAAGACAAAGTCTTCACATAAGTCACCCATCAGTTGTGTTTCTGTTGCCTGGTGTGATGGGCCCAAACACAAGGAAGGAACCAAACAATCCAGATACGGATTTCAAACCAGCCAATGGAAAGAGGTAGAACAAGGCCTGGGAACGTGTCGGCAGCAGTCTGGGGATCTTCTAAAATGTGCATTCATTTCAAGCTGTCTTAGATATCGCACAATGCCACTGGAGCCATAGAGCATGGGGAGGCCTTGGAGTTGGTGGAAATGGGATTGGAGGTGGAAGCTGCAGCACGGGATGCTGGGGCTGAGGGGAGGAACACGTGTCTGCATATGCGTGTGCACACATGTATGTATATATGTGTACATATGTGTGTGGTGTGTGCACACCTGTGTGTGTGTCTGTTTAGCTTGCTGCTGAGCGTGACTCGGTGTGGAAAATTCCCTGCAGATGAACTCATAGGTCTGGCCCGTCCTGCTCTCTGTAGGTAGGCTGGCTTCCCTTTGGGGGTCAGCTGTCTTCCTCCATGGGGGACTCCATTTTCCGAGACCCTGGAACTGAGTGCCTCCGAGGCAGGTCCCTCGCCTCCTTTATATTTGCTATTGCCACGGTGTCCCTAACCCAAATGGCATGGGTTTTAACAAATAAATGCTAACTGCCAACTTCTTTGGCTGGACAGCCAGGAATCGGCTTTAGTAAGTGAATAGATGACATATCAAAGAATATGTTGACTAATCCCTTCCTGTCTGAGAGCGTTTTCCAGATTGTAGACAAACACACTGGAGGTGTTTAAAATAGAAGGCCCGACACGGCCATGAGCGCGTTCTGGGGAGTTACGGAGCCCACGTGGCTGCAGGCAGGTGAGTATTTATAGGCGAGGCTGCGAAGTTGGGGACGCCCGGGAGTACTCTCCCGGCGGCTGGCGCGGCTTTGGCAGGGACATGCAGAAATGATATTCTGCCTTTCTTTAGCATTTCCTACCTCGGTGACTATCTTTTAATTTTTTTTTTTTTAACAAATAATTTTGTCGTAAAGCCTCAGACTGATTTTTTTTTCTTTTTTTTTTTTTTGCGAAATAGTTCTACTGAGCTAATTTATTTTTCCACTTTAAAACATCAGCATTTTATAGATCTGAATTTCACAATGTGAGGATGATTGCTACGTACAATTTGCAAAATTGTGATTAGCCAGCCCTTGCTTTGAGTTAGTTCTCCCTAATTCACAAAGGCTTCCAAGAATAGACTGCACAAAACTCAGTTTGCAAATTGCAGGGCAGATTTTTAGAGGGCAGTTTAAAGAATGAAGCCCTAAGGGTTTTATCTATATTTATATCTCTTGTTAAACCAAACTCTTATGTAAATGTTACAATCTGTAAATAACGAGCAGGGCTGCCTCCTTACAGGCGAGATTGCATCTCCATTTTTGAGATCTAGCAAAATTATTAAATGGCAGAATTGACTAAGACGCAAGTATATTTGGAACGAGCTAATAAACATTAATCAATAGCATCAGCTGTATTTGTGTGACTATTTGAGGCTTGAAAAGTGTGGCGACCTTTCTGTTGGCAGAGGAATTTTTCACAAATTAAGAAGAAATTAGAATTAAAAAAGGCGCGGCCCCTAGTGATGCTTTGGGGATTTAAAAAAAAAAAAAATGGAGATGGCTTTGCGTCTTTTCACTTTGTTCGGCTATGAATGTTTCGGCAAACTTTGCCTGACCATGCGCAGTTTGCCTGCTCCTTCCTTCGTCTGCTATTGGATGGGAAGGAAATTGCTGGCAATCCTCAATTTTGACATCTGTTCTTTTCCAGACAGTTTATCAACCTTGATGAAATGTAGCTTGGTGTTAGATACCGACCTGAAGAAAAGCATGGGATGCTAAAAAAAAAAAAAAAAAAAAACAACAGCAGTGATGAACAGCGGAACTTCCCGTCACTATCAGTATTTGGAGGGTCACTGAGGCTTTTTTCCCCCTTAACTTCAGATGACTTATAGAAATTTTGCCCTGTTTAATCTTTCAATTAAGCTGATTTAGCGGCTTCCTTGGTAATAGGAGTACTACAGGCACATTCGAGTTGGTGTAATCAGAGTCTTGGAGCCGCATTTGGAAAGAATGGTTTTTGTTCTTTTTTCAGGGAAATCGTGTAATGCACTTTTTTTTAAAAAAAAATAAGGTTTTAGTTTATTTTTATTGGAAAGTCAGATATACAGAGAGGAGAAGAGACAGAGAGGAAGATTTCTGTTTGCTGATTCACTCACCAAGTGGCCGCAACGGCTGGCGCTGAGCTGGGATATGAACCAGTGCCCATATGGCGAGGACTTGAGCCACTAGGCTACCGTGCTGGGCCTGATGTCATGCACTCCTGCTGAGCAGATAATGCTTTCTCTTTTAAGTCTTTCTTATCCCCTTGTTCCTAAGCAAAAGTATTTGGGGGACAGGACCCAAGAAGAAGTGGGAGCTGGGAATGGGGTAGGACAGAGAACAGGGCCTGGACCTGTGGAGTGCCCTGGCAAGAACTCTTCAGATGGCCTGAATATGAAGTGATGTGACTTGAAATTCGGGCCTCGGGGAGTGTAAGGACTCCTTGCCTGCCGTTAGCTCCTGTCCTGGACCGGCGCAGACCCGAGGTTTCTGGCTCATCCCACTAAGTGTAGAGACACAGGTGTACCTCCCTCGCTGGCCCGTGTGTAATGTGTTGAGTGGCTGGGGCATGGCACCTGCTAGGAGCACAGCCAGACATGCCCAGGCCAGTTGCCCTGCACTGTCCTCTGTCTTGGGACACTGACAGATGCCTCCCAGTGTTTCCTCCCCTTCCACGTGATGGTCCAAACAGGTGTGGGTATCGACTTGAGCTCCCACCTGCTGTCCAGAGCCCCACCCTCTAGGTGCACAGAGGCCCATGGGTCTGCCATCCCATGCTCTTCTGAGCATGTGCCTGCCTCTGGCTCACATCCTGTCTATATCCTAAGAACTCGTAGCGTTTGCGCTACAGCTTGCCTCACCATGCTTTGAGGTGAAAAGAGATTTTCATCTGGTACCTTAGCTCTGGTTTTGTATGTTTAGAGACCAGAGCGGAGGGGCCAAACCTGGCTGGACGAATACTCTTGAATCCCGACATCTTGGTAAACGCACTCTGCTTTCATGTTTCTTTCCTGTATGTAATTGTAGCACTTTTGTACCTAGTTTTTTTTTTTTTTTTTAAGATTTATGTATTTATTGGAAAGTCAGATATACAGAGAGGAGGAGAGACAGAGAGGAAGATCTTCCATCTGATGATTCACTCCCCAAGTGAGCACAACAGCCGATGCTATGCCGATCTGAAGCCAGGATCCAGGAACTTCTTCCCGGTCTCCTACACAGGTGCAGGGTCCGAAAGCTTTGGGCCATCCTCGACTGCTTTTCCAGGCCACAAGCAGGGAGCTGGATGGGAAGTGGAGCAGCCGGGATTAGAACTGGCACCCATGTGGGATCCCGGCGCGTTCAAGGCAAGGACTTTAGCCACTAGGCCATGCCGCCAGGCCCTGCCCCCACCTTTTTTTTTTTTTTAAAGATTTATTTATTTTTATTGGAAAGTCAGATATACAGAGAGGAGGAGAGACAGACAGGAAGATCTGCTGTCTGATGGTTCACTCCCCAAGCAGCCGCAATGGCCGGATCTGCGCTGATCCGAAGTCAGGAGCCTCTTCCAGGTCTCCCACATGCGGGTGCAGGGTCCCAAAGATTTGGGCTGTCCTCGACTGCTTTCCTGGACCACAGGCAGGGAGCTGGATGGGAAGCGGGGTCACCGGGATTAGAACGTTCAAGGTGAGGACCTTAACCGTTATACAATCATGCCAGGCCCCATCTCGAGTTTTAAAAATTCTTTACCCAAGAGTCACATGATCGATATTTTGCTAAGTTCCATGCAGTTTATGCCATCACCTTCAAAGCTGCCATTTCCATTGCGTGATATAATTTATCTCCTGATCCTTTTACTATTGACATTCTAGTTATTTCCACTCGTTCTCTAACGTGAAAAAGAAGATGCCAGGAGAGCATCTGTGTGTGAGAAAGACCTTTCCGCGCGGTCCAAGTGATCCCTTCAGGCCTGATGCTCAGAGGAGTGCCCGAGTTAGGAGACCATTTCTTAGCCTTTGCTCCGAGAGCCCTTTCCTTTTTTGTATTGCCTGAGGGAGTTAGCAGCCTCCTTCTGGGCAGGCACACTGGTGTGATACACATGCTGTTCCAGTTCCTTCAACCCTGGTTCTTGGCCAGGCCCATAGGAAGTGCAGTCAGTCTTCATATGGCATTGCATTTTCCTTGAAATTCCCTCTTTTGTTCCCTCCTGTCAGTGCTTCGTGGGCGAAGCAGTGTGTTGGAGCACGCATTAAGGGTTTAGAACTTTCTGTTTCCTGACACCTGCCATGACCCTCCCTGGAGACCTCTGCAACAGAGCCCTTGCGTGCAGCCAGGCTCCTGGCTTCGTTCCCAGAGCAGGCTCCCAAATGCCTGAAGACCCACAGGTCAAGGTAAGAAGCTGGTATGCTCACTGATGGATTCAGGGTTAGGGTCCACACTTACAGAGGCCACTGCTTTGGACCTTCGTCCAGGGCTGCATGGGCCCCAAGATCACCAAGACACAGCTTCTCCTGCGACCCACCCTGTTGCTCCCTCTTCCCTCCCTGCTTTATTGACTCCCCAGTGCACCGCCCTCCTCGGGCACTTAACTCCAGTCCAGCAACATCTCCCACCTCCTGTTTGCATCCTGGATCTTTCTTGGGTTGCTAATTCACCCACAATCAATAATTTTATTCTTTTAAAGAAATTCTAGAATATCTCTAAGTGTGTACAGCGAAAGAGGAAAAGCACAGTGTGTGTCGTTTTAGATTTGATGTGCTCTGGATTTAGAAGTGCTGAATAATTCATTCCTGTTTAAAAAAATAAACATACTATCTCTATCAGAATCGGACCGGGGGGCTTCGTAATGAGTCGGCCCCGACGTCGCAGGGTTCTTGGGTGGGGCTGGTTAGGGAAGGGGCAGGTGTAGTTTGGCGGAAGCTACCTTCTGCTCCATGGTGGGATGGTGAGATGGTTTTGGCTGTGCTTGCGGGGGGTACTGATGGTTTTCAGAGCCTTGAGGCCTCCTCCCTGCCTGCTGGTTCCACCCATTTTCCCATTTATCTTCCTCCATCCAGGCACCTATCCATCCTTGCACCCATTCTCCTACCCACCATTCCTCCATTCATCTTCATGCGCCCATACCTCCATCCGTGCATCCTTCCCTCACTCTCCTGTCCTTGTTCATCATCTGTCTCTGTCTCCCCACGTATTTCTCCTTCCTGCTGCCCCTCCCTCCATCTGTCCTACTCCTTCTCCCCTTAGTTACTCCTCCAGTCAATCATCTGCCCATCCACCCTCGTCCTTCTGCATAACGCTTATCCCTCGTCATTTGGGCATCTTCGCAGTGGACATTTCTGAAACCCAGAGAGCCTTTCTTGATCTTTTAGTGGGAGATTCAGGAATGAGAATCACATACAATGATAAAGGGAGGCCATTTCCTATTCACTGCATTTGTCTCCCACCTCCCCTCCTCCGTGAGGACAAAACTTTCTCCATAGATTCCCTCACCTTCCAGTCCTTCCTGTGGACGGATGAGTTGGCTCTCTCTAGGGGGAAAATGACCAGGAGGGGAAGCCTGTGCAAATATTTTTGCTCTAGAAGAGTCCACACCAGCTCCTCAGCCTGGAGTGTCTCTTGGAAGCACTTGCTGTGGTATTAGAACTTGTGTGTTGCTGACCCCAGGAAGCAAGGCAGACGTGGGGAAGGCTTTGGGTGGAGATGTCAGAGTGCATGCATGCCCCTTCTCAGTCCCCTGAGCTTTGCCACCTGGCAACTCTGGCTGCAGAAGAACGGGTGCTTGCCATCAGCCTGGGCCCTTGAGCTGAAGTTGAATATGGGAGAGACACAAGTTCAGAGAGCGTGCCACTGAGATCCAATCTATGCTGAACTGCTGCCAACAGGTTTCTGAACCCACAACCTTCATCTACCAAATGGAAAGTGAATGTAGCCATCTGCTTTGTCAATGTCCAGGACCTGCCGGGCCACATGGAGGGAGAGGGTGTTGGTGAGGGAGTTTGGAGGTTCAGGTTGGCCCTCTTGGGTTGTGCAGGATCCTCTATGCCTCCAGTTGGGAGCGACCAGCTTTGGAATGTCATTCATCTTGCCACTCTCTCCTCATGCCCGGGCACACTCCAGCGACCTGGGCAAAAGGATTGTGGGCGCAGAATCTTGAATGAGCGAAGTCTGACATTGCTGTCCAGTTCTGTGGCCTTGCGGCTGGGGTAGAAGCAAGGCTCTGGTACCAAATCTTGGCAGAGGCTCAAGCACATGTCATTGGTGAACAGCTTCCAGATGTGCCCAGTGCGGGGTGAGCTGAGCCTCCGTGGTGGGTGCAGGGTTATCTGGCTGCGTCCAGCCATGTGGCTGGTGGTGTCATCCCTCCGTCTCTCGGACATCATGTCCCTAGCTGGGCAGCGAGGGGGCTGTCCTCTCTCGGCTGGGATTCCACTGTGCAACCAGGGGAGCCCACTCCCACGTGTTGCAAGCTACACCCCACCTAGCTCGTCTCCTCGCTGCTAAATCACAAACAGAAATTGAACTTGGGGTCACGCATGAAGTCATGAGTGTAAGTTTATTTTTTACATGTGGAGTGTTCTTTATTTACAGTCGAAATCCCCTGCAGATTAAACTTTAAAAAGATTTAATAGTGCTGGGGTCACATGGTAACCTCTTAACCACGCTCCGGGCAAGCAGGCAGAGCTCAGAAATGCAGGCTCTTTGAAGAGCCTCGGCAAGGAGGCCTGGCCCCATCACAGGCACATGTTCCCACTGGCCGGGGCCAGCCAGGGCTTGGCACTGCTCTGCCAAGGCCAAGGGAACAGGGCTGGGATTTTTTTTTTTTTCCCCTGGAGGGGGCGTGGGTTGCAGATCCCCTTTTGCAAGGCTTCCAGGGGAAGCCATGCGGGGAATAGAGTGAAGGCAGGACAGTGCCCAGCCTGGGCTGGGGACGGAAGCCAGGGCTCTTTAGGTGACAATCTCCTCCTTTTGCTCCTGACTTCGGCTTCTTGACGTTAACCCTTGAGGACTTAGAAGAACAAACCTACCGATGGTAATTGCTGCCCATGCATGAGACACGGGGGTTCATGAGGAGGCTTCAGCAAGGTGGACTCGGAGGCTCATCTTATTTTGATGCAAAAACTGCAGAAATTTTTGCATCTGAGCAGTCTTCAAGCACCCCATGGAAAATGTGGATTCTGAAAAACTGCATATATTTCAGATTTTTTTTTTATGTACCAGCATAAACTTATCTCTCTCTCTCTCTCTCTTTTTTAAGATTTGTTTTATTTTTATTGGAAAGGCAGATATACAAAGAGGAGAAGAGACAGAGAGGAAGATCTTCTGCTCATTGATTCACTCACCAAGCAGCCGCAACAGCCACCGATGCACCAATCTAAAGCCAGTAGCCAGGAGTCTCTTCTAGGTCTCCCACGAGGGTACAGGGTCCCAAGGCTTTGGGCTGTCCTTGATTGCTTTCCCAGGCCTCAAGCAGGGAGTTGGATGGGAAGTGGGGCTGTCGGGATTAGAACCAGGATCCATATGGGATCCTGGTGTGTGCAAAGTGAAGACTTTAGCCACTAGGCTACCATGCTGCGTCCCAACTTATCTTTTAATTCCATTTTTTTTCTCCCATAGACATTATGAAGTACCTTTGGGTCTTCTGTATGTGAACTCTGCTCTAAAAATGACCTCCAAAGTCATATTCTTTGAAAATGGCCATTTTTAAGACTTCTTGGTTTAGGGACATGCCACTTTGCAAGAGAACTGTGTGCTCTTCTGGCGTAGGCTGTAGAACCCAAGCTTAGGGCTGGCATGGCGGTAGAATAGGGTGACTCTTGCCATCTGAAATTCTGGCATCCCATCTGGGTGCCAGTTCGAGATCCGGATGTACCACTTTTGATCAACCTCCCTGCTAATGTAATTGGAAAAGCAGCAGAAGGAAGATGGCCCAAGGGGTCTGGGCTTCTGATACCCACTTGGGAGACCCTGGATGTAGCCTGGGCCCAACCCTGGCTATTGTAGCCATCTAGGAGCTGATGGAACATCTCTCTCTCTCTCTCTCTCTCTCATATTCTGCCTTTCAAATAAATAAGACAGCTCTTTAAAAAAAAATCTCCAGCTGAGAGCCCGAGGATTGACACAAACCGAGAAGGCCTGTGGCCCTATGGCTCCCTGTGGGCCCGGTTCTGGCCAGCGTGGTCCTCCCGTCAGTCCCATCCCAACTTCCACTGGCTCGTCTCAGTGAGTTGTTATTTTATGAGCAAAGTGGGGTGTTTTCCAGGCCTGTATTTGATTTTCACTTATAATTATCTCCACATAAGACTTCAATTTTGGATTTTGAATTGGAGACACATGAAGCCGGCTATGCATGTTAAAAGATCAGTGACAAAAATCACATGACATTTGCATGCTGTAATTGTTCCCCTGGCCCCCCTCAACCGGCTTTGTTGGGGAATTCTGGAAAACCTGCTGGAAGCAGCCGCATGCCCTTCATCCGGGGGTGGTTTGCATGATGGGCTTTGGGACCGAGTTTCTTTGTATGTGCATCTAATTCACTTCTGGAAGCAAGCTTACTTCCAGCTCTCCTGGACCACACTCAGGTGTCTCCAGGGACTCTGTCCCCACTGTATTCCCACTATGCCTGTGGCATGGATCACGGACTTTGCCTCTCTTGAGTAATGCAGTTGTAGTTTGGCAAGCAGAACCAGGGATTCTAATGACTTTTGAAGTTGGAGAACAAGTTGATTTCACCTGCTTCTTTTCCTAGCATGGAGGGCCTAGCTTTAGCCATAGACTTGGACTTGAGTAGTAGGAATGGACAGAGTTGGCTTGAGCCGTGACAGGTTGGATTCCTCCATGTGTGGGTCTACCCTTGTCATATGAGAGAGGAACTTAATTTGGTAGGGTTACTGGATACGGGTGATGCGCCTAGCAGAATTAAAACCCTCTATGCCTAATTATTGCAACTGTCACTCAAATTTACACCTCGGAGTGAGTTTTTCAGTGCCTTCTGTGCGTCCAGATCTGTGAACCCCCTAGGAGGTAGCCAGACATTGCCTGGCAAAGGCATTGGTAGAGGCGGAGGAGCGCAAGTCTGACTCCTGTGAGGGGCCAGTGTCGGTATCACAGTCCAGCCACTGTGTTCCCTGACCCGAAGGGACCCATGTGCTCCTAGGAGGTGTCTGTGTCACCTGCTCTGGGGGCTCTGTGCCGCCTGTGATGTGCACTCAGAACTCCACGGGAGTTCTCCACAATGGCCAGAGGGGAAGTCTTGGCTCTTAATCATCGCTTATTCAATAAATGGTGATGCATGATTCTGGCTGTCCACGTAGCCTTAACTAATCGCCCAAGTTCCGTCGGAGTCGTTTTGTAATGCAAATCGTTATTTGTACCATATGTGTGCTGTAGAAATCAAGGTCTGATCTGGTGAGGCCACACTACGGGAAGGAGCCATCCGCCGAATGCCATAGGCACACACTGGAAGGGATAAGCGTGGCTTTCTTGGGACCAGTCTGTGGGTGCGTGTAGAGGCCTGGCGGCTGAATCCTTCTAGATTCTCCCACTTCTGCTCATCACCAGGTACTTGGCAAACCTGGGCTTGCAATGTGCTGCAACTATCAAAAGGTATGCAGAAACACAGGTTGCTGTAGTCAGGACTTGAACCATTCTCTCCCTGGCCACTCTCTGTATGCTGCCCTTTTGCTACTTGCAACAGCAGAATTCTGGGGCATTAGTGGAGTGAGAAACAAGAATGAGCAGTGTGGAAAGCCTTGCACTCAGGTCCAGAAAGATCTTCGGCAATTTATTACAATGGGTCTTCCTTGAGGCTGTATTTCCAAAGGTCTTGGTGTCAAGAAGCTCAGCAGTTTTGTGTGAGAGACACCTTAGCAATCAGAAGGACAGACCATCCAAAAGGCAAGCACACACCTGTCTGGGTGAGAACCCCACAAGTGCAGGCAGGCAGAACAGAGCTTCAGCGAGAAAGGCCAGACGGACAGGAGCAACCAGCTTACAGGCACAATTTTTGTTTGGTAGGAATGTGGTCCTACTTGCTGAAAACATATCTTTTTTTGCATGGACATTACTTAGGATCCTAGATCCACTTCACCCTTTGAGTCAAAATCTTGCTTTACTGGCATTTGGGAAGTGGGAAGAAGCCTGTTTCAAGCCTGTTTAATGGGATATCTGCTCAGAGATGCAGACACAAAGCGGAGAATGTTATGGGAGTCCTGTCTCCAACAGAATATGGGGCCATGGATCTGCAGGAGCCTCAGAAAATTTGTGGCAAAGTAGAATTGCTGGCTCAATTTGGTGCAAAACACTTGGGGAATCCATGCATAGATTTTTTTCCCAAGATGCATTTGCTGCAAACTTTCTGCAGGCCCTTTGGTCCATGGAACACCTGTGAAAGTGGTGGTTCAGTTGAATTTTGGAGAGTCCCTCCTTAGTGACTCTGGAATGTAATTGGATGGTGCAGGCTGGTCTCCCAGGTTCCTTCCCTCAGTGTATCGGCTGCGTTGCTTGCTTCTACTCCACATTCTTAGGGTCATGTCAATATTTCCTTTAAGACACACGTTTTTTTTTATGGAGATTTATTGCCAGGACAGGATATTTGGCTCTGGGGCATAACTTAGCTAACCGAGTCTCCACTTGGGAGAGATACTTTCTCCACCAAATTTCTGAAGGAAAATCAAAATTGATTTGGGTATTATTGAACTGTGCTACTTGATTTTCAAAAAGTATTGATTCAGCAGAGTAGACTAAAATATTGCAAAAATAATGTGTTTCTGGTGATGTTTTATAATAACTTGACTTAAGTGAGGCAGTGTCTGTGAGAATACTGACCACACGCCTGGCATGAGGTAGACATTCAGGGAACCCTGCTTGGGCTATGGAGCCCATCAGCAGTGGCAGCACAACTACTGAGTTCTCTGAGATGAGTAAATACTGAGTAGCACTTGTATACTGCATGCTTTATTCATCACAATTCCAGAAGGCTCTGGGTGCCCACATATTAATTATTAATTGTGCTAAGTCTGATCATATATGAGTTTGTGGCCAATACTATTCTATTAAAATAAATTCGGTGGTGTAAGCAGGTTGGACCACGAGTTGTAGAACTGGGGTGGAAATCAACTCTGTTTTTTGACTCTCAACATGTAAGATTTTTTTTTCTGAATAAGATGAAATGCTTCCATATTTTTATGGGATACAGTGTGATGTTTCAACACATACAGAGTGTTGACTGATCAAACCAGACAACTTTCCAGTTTCTTCCATTTTCTCTGTATTTGGAGCCTGCCAGTCCTTCTGCCAATTCTTTCCTCAGTGCATGATCCATGATTGTGAACTGTAGCCATCCAACTGTGCTGTGGAAGGACTGGTTCCTTCTGACTCTTCCGGCACCTGTTATCCAATCTTTCTCTACTTTTCTTTCCCATCCTACCCTCCCCAGCCTTTGCTATACTCTATTCTAATATCAGAGTACCGTTCAAAATAGTTCATTAAGGAGAAGGAACAGGTAGTTTTGTTTTTCTGTGTCTTACTTATTTCATTTAACACCGTGATCTCCAGTTCCATCCATTTTGCTCTAGGATTTCATTCTTTTCTTTTTCATGGCTGAGTACTAGACTGCTGTGCATATAGACCATATTTTCTTTATCTACTCATTCGTCAGTAGGCACCCAAGTTCACTCCACATCTTGGCTGTTGGGTATAGTCTTCAATGAGCATAGGAAGGTAGGTGTCTCTTTGCCGTGCTAAGGAAATCCATTCTTTATTCTTTTTTTAAAAAAGATTTATTTGATTTTTATTGCAAAGTCAGATAGACAAAGAGGAGGATCTTTCGTCCGATGATTCACTCTCCAAGTGACTGCAATGGCAGGAGCTGTGCCAAACCGAAGCCAGGAGCCAGGAACTTCTTCTGGGTCTCATGTGGGCACCGTGTCCCAAGGCTTTGGGCCATACTCTGCTGTTTTGTTAGACTGTAAGCAGGGAGCTGGATGGGAAGCAGGGCTGCCAGAATTAGAACTGGCACCCATATGGGATCCCGATGCATGCAAGGTGAAGACTTGAGCCCCTAGGCCACCGCATTCTTTATTCTTTCTTTTAATCTATCAGAAAGAGACAGACAGAACAAATGCCCATCCCCTCAATCATTCTCTGAATGCCTGCAGTGGCTTGGACAAGGAACTATAGACCAAAATGGCAAACTTGGAATTCATTGCAGACGTCTCACATGGTGGCAGGGTCTTAATCACTTGAGTCAGTACTGTTGCCTTCAAGAACATGCACTGGTGGGAAGCTGGAGGTAGGAGCTAGAACCTGGCACTCCGAGACCAGATGGAGCTGCCAGGCCAAACGCCCACCCCCAAGGAGATGCACACCCAAGTGGCCAGCTGCCTGCAAACTGAGTTTTAAGGGGAAAGCTGGTTGGGGGAAAGTTAGGTCTGTATCTGTGAGAGCAGATCTTGGCAGCTTTCTGGACTGGGAGGGAACCAGAGAGACTCAAAGGACCCTGGATTTTGGCATTGGAATTGGGAGGTCTGGCCACTGGTGGATTTAGCCAAGTTTGGCAGCTCTTCTAGGTTCCAGTTTTCTATTTTCAGGAGGTGGACTGTGAGACGCGCAAGCACATTGATGAAACACCAGTGGCTGGGCTGTTTTTGCTGAGCCTCACTTGCTATCAGGACATGGCTTGGAAGTTGGGAAAGGGACAGAAGAAGTGGCTAGGTGACTGCCAGCAGCAGCCCTGGGAGCTCCCTGCAGGAGGAGGAGGTGACTGGAGGAAGCCCTTGGCGGAGCCAGCAGGCAGAGCTCAGAGCCTCGATTCTCCAAGCCTAGCTACACATTGCAGGAAGTAGCACTAAAGCTCTCAGGCCTTCCCGCATGTCCAGTGTGGACTGGGAACATCAGGCCCAAGGTCATCGGCCCCAGTAAACAAGGGAGTGTTGTTTATCTTTAGCATGGATTACCCTTTCTCATTAGATAATTCCTGAACACCACAAATCTTCTGTCTCTAAGTACAACAATGCTGATTTCCAACTGGACTTTTTTGGAAAGCAAATGTGGAGGGCTGCTGTCAGGAGGTCACACATGTCCCTGCAACCTGGCACCCCTGTTTCCTCAAGTCAGTTCTCATTTCGAGTTTCTGGAGGTCTGTGGGTGGTGACGTGGCCAAGAGTGCCGAGGTGCCGAGGTCATGCACCCAGCAGCCTATTTTCCCTGACTTTCCCCCTCCAGTCACTCTGCTCCCGCCCATCTCAGCCATCCTGCCCATGGCCTCATCCAGTCTTCATCAATGAACAGCACCTGCACTGCCTGGTCCAGCTGATCTTCCCCCAGGCCATGTTTTCCCTCCACTGTCTTTCCTTCCCATTCACTTTTTCCTGATGCCTGACCAATCACATCATTGGTGGGCTCGACTCTTGGCTTTTCTGCTTCCTGTCTGCTCAGTGCCTTGCTTGGAGTAGAGATCCTGTCCCTCATTCGACTCCCTCCCTTGCATCTTTCATCTCCCTTGCATCTTTATTTTTTTTCCTTGAAAGAGTGCACTTGCCTCAAGTCCAGACTTGGGTGAACTTGGGTGTCTGCCCTCTCCATGTTTTGGTGCCAGTTGCTCCCACCTCAGTTTTATAGAAGAAAATCCCACAGTGGGATTGACAACCTCAATAGATCCATAACCATGGACATCACACAGGCACTCCAGGCCTTGGGCTGCCCCAAGCCTTCCTCCTCTCCACGTGCTGCTGACTTTCTCTCCCTTAAGAAGCAGAAGCCATGGGGATCTCCTCATCTTCTCTCCACCAACCACAAATGCTCTGACCCCTTCTCCCCTCCCCTGCCCTCCCCTCCCCTCCCCTCCCCTCCCCTCCCCTCCCCTCTCCTCCCCTCCCCTCCCCTCCCCTCCCCTCCTCTCCCCTCCCCTCCTCTCCTCTCCCCTCCTCTCCTCTCCTCTCCTCTCCTCTCCTCTCCTCTCCTCTCCTCTCCTCTCCTCCTTTCTTCCCTCCCCTCGTCTCCTCTAATCTCCTCAGAGGCAGTGGCCCCTGGGATACTGGGGCCCCAGCCCTTCTCTCCTGCTGAGATGTGGTTCCCTGGGTGCTGGTCTGTAGCCCCTCCTCGGGTGTTCACAGCAGGTGTTCTCATTCCCGCACTTGTCATCCTGCTCCTTAGCCAGCACTGGCTATCTCTCTTCCTCCTTTTCCTCTGGACTGTGGCTCAGTTGTCTCTGCTCATCCTTGCTCCATGTGACAGGTCATGATGGCTCATTCTGCTCACTTGATGGCACCGAATTCTGATTATTCATCTATTTAATGTCTTGTTCCTTCCCATACATGTCAACCCCCGAGGGAAAGGGCCAAGTTTGCCTTGCAGCTTGGCGTGTGGTGCGATACCTGATTTGTAGGAAGTTATCTGTGGATATTTGTATGTTTCTGGGATCCCTGGGCTCGGATAGAGATCCCTTCCTCCTCCCAGCCTCAGTGTCCAGTGGAGGACCTAGGGACTCCCAGGGGGCCTCCCTGGCTGTGTGTCCATCCTTTCTCTTCCTCTCAAGGAAACGTCCTCTGCCTTCCACGATTAAGGAGCACTGGGTGGAGGCCTTGTGCCTACACTGGCCATCCGGGCAGAGGCGGGGCCCTGAGGTCCTTGTGGCTATGGGGTCTCTGGGTCAGAGGCTCCTCCTCTGCCTCTTTCCTACCTGGGGCTGGTCTTGTCTGGGGCTTCCCAGTTGCCTACCTAGTGGAGAACTTGCCCACTGTTGCAGGTTTGCCTGACTCCCGGGGGAGAGTCATCAGTCTACTGCTTGCTGCTCATCCACACTTTCCACGTGACCTGGCCTTACCTGGGACCGCCTGTTGCCCAGCTGGTCCTCCCTTCAAGACTAAGCACAGACAAACCACCCCACACATTAGTGGACTGTGTCTGCGCCGACACTCCCACTCTCCCCTAATGATGTGTTTATTTAACTGATGACTGCAGTCCTCATTAGGGACTCGATGTTGAGCCTAGAATAGTGATTATTTTTGCTGATATTCCTTTTCTGCAAAGATGAGTTTTTTTTTTTTTTTTAAAGATCACTCTTTGGGTGTGCTATGAATCCTTAATGAAGATAGTTAAATTTAAAAGAAACCTCCAAACCTCCTCCCTTCAGGTTGAAAATAGAAGTGTGTGCACAAGCAGGCAACTCATTTGTTGATTGTTGGTGAACAAGATGGTGACAGACCCACAAATTGTACCACACAAGAGCTCCCATTGTTCGAGCATGATAGCATGTGAAAAAAGCAGCCTCGTCCATGCAGAGTGAGTGCTTGGGGTTCTGGAACATTCTCTTCCCTTTACGGAGCAAGAGCCGTCATTCTGAACATGTGTATGTTGGTAAGGGCCTCCGACCTGGAGCTGAAGCTGTGTGGCTGTTGAGGATGAGTGGAGACTGTTGTTTGTGAAAGCTTCTTGACGCCTGAATCCCATCTTTCTCCTTTGGAATGGAACTGTTCCCGTACAGCAGGTGCATATTCACTTCCCATGGCTCAGATGAGGAAAGTTAGATGCCAAGAGGGTACAATGTGATGTCTAGGATCTCAGGGTAAGCCATACGTTTCCCAGCCATTATGGAAGGGTCTCTGTCTTCTCCTCTGTAGAAATGGGTCTATGAATACTTGCCGGGCCCTCCTCCTGTGAGTGTGTCTGAAGACATACAGACGTGGGAGTGCCGTGGGAGCCATCCTGCAGCGGCTAGATCCCGTGGTGCTGCTCCTAGTGACAGTCATGGTGGTCTCCGCCCAGCAGTGAGCTTTGAGGAGCGCCAAACTGCCCGTGGGCTTGGGGAAGAAGTGGACACACGGAAATGGTGAAGGGAGAGGTATGGCCAGAGCAAGAGAGGCTGACAGCAGGCTGGGAGGAGCTAACCAGGAGGTTATTGGTCCCAGCTAACTGCGTGCTTGCACAGTGACCTCAGGCAGGTCACTTCATCTCTCAGAACCTCCTTTTCCAACCCGTCTACCCGCCCTGCTAACCAGGGGTCTCAAATGTTGTATCCTAACCCCAGGTGCTGTGTCACCGCTCCTCCCCGTCTCTATCCCCATCCACCACTGGGCACATTTCCCGGCCTTTCGTCTCTCCAGCATGGTGTGTGTGTGTGTGTGTGTGCGCACACGCGCGTGTGCACGTGGGCATGCCTGGCCACACCTGAAGCTTTCTGCAGCCAGGCCCAGCCAGGGTTCCGCGAGTGCTGGCTGTTGCCACTGTGGCTGCCCAGTCACCTGGGCGGCTCGGACAGCTGGCCCCTTTCCCAGTGCTTGCGGTGCCTTCTCTCTGGCTTCACGGCTCCTGCTTTCGAGGGCTGTTTGAGCTCGCCTCAGCCGTGTGAATGCCCTTGCTACATAGCTCCCAGACTGCGTGGGTGCACAGCCAGCATCCTGCTCACTGTTCTCCCTGCTCTCTAACCACCTGTGCTGTCACCTCCATCCCCTCCAGCTGCTGCTACCCAAAGGTTGACCCTAAGCCACCTCGAAGCCGTAAGACCCGTGGGGCAGGACAGAGACCAACAAGCTGTGGCAGGAGTCTGGCTGACTTTGAAACAGCCCCCAGTGAATACATCTCTCCTATATGCAGGGTAGGGGGATGTCTGGAGATAGAGCCAGGCATGGACGAGGAGGAGATGGCTCTGCTTGGGGTCCTGTGTTAGTTTCCACTTATTGAGCACAGCCTATGTGTCCTAGCACTTAGAGTCCAGCTGGAAATATCAAGGGCAGATATGTCACCTGTCCCTCCTGGAGCACAGGGACCTGAATGCTTACGGAGCTTCTTTGGCACGGTGGCACACTGTAGGTGAAAGTGGGGTACAGTGCATGTGGCATGCAGGAGACCCTGAATGTGGGATGCAAACAGCGCTTGAAAGGACAGAGAAGTGAGGTGCACGACAGAGCCTCACGCCCTACCCAAGAGATGGCGTAGGTACTCACGGTAGAAAATTCGGAGGCTGGTGGAGGTCCCTGTAGGCTGGAGCTGCCCAAGGTCTCTTAGGAGGGTCTCTACTCAAATTTCGGAATCCTGGTTGGTGCTTGGAAGTAGAGAGGAGGGGGAAGGCCAGGTTCGGAGGGACAGAGGCACGCAGGGAGGACCACAGAGGTGCACCTGCAAGGGACAATGAGGGTGTGTGGGGGGGAAGGACCGGAGGCTGTCTCAGAGAGGTCAACAGATGTCAGAGTGCAGGTCGGAGAGTTCAGCTGTGACCCCCGCTGTTATTTTAAGGTGGTGGCTTCTTCATATTTAATTATGAATGAAATTGCATTTGAGGACAGCAGCTGATGACGGCGTGTGGTTATGCTGTGTGGGCTGCTTTCAAAATAGCTCACCCCAAACTTTGTTAGTGATTAGTTCGAGGAAAGTGCAGCCTGACCTGCCAACGTTTTCCACAGCTTGTTGTGCCCGAGCCTTGGCAGGGCAGGGAGTAGCAGCTGGGGGCTCCATTCCTTGTCCCCAGATCCACTGGCCTTTGTTTCCGGCTGTCGTTCTTGCAGACTCATCTCCAGGAACCTTGGCATGTCTTGATGGTGGCTAGATAACATCTCCTTGATCCTTGTCCTTTGACGCCTCTGGTTGGTCCTCTTGTCTGTTCCTCCTTGGGTCCTTTTGAGCTGAGGCGCAGGGAAGGCCCCTGCCTCTAACACCGCCCAACTGCGGCCGCTGCCTGGCCTGTAGAGTGGGGTTGCTATGAGGAGACACTGGCATCTCCAATCTCCCGACTTCTCCTAAATATGGTCAGTGTTTGCGGTGGCTCCCACCCTGTCTGCCTCTTCGTGTGTGAGCTGTGCATCTCGGCTTGGCCTCCCCTTACACCAGGGCTTTCCTGGCTGTCCTCCCTTTGCTGGGACTTAGTAGATAAAGCCTCATTGTCATTGAGATGAGCCTCAGCGAGTCATGCACATGGGCTGGCCACAGCAGCACCCAGAGCTGCGCGGGGTGCAGCGCTCTAAGGCCGATCCCAGTTCCTCCTCTGAAAGCCAGCTCCTGACATTGGCTGAGAGCAGCCCCCAGCCCAGGGAGGGCCCTCGGTCAAGGCCTCCTCCCCAGCTCCCTTACAGGGGCAGAGGTATGACTGCTAACCAAGGCTGCGTGGCTTTGCCCTGGGCCTGCTCATAGTGTCTAACCTTTTGGGCATTCCATGACGTCTCTGAGCTTCCGTTTAGCATCTTTATGGTCAGGAGAAAGTGAATGACAGAAATGAAAAGCACAGACCAGAAAGACAAGGCACCGGGCTGCGCTCCCAGCAAGAGCTCAGTGAGCATTAGCTGAACGCCTCTCGCGGTGATGATGATGATGATGATGGTGATGATGATGACGTTGGTGATGGCCCAGGCTAAGCAAATGGAGCCAGCTAGTCTGGGATTCAATCCCAGTGTGATCGCTTGCCGGTTATTTAACCTTGGGCAAACAACTTGACCTTCCTTTGCTCCAGTTTTCTTCCTACTGTCTGAGGGCAGTACAAATACTATTTTGCAAAGTGGCTGTAAGGATGTGAACCTGGGCAATGCCCCAGGGGAGGCTGGGATCTAGAACACGTGATGGAGGTGATGGCCAGTGAGAATTGGTTGCCATCTTTGTAGCTGTGCCATCTGGGGCCCACTGGTCACCTCTTGCAGTTTCAGCTCCCCTGCTGATGAAGCAAGGATGCAGGGCCTGCTGCAGAGGGCTGTCCCGCTGCCTGCCGCGCCCCCGCACCGCCTCCCCCAGCGCCCCAGGCTGTGACGTTCGGTAGCTAAGTAACCCTGGCTCACGCGTGGCTTTTGACGGTGGCGCTTGCGGGAGAGCCGCTTGGTGCTGCCTCCTCCATTGGGTGACAGCTGTTTCCAGGCAGATGCCTCCCCCACGTTCTGGAGCAGTGAAGAAAGGGGAGAGCTTCCCAGATTTAAATTTGGAATGTGCACGGAGCCGTGCCAGGCTGCTGGGAGCCCGCCGGGCCTCTGGGCTGCTGCTCATTGGGGTGACGGTGGCTCTGGACGCCAGGGTGGCAATCACATGATTGGGTTCTTGAGCTGTTGACGACAGGGGGAAACCCACGAGAGCTTGAAGGGCTGGAGGAGTTCGGCTACTGACCCCATTGCCCCATTCCCCTGTCTGAGGGGTGTCTGGCTCATCTCTTGGGTGGAAGAGCAGGTGTGAAACATGTGTGGGAAGTGTGTGCTCACAGGGAGGATGGGCTAGACCGAGAACCCTCACTATGCCCTCTGGGCATGGTGTCCCCAGGGCATACTCGCCTGGGGCAGGGATCCGACCCTGGCCTTCCTGGGCCTGGGGGTGGGGGGCAGTCTCCTCAAAGGACAGTGCCATTCTGGGGATGAGGCCTCTGTGCCGGAGGGTCACAGGAGGGTGGCTGGAGCCACCCTGGCTTGTGGAAGGAGGTGACAAGGTCAACAACTGCCATCCAGGCAGGATCCTGAAACCTGCAGGGTGGCTACTGTGGTTTCAGAGGCTGGCTGCTACCAAGGGCATAGCGGGCTATGGACCTATGGGCTATTGGACCTGCTTTGCACCTAGGAGTTCCTGTGGGTGAGTGGGCAGTTCACAGATGGGAGGGATGTGTGGGCATCATTGCTTATCTGAGAAGGCAGGTGGTGTCCCTGCTCCTCCTGCTCTGGCCTTGGCACTCTGACCTCCCTTCTCTGGACCCCCGCCTCTACCCTTGTGCAGCCCCAGGGGGCAGTGGGAAGAGGAGGGAAAGTGGTCACACCTGGCTTCCTGCAGGGCTGACCTGGGGAGTCCCATTCATCTCACGCTGTTCCCAGGGAGGGCAGAGAGAGAGGTTCCAGCCCCCAGTGGCTGAATCTCTGGGGAAACAAGGACTCCCATTGGGTGATCACAGATGTGGCCTCAGCTGGAGGAGGGCAAATGATCAGGGTCAGGAGGTACCTTAGGGGCACATGCCAGGCAGCCAGTCCGGTCCAGGGTGGGGACAGCTAGTTGGGCCCAGCCCTGTCCCATTGATTGGCAGTGCCGTGCTCCCTACTCAGGAGAGCTCTGGGCACGGGGCCCCGGGGGAAGTGCACAGCCCTTCTTCATCTGTCCCCAGAAACTTCCTACCATCCCTGACTCAGAGGTCAACTGGTTATGGAGGCACTATCTTTTTGCATTTCTGAGGGGTCTCCCTGCACAGGCACCTTTGCATCCAGTGGAACGAAGTCCCCAAATAATCATCTCACACCCGCATCCAGGCACAAAGATAAGCCTTTTCTGGATGTGCAACTTGCTGTCTGTTTGTCAGTGTACCCAAAGGGCTGGAAAGGAAACCAAGGGAGGAAACGATGAGTGTGGAGTTTGCAGGTATCCCCCGAGTGATGTCTGGTCCCCAGCACCGGTCTCCGTCCGATAGGGATGGGGGTTCCTTTTGCAACAGGCATCGTGTGTGTTTTTCATCCCTCCTCTTCCGCTGCTGTGCACTTAAATCGGTTTCAGCCATGTCAGGAAGACTTGAGAAAAAAAAAACAAAAAAGCCCACCATTAAAGACATGCTCTTTGTTTTTTCAATCTGTGACCCCAGCCATCTCTTTAGCAAGCCATGGTTCAGTGAACTGGCACACAGCAGCCGTACAGCAGTGGAAAAATCATAAAACAGATGGAAGCTTTACATTTTTGTTTAGTTTTTAAGAGCAGTTTTTATAACATCGCTTAAAACCATTCTGATGCATCATACTGTTTACACTCAAAGCTTTGTAGCTAAGATGTTTACAGTATGGAGAATGTTTTAAGATATTTTATAGTTATGATATTTAGATAATTGGCAAGGAAAAAAATAGTTTGTTGAGATTGTAGCGATGTTGGTAACCGTGAAGTAACTTATGAGTCTCAATAAATATGTCCAGTTCGGTGGAAAGTACAAACTCAGTTAAAACAAAACAACACAAGAGGGAATATCTTTTTAGTGAAATCATTTCCTTTTCTTAATCAAAAGATGACAGGAAGGGCCTTAGAACTCCCATCTGCACGGCACCACGCCGCCGATCGGCGTGGACCGCTGTGCCCCTCCTGATCGGCAGCCGCGCTGCATTGGCCTGTGGCTCTCCTGCCCGAGTTCCTGCAGATCCCGAAGTCGGGAAGGTTCAACAGCACAAGACCACCTTCGGCTATGCCCAGGACCGCCCCCAACTTCTCTTTGTGCAAAGAATTTGCAGAGTTTTTTTTTTTTTTTTTTTTCTTAATGTCGGGGGAATTTATGCCAAGCTAGGATTTGGAACTCCCTTCCCACCCCCTTTTCTTTTAACTGCCCCAAAATGGCATTAATCAAAAACAATAACTCCTTTTAACTTTTCTAAGTGCTCTAAAGGAAAGTATGAAATAATCTGTGTGTGGGCCACAAATGTGGAGAATCCAAACATTTCACAATAAACATGTTTAAATGGAAGTCCCTGGCAAGATCGTCTGAAAGATAATACATGCTGGGTTAATTAATGCATGCTCATAAAAATAAACTTCACTTTTAAGATTTGACCAATAAAAATCATTAGCATATTTGGCTCAGATGACTTTATGTATACATTGAACTTCTCCATGGCAAATTGTCCTCGCAGAGTTTGAAACAGATTTTAGCTTCAAGTCCAAACTTCCCTCCGGTTTGTGGTCTTTGTGTTTGCTAACTGCAGCAATGCGATGAGTTACCTGCTGTACCTGCATTTGATCTGCTGGAGAAGGGATGGCATTTGTCACTTTCAGACGTATAACTTACAGCTCGATCATCAGAAAAATGTTTAGTGGGACAAGGATTCCTATTGTTTGCTTAAGGCACGCAGCGTCTGTGTTTTGCTTCCTTCACATCCCTCTCATGCATTATTTTTATTTCCAAGAAGGTTCTGTCTTTTTATCCCAAATAGGATTATTTTGATCTATTCACAAATACTCTCTTTAAAAAAAGTGTATTTTTTTTCCTGCAATTGTTTATTCAAATGCACGTTGACTTTGTGCGGTTGTTTGGTTGTTCTCAGGTTCTGCTGATTGAGAAATCCCATAATTCTTCTAAGTCTAATTACAGTATGGAAGATTCTAGTTTTATGTTGTGTCCCGCCCCCCCCCTTTTTTTTTTGTACAGGAAAGACAAACTGTGACAAAGACCCCTTCCATATGAAGCTGACAGTAAAACCAAACTCATTTTAAAAGAACTGAAATTGGAATTCATAAACTCAGTAGAAGTTAAGTTTTAACTACCCAAACAGTGAGATTCTGAACCTACGATAATGCTGCATTTCAAAATCCTTAGGAAAATAAAAACATCCTGA
Organism: Ochotona curzoniae; assembly: GCF_017591425.1. Taxonomy (NCBI): domain Eukaryota; kingdom Metazoa; phylum Chordata; class Mammalia; order Lagomorpha; family Ochotonidae; genus Ochotona; species Ochotona curzoniae. The sequence continues at coordinate 9,211,184 of NW_024465561.1, read as the reverse complement.
CAAAAATTATTGAGGAAAGAACTCTGGCATGAGTTTCATTTTATCCAACTTTATTGGCAGCTTATTTTGAACTAATGTGCAATAAAGTTGCCAGGCAGAACAATTGAAAGAAATGAGAAAAAAAACACAAACCCACTTTTGGTTCTTTTCTCATACTGTTTGAATAAGGACGATGAGGCAGCAAACACCTGAACAAGGATTGGAGCTGCTGGTGTTGACCATGCTTGGCCACGGTGCTTTGGGACTCATCAGCCAAGAACTTGGGCAGCCAGTTCTGCAACAGACAGGGTGGGGGACTGTCCCCAGCCTGCTTGCCACACCCCGCTTGGGGCCCAATGTGGGTTCCCAGGGTAAGTCCTTCTAGTGTAGCATCCTCCCAGCTGGCCCCTGGAGCCCCGCCCCTAAGCAAAAGCCTTTGGATGTTTCTGGAAAAAAAAAAAAGGCCTTGAAGTTGGAGGGTTCCAGGAGATTGTAAACAGCGTCGGCTCCATCCCCTCATTTTGTGCTAGAGACTCAACATTGCCTATTTTAGAGAGCCCGTGTTTATGCCTGCACAACCAACCCCTGCACGTGTGTACATCTGCGCAGAAGCCACGCCTAGTGGCTCCTGCCCAGGGGGCACCCGCCTTCATGACCAGGGCTGAACAGGCTTCCCAGCCCCTGCCCCACCCCCAGGGCATGGGGTTTCCCCCTGCCAGGAGGCCATCTAACTTGGGGAATGCCTGCAGGAAGGCCTTAACTCCTCCCCCCCACAGACCCTATACCCCAGGGGGAGATGAATGAATGGTGGCTGTGACACCCATGGTGGAGCTGCTCCCAGGACTTCCAGAAGTCCTGAGCTGTGGGCCTGGAAGGTGAGCCACGGCCACGTGATCTTGACCATGGCCAAGGCTCAATATTTGCAACTGTGTTTTTGAGGGAGCTACTTTTTGCCCTGTAGCTGACAAACAGATGCAGGTGTCTAGAGGAACTTCTGACGTGAGAACTAGGATGTAGTGTCCCATCCTGAGAAAGGCAAGGTGCTGGAAACTTCTGCTCCATGAGGAAGCTGCAGTCACAGAACGCTGGCAACAGGTGGGCCCCCAATGCACCCTACAGAGTTCCTCAGCTTTTGCTCTTCCTAAGGTGATGGCTCACCGGAAGAGTGGGGATGACCCTATAGGCAGGAAGATGGAGAGGAAGCCACCAGAGACTGGGCCTTGGGAGCTGGGACCGGGGCTACAAGCTCTCTGCTTCCAACCCCAGTTAGCCGTAAGAATACTGCCTGCATTGGTGTACTTCAGAGCCCATGCCCAGGATGCTATGGGCTGTTTCTTTGGCCCCAGGCTTTTGGTCACACTGGATCTCACAGGAACTTGCAGGGCCACATCTCTGTCCTCAGCAGCTCCCTGCCTGGCCTGGCAGTGGCTGGGCTTCCCTTGCTGAGTAAGTCCCTCTCCGGGGCCAGGGCAGAGTGCAAAAGCTGTGGACTCATCAGCTTGAGGGTCTGTGGTGGCTGCAGGGGTGTCATTCTCCATAACCAGTGGGCTCACTGGGGACCACTCCATTTAGAACTGGAAAAGTTAAGGATTGGGGAGCGAAGGGACTTTTGAAGTCAGAAGGGGGTTTGTGTAGCCTGACCCAGACCTGGGCCCAGGTCCAGAGGGTCTTATCATTGTGTGAAAATTGCCAAGCAGAGCAGTTCAGAAAGCTGCCTGGTTAAGTACATGGAAGCTCATTGGCTGTGGAGGACCCATCATAGATGGCCAGTTCTGTGAGGTCATGTTCTGTGGCTTCATCTTTGACTATAACAATGAGGACAGTTAGCCAGCAACAGCTAACTATGTTCATCATTAGTGACTAGCAATCTCACTCAGTTTAATCAGTCTTTGTGACAAGCTGGTAGTCCCATTAGTCCCATTTTATAGATGAGAGAACTGAGTCTCAGAGCCATTCTTGGATGCTCACAGGCCACAGTGAGTCATGGAGGAGAACTCAGGCCAGGGAGGCCCCACACTTGTTCTGCTCAACTCCTCCGACCATATGATGTACAGTGCTCCGACCGCATACACTGACTCCAAGTGCTAAGTTTCTGATGCATTATCCACTTCCCATTCATGGATGGGATAAATATTGGCTTTTGTTTATGCCTCTGTGACATTGTATTTCCATTGTTGATTGAAGACAGTCTGCTCATTGATTTTGGGAAAGAACTGACCCCTGGTGAATGAAGGTAGCTGGACCTGGGGCCATACTGGCCCACTCCAGCCATTGTGAGAGCAGACAGGACCATGTCATGACTCCACATTCCAAACGGGCCTCATCTTTTGGGAGGGGATCTGCTGTCTGCCAATGACTTCTGCTGGGTTTGTTTGAGGGAGGCGAGTCTTGGGCGTCCATTTTCCCTGCAATGTGTTTAAGGTTCTTCACCCAGTGAGGAGCCCCATGGGTTTAGAAAGTGTCCAGTCATCATGCCTGGAGTCTAGCTTGGCTGACTCAGAGGACAGGCGTCCAGTCTAGGGTGAGTGCCAGGGAGTAGGTGGAAATCAGGGCTGGAAAGCAGGCTATGGGAGAAGGCTAGAGTGTCTCATCTGAGCTCCCATGTGCTGGTGCTGTCATGCCACGGGTGATCTGGTGTTGAGGACCGTTCTAGGGCTGGTCCACAGAACCCATGACAGCCAGGCATCCAGGACATGTGCTCTCATGTCCTACTGTTGCCACTGAGTCACAGATTCACCAGTCATCAGCATGTCAATAGTCTAGTGGTTCTCAAACTGGTTTCCATGGGACTCCAAGGGTTCCCCGAGAGAGGTCCGAGGAGCCTAGAGAAGGGGAAGATTCCAGTTTCTCTGCTGCAGCTTTGGACAGAGCAACTGTGCCTTTCAGTAGTGCACAGTCAGTGAGATTGGCCTGGGGAAGGGATTCTGGCTAGAAAAATGCTGAACACTGCAAATCTAGACCCAGTACTTGGTTCTGTAGGTGGGAAGCCACCATTCAAGGAAGAACCAAGTATCCCAAAGATGGACCCCATACAGTTGCAATAGAAAATGTCTTGTGCAGAATAAAATCCACACTTAAATGAAGATGTGAGGTTTCACAGAGCCTTGGCAATCAGAGTTTTTGGGGGAGACAGATGTGTCCCCATGGGCAAGGTCCCTGAGCCTATAGGGACAGTGATGGCTGAGGGGGAGTGTTCCCTGGGTACCCACAGGTGCACTGTTTCCATTCTGAAGATGAAGCTGTGGAGGCTCAGCAGGACTGTGTGACTCCCCACACTTGGTGCTGGAGCCTGGGGACTCTGCTGGGGGACAACTGGGCTTCTGCTTCCAGGGAAGCACCCTGTTGCATGGCTGGCAGGGTTCTGCTGGAGTGCATGGGGCCAGAGGACAGCACCTTCACCAAGTCCTCCCTTAGGCAAGGTCCAGAAGGAGGCAGGAATGTATCGACTGTCCTTCTTATGACTTGCAGTCCTGTTGTCTATAGCTGGGGACAGGCCACCAAGCACCAGGGCAGTCAACAAGAGAGGGCCTTGTCATGTCTTCTTTCGCTTCTCACCTCAGTTCATGTGGTGAGCTGGCTGGAGGCATCCCTGCGTCTATTTGTTGATTAAGAAGGGACAATGATAGTCTTTTGCTCATTGTTGAGGTACTTTTGTTTACATATGTGTTCATGCTTTTACTTATTAATTCATGCATGCATTATGTTTTCTTCCTTCCTTGATCACTGTATCTCTCCATCTATTCATATGTCTTTATACATCTATTTGCTTACATGCATGTACATGCATATCTCTGTACTTAATCATTCATTCATTCAACAGACCAGAACAAATGAAAACTTCTGGAAGAGAGTGTCATAGTTTAGCAACACCTAAGCCAGAGCCCAGACATCCTTCTCATCATTGGATGCGGAGGCCTATGAGCTTGCATAAATGGTCCTAGGGACCCTGGCAGGAGATTTTTGATCTGTAAATCATGGGGGATAAACTCATATACCCGCAACCCCTCAACCACAGAAGTCTGATATCTCTTTTATTTTAAAGATTTATTTTATGTATTCGAAAGGCAGAGTTCAAGAAGTGGGAGAGCTCTTCCGTCTGTGGGTTCACTCCCCGAATGGCCACAATGGCTGGGACTGAGCTAGGCTGAAGCCACTAGACAAAGTCTTCCTCTGGGCCTCCTGCGTGGGTGCAGGGGCCCAAGCACCTGACACTCCTCCGTTGTTTTCCCAGGTACATAAGCAGGGAGCTGGATTGGAAGTGGGGCAATCAAGATCTGAACCTATACCCACGTTGGATGCTCATTCTGCAAGCATTGGCCCAATCTGCTGTCCCCAACTCCCCCTGCCCACACCAAATCATTATGTGCCGAGGCCCTAGAGGCCAGTTCCCTGCTTTTTCTGCATGACCTAAGAACTCATGTGTCCCTCATGTCCCTTAAACAATTCTTTTGGTGACACTGGGCTGTCTTTGGGTTGTTCCCGGAACTTGAGAACTGGTAGAAACAGAATCCCTTAGAAGAAGCAAACTTGGGCTTTGGGGGAGATAGAGTAGAAAGCAGGGATGTCTGTGTAGGTGGTCTTGTGGGATCCAAACCTGGGATGGGGCAGGAGATGCAGCCAAGGGCTGGGTGGGAATGAAACTAAGGGCCTTGTTGAACCCGAGTTCCATCCCTTCTCCCACGTCAATGTTTTCATCCATTTTCTCTCTATTTGTTCGTCTTTTGAATTTCACAATTGTCCTTGAGAAGGAAGCAGGTTGAATACTCTGATATGACTGCTTCACCAGTTCGGATCTTGTGCTTAAAACCTCAGAAGCTATATAACCTGATCCAAAGGAGAGACGCGGTTTCTCACAGTGGTATCAAGACTGATGGGCAAGCCAGGCTAAAGATGAGAATGCTTCACACTTATGTATGAAGTAGTTGGGGGAAGGACCTTCTGCTGCCACCAGATGAGTGAGGTGGCTGGAAGTACCTTCTGTGTCCATCTCGAGTTGGCATCATGCAGACTGGCTGCTCATTGCAGTGGCTTAAGGGTGACCTTCTTGTCGTGAATGGAGATGCTGCTGGCGCCCACACTGCGTTCTCCCCCCATGTGTGGCTCCCATTGCATCTGTGTGCCCCCTTCTGCTTCACAGACTGCATTTTAAGACTGCTGCAGGAATTTCTTGGCTTAGAAGTGCATCAGCGCATGGCTTTTGCACATGGCCGGCTTGGGACACCTGTTGTTTCCAGATGTTTCTGGTTTTGAACACTCTGAATGGTTCCCCGCCCCCCACCCCCACGCCGCCGTCCCCTCCCCCCACCGCCCCATGTGTGTGGCTATTTCTTGCCCTTTCTGTGCCTTAGGCATTTACTCAAGGTTTTCATTCTGAAAGCCTCATCCCAAGAAGCCACGCCCACATGGCCAGAACCCACTCCCGTGCATTTCAACTCATGGCCAATGAAGAGTCCTGACTCTACCCTGGTTCACTAGGTAACAGAAGAACAGGGAGGGAGAACCAGAGGACCAGGAACCCCAGACACACACACTCTATCTGCGTCTCTGCTCCCGGCGCCGCAGCCCTAAGCCTGCCCCCGATAGCCACCGATCCGTCCTCTCTATTAGTCCTACTTGATTTAAAATACACAGCCGAAAACACTCAGGGCAGTCCAAGGCATGGCCGGATACAATATTAATTTCTTTTCTGGTTTATTTGTGAAGGAGTCAACCATATAAATCAGTTTAAGCCACTAGGACAGAAAGCAAAATCGCATCTTCACATGGAGGAGTGTGGTGTGTTACCATTAAATCTAACCAGAATATAGAATCAGTTTGAGAGTCTCCGTATGGGTAGTTTTGTGAATCTTGCATACGAGATGCTGAGAAAGTTTCTCTCTCTCTCTTGCTCTGTTCTAGTGTACTGCTTACCTATGCGCAGGATATCATCTGAGAGTCTGGTGTCTGCTGGACAGTCTCTTTGCGATGCCATTTTTCACAACTTGTTTAATTAACCACCATTTTTTTACCCGGACTTGTTATCAAAGTGTTGCTATTCTCTCCTGCTAAATTATGTCTAATGAACATATTTGCATGTTATCAGATATAGCAATATATCATTTCAAATTTCGGCGTTTAAGCCTGCATCACTCAAAACAGCTTTTGTGGATTAGTAAGCAGGTGAAATCAAAAATCTCATTTCATATCTGACATTAATAACTTTCGGGGGAATGAGCATTGGCATTTATGTCTGGGCCAGAATCGAGCCCAACGTCCTAGAAACACAAGGGCAGCAGACAAACCTACTCACCAGATAGGAAAATAAATCATGCATAATGCGGAATTTCTACCTTACATGTTAATTAATGTGTGCAATCAATTCCTGATGTTACAATATGAGAAGGAAACTGGTAGGGAATGGGGTAATAAAAAATACCTATAGATTTATCTGCTTCTTTTTTCTATTTAAACAAATAGTCTTCAAGCCTGTGAATGCTGTGTTGAGACATGCTCTGAATAATAAGCATCATAAAATCTAATCAGATTTATAAGAGGAATTGATTGTTGTGGCAGGAGGAGAGGGTGGAAAATAAGCTGAAATTTAAGTGTTAATTTTTATGCTAATCCACAGCGGCTTCATATGAAGCAATTTTGTCCTGTGCCACAAATATAAAATTGTCCCTTGCAGAGAAATGTCAGCTTGCTAGACCTGAAAGCAGTAATTTATTAGGTATGTTTCTATTAGTGTGTGTCACAGTTGTTAGCAGGCTATACACACAATGGCGCTTCATACTTATCCTCCAAGTCTCAGAATGTTTCAGCTCAGTGGCTGGAACGTGGGGCATTAATACATTATCATATGCGGGGTGGTCTGTGCCCTGTGGACAAAAGGCTATTTAATACAATTTAATGTCATTCTGAGAAGAAGTGGAAAAATAAAGACGGGGAATCAAATGGCATCTGTGTGTTTCATGGTGCACTCAAGCACAAACCTTCAGTGTAAGAGGTATGACATTTCTGCCAAGGAAAAGAATAAAACTGGGCCAGCTTTTTTTTTTATAACCTGTTCCCCCACTGCAGTATTTTCTAAATGCTATTAAGTGATCGATTTACACGGCCACATGATGATGTCATCCATAAGAGGGGGGAATGCAGATGACAGCAAAATACTGGTGACAGTGACCTTGTTTCAGGATCCTTGGAACCCTGGCAGCTTTGCTTCCAGTATATGGTTTCCAAGAATGCACTTTTTTTTTTTTTTTGGACAATATCTAGTTACTGGGTAGTGAATTAATAGAGTTACGGGTTCTGATGCAATTCACATATAGGTCAATTACATGCGCCAACATCTGCTCTGTCACTAGCATTTGCATATAGCATTCATATGTTAATGATGCCTCTTTTTACTCAAGTAATATATTTAAAAAAACAAGATTTGCATATCAGTTTGGATCAGTATATTACAAGCCATTTATCATTTTCTCCTTCTTGTTATGATTTTAAGAACAATGTCTTGAGTGATGGCTGCTATATTTGAGCACGGCTCTGATTTATACGGGGACCCCCTCAGTGGGAAAGCTTCCATTCGAAAGCTGCTTAAAGCCTTATAAATCAATAATGACACAGATGGACTGGTGATAATCTATTTAGAATGCCTGATAGCAAATATTGTCGTACAGATGATTAGAGAGGTAACTTTCCACAGAGAAGCCGTCCTCTCTTTATAAACGGTAAGTTTGAACAAAAAAAGTACTCGCGCACGGTCTTGGTGTCAGGAAATCGCCTTGCTGGGCCTGGCTTGCAAAGGAGAAAACATGGGGAGAAGAACAAAGAAACTGCCCGCTCCTGCCAATATAATCATATCAATCCCTGTTTCTTTAACAAAACAGGACCTCTTAATGGAATTGTGTCTTCAGGTGTAAATAGCATTAAAAGCTGCTTCTCCTCTCCTCTCTGCCCCGATACAGCGCAAGGAGTGAGAAAATAAAGTGGAGGTTGTCAGAAGTGGCAGCTGCTTGGAATCCTGATAAATATAAGCTTTTATTGATCTGATGAAAATGAAAGATCCCAGTGCTAGGCAGTATTTAGCTTCTTGTCTACAGCACGTCACCGGTGGCCTTGCATGGGGGGATAGATTTCCATTCTTATACAGCGGATTTGATTTCATCTTTAACCTTTTCCGTTGAATTTCCTTGACCTCTGCGTAGAGCTGTGATTTGGTGAATTTGTTACATTTCACTTTACAGCGTCTCTCTCTCTCTATCTCCTTTTGTGCTAGGGAGCTGGGACGCCCCTCTGGCTATCTGTCAGGGCCTGGATCAGCTGCATCCTCTCTGCGGGGTTCTCTCACTGGACTGGCAGTCCTAGAGTCCACTATGCAGTGAAGCTGCTAAGGTAAGCCTGTCGCTGTCACAGCTCTTCTCCGTGCGCGAGACCCCGCCCTCGGTCGTGCTGACCTCACGCACACCCAAACTGGCTGTCACCCTCTCCTTGCTCCCAGGGCCAGGGGCCTCTCCTGACCCCACCATGTGCACCTGCCCAGTTGTTCTGGCTGAGTGGTGGTGGTGGGCTGGGGAGGAACCTTTGGCCCCAGTGAGAGGCGTGACGGCATCATCTGTGGCATGGGTATGCTTGGGGGAGCCGGTGACGGGAGGACGGAAGGAACAAAAGGGACCAGGGAAATATGATGTGCTCCCCCTCTTTGGGCTCACTTCCTTTCTGAAGTTTTCTTTTGGGATGAAGAAGAGGTTTCGGTTCAAAATGCTGAGGTGCCGCTAACATATTCTGGTTCCAAGAAAGTGCCGCTGTTATTTTGAGTAGTTTTGATACAACCAAATCAAAGTGAAGATTTGAAATAGCTTTGCTGAAAGCCCAAGCTGAAGTCATAAATTATTCTGCACCATGATTCTTTCTGATAGTAAAACCATACCTCTTAGCCTGACATTGCTGAAATGTGGAAAAGTGAAAGTTAAAAATAAAATGAAACATTTAAATCCGAGCTGTTGAGAACCTCAGATAGACATCAAGGCCGGTCGATAAAGGCCCCTATCAATTAGGCTTCCAGGGCTATCATCAGATATCGGTTTATTAGCAGTCGCGCAGGTGCAGGGTCCTGGTATGAAGGATGCAAAGGCCTAGGAAAAATGCAGGGAAAGAACATAAAATGGAGAGCAAGGGCCTGGGGCTCCAGGGTCGGCCTGGTGGTGAGAGGCAGGGTGAAGACAGGGCCGAAGCTCAGTGGCATCTCGCTGGAGAATCTGCTGCTGGCGGGACTCAAGTTTTCCTGCTTTGCCCACTTGATTTGACTTAGGAAGTGTTGATTTCACACTCAGTGAGGGCTTTCCATCAGCTTCTTGGTGGGTTAGAAAAAGGAGAAGCGAGCCCCAGTAGCTTTAGCTTCTGTCTGCAGCCACGCGGGCCTCTCCTGGCATGGGTGACTTCTGGGGCTCCTCTGGCGAGAGTGGGAGCACGCGAGCTGATTTCCAGGCTTGGGCTTCCAGAATGAGCAGTCTGGTTAGTTGCTTCCTCAGCGTGTCGCAGGCAGGAGCAATTTTTGGTTCCATAGCTGTTTGGTTGGGAAAACAAGCCTGCGGTTGCCAGTAAGGTTTAGAATTTGCCTGCCAGATAAGGGAATGTCTGTGAAGACTATTTTCCCTCTTGGGAAGCAAAACACAGATGGGGGAGTTAGGCTTCTTACAACATTAGCTGCTAACGTTGACGGTAGAGACTCTGCCGCGTGGATGCTCACAGCTCCTGCAGGCCCACTGAGCATCACCAGCCAGGGCCTTGCAGAGGGGACGTGGGTGAAACTCTGGCAGTCCCTGGGACTAGGGGGCGGGAGTGGAGAATGGAGCGCACCTGCTTGTTCTAGAACATTCTGCTCCGTGCCTCTAGAGGGGGAATAGGCCTTGCAAGGATGCTGGACACATTCCTTGATGTCTGCTGGGATGGGAAGGGAAGAGAAGGCTGCACTGAGGTACAGCGGGGGAGGAGCAGCGTGAGTGGCGCTATCCGGGCTCTGCAAACCAGATCGTCATGGTTCCAGTCTTTTCTGCCTTTTCAGTCCAGGTTTTCTGCCTTTGAGGCGTGCATTTTAAAGAGCTGATCACCCTTCTAAAAACCCCCAGTTCTTCCAGGAGATAAAAATTATGGCTGTTTGGGAATTGGTTATAAGGCAGCAGGGGGATTTTCCTGGGTAGAAAATGCACATTGTGGATTGAGTTGGGGATCCTGGGAACCAAAAGTAGGATGGGAACATGGTATCCAAGAGCAGAGCCTGAGTCCCAGGACCAGGAAAGGTGAGCACAGGTGAGTGTCCTCCCAGCCTAGCTCTGACTTGCTCCTCCCGTTCTGGAGCCAAACCCTGCCCCAGGTAGCCTTGAATGGGAATGCACTGGTTGAAGATGGGTTGAGGGGGGGCTATTTAACACCAGCCATTTCTGGACTCTTTTTTATTATTATTATGATTTGAGAGGCACACACACATATGGAGAGAGAGAGAGAGAGAGAGAGAGAGAGAGAGAGAGAGAATGATATTGGTTCACTCCCCAAATGCTTGCACCAGTCAGGAAGGCGGGAATTGATCCAGCTCTGCCACATGGGTGCTAAGGACTCCCACTCTGCCACCACCTGCTGCTTCCCAGGGTGTCTGCAGGAAGACAGACCTAGTGGCAACAGACAGGTGTGGGGCCGAGGTTCTCCAGTGTGCGTTGTCAGTGTCCTGCCCAGTGTCTTAACTGCTAGGCCACACCCGCACCCTTGTCCCCATCAGGCGTCATCCCAAGACTTTGGAAATGAGCCTTGACCTTTCCTAAGACTTACCTACAATGTTAATGAGGATAATTTAAAAAGTGCATGGAAACCGACATTAATTTTTTTTTTCTATTATATGCGTATTCCATGAACCTTTTCAAACATCTACACACAGGAGCAATTTGGGGACATCATCCTGCTCATCCTTAAGCACCAACGGGAGACCAAGGGACCCCACTGGCTGCTGACCTTCTCACACACATGAGAGCCATTGACTGTCCCACCACACACGGACGTCCAGGCAATGCAGATGCCCACGAGTCAGGTGCTGTCCAGCCTATAACTTTCTCCTCCAGAAAGGCCCCCAGTTCCAGCTGCGAGGCCCAGGGCCATCAGAAAGAAATGGGCCTGTACCTTCCAGCTGACAGACGCAGGCTGGCTGCCGCCATGTTCTGCATACCTGCAGGATCTGAGGACTCCGTGGGAACTCTGTGCTTTTTGTGCCTATTTTGCCTGTCTCCAGGCAGGCCTGGAACCAACAGCCATCCTACGACAGTCACCACTGTGGTTATAAGCTCTCTGGGACATTGGCAATGTGCCCTGCACGTATATTGGGGGCTCCCATGTCCTAGCCCATCTTCCGTGGGGGCTCTCCAGGCTCCTGGAGGTCAAGAACCTTAGAGACACCGAAGTGACTGCTGGGTGAGCAAGGACAGGAAGGGCCCACTGCTCACACCTTCCCTGGGAGAGATGCAATCAGAATGAGGGTGGAATGAAGGCTGTCATGCCCTGAGTGTTCCTTGGGCTGAAGTCAGTCAAAGCCCATGACCTTCTAACAGGTGGATACTGCTTTCAGTTCTGTTTTATTTTCCCAGGTGTGGAATCTGACAACAGAGAACTTACACGGCCACTTTCTGCTCACACAGCTAGTCAATGGTAGACTAGGTTTCAGTATGGCTCTTCCTGAGACTGGAGCCTGATACTTCGGCGTGCCAGATACAGCATGGGGCAAGGCAGTCCGTGCCTTCAGACAAAAGTTGAGGATAGGAAGCAGGGAAACGGGGCAAATGATGGTGAGAGGTGATAAATGCTGTGAGGAAGTGATGGCAGGAGAAGGGGAGGCCAGGGAGGTAGGGTGATGGTTGGGAGTGGCCCTTGAGGAAGGAACAGTGGAGGAGCCAGCTTGGGGGAGAGCAGCAGGCATAACCAATGCAAAGGCCCCGGGATGGGGAGGAAGTTGGCATACATGTGGGATAGAGCAAAGCACAGTGGTGAGTTCAGGGGGAAACAGGTGGGCACTGGAGGGCTTTATGGGCTATGGCAAGGAGTGCTGACTTTCTCTCGTGTTTCTGTGGCTTTGGGCCAGAGGAAGTGTTGGAAAAACCCTCCCTCCCAGGGGCAGAGATGCCCATAGGGGGCTGCCATTCTCTCCTGGCTTTGAATGGTTCTTGTTGAGTTACTGCTTTCTGGCCCTTAGTTTTGAGGGGTGAAAGTGGGTCGACAAATGTCCTGGTGGCTTGTGGCGATGTGGGTGTGGGGAGCAAGGCCGCCAGTACCCCACCCCCAATCCTCACCACCAACACTGAGGCCCTGCCCATGGAATGAAACTGTGCCTGTGGTTGACTTCCCAGACCAAGCTTGAACCCCTGGGTGTCTGGGCAGAGGACAGGTGCAGAGTTTGATGAGGTAGCTCAGGGTAGCTGAGCCCGCCTACAGAGGGGGCAGAGTTACCCACTCACCGCCTAGCAAACTGAACCAAGGGTGCAGTGGGAGATTGTCCGACGACGTGCCTGCCTAAAAGCTTGCAGTCAGTTTAGGTCCCTTCCCCTTGTGCACTATGGGTACAGAACCTCATCTGCAGGAATTCTAGATCATTCTAAGACTCAGAGCTCACAGGGTGCATTCATTTTTGTTTTGAGATGAATTAGAGGTCAAGGTTCTTGTCCAGGGTCATACATAAGTATGTGTCTAGCCCAATTCTTGCCCGAGTATGATGGGTCCACCCTTTAGGCAGTTCCCAACAGCGAACTGGGTGGGGGGGGGGGCACCCTTAGCTGAAAGGAAGCCCCAGCTTACACGTGGGTTGTAGGGCTGGAGTTTGTATTTTGGCAGCTCCAGCAGAACTCGGTAGATACAACACTCCTTGTGTCTGGAATTGTTACCATTTGAATTTGTCACACCTTGGCTTAAGTAAACTCAATATGCAACAAATCCGCATTTTCAATGCCATGACCACAGAACTCAAGGCCTACCTGGTTCCAATTTATGCTAACACCCCAGGCCATGATTTTGGTTGGGAATTCCTAACGCCTGTACAGGTGATATAGGGGTGTTCTCAAATTTTTCCAGCAGGCCCTTTGTAGGGACAGATATGATTGTTGCTGAATCAGCTCAGCCAGGGGGAGGGTCCCAATTCCGCCCAGAGCATGTCCCTGGGGTTGGCCACAGGCACCATGCAGCAGGCATCCTGGTCAATGCCCATGCCTCCTGAGCAATTGCCCTGAACCCAAATTCAGGGTCCGGGCGCACAGAGCTGGATCTGTAGAGCAGACTAGGGGTATTGCCCACCCTCCCATCACTTCTATAGTTGCTTAGGGACATGGACAGAGATCATCCAAGTTCTTCAGTACTTCTAAAGAAAGTCAGGGGAAAAAATCTGATTTCTTTTTTCCCTCCTTTGTGCAACTCAATTCACATTTTCACAAGTCCTTCTATAAGTGTCAGTAGGCCTGTGGAGAGGACCAAGCTGTGGCCTGCATTTACCAGGATAGGCACCCTGCTCCTCCTTTGTCCCTGTCCCAGCCACCTGCAGCCCTGCGGGTGTGCACAGAGCTTTGTTGGCCCTTGATGGTAGGCAGTGGTGGCAAACAGAAAGCCCGATTGCATGCAAGGTGGTCTGGAAGCTTCTGCCTTGCTCCTTCCTCTCCGTCTCCCTGGCACCTGGATGACAAGGGGCCCGCCCATGTTCACTGTGGAGATGGGGTGATGCTGAGCAGGCTCCTCATCTCAGTTTGCGCGTGCTGGCTCCACTGACTTTTCTCGTCTGGATGTGGGTAGTGGTAGAGTGCCTAACCTTCAGCAGGAACTCTCTCTGGGTTGTCACCGCACAAGCATAACCAATGTCAACCCTCTGGGAGGGGAAGGCACAAGGAAGTGGTACTTCCTGTGCCGTGGGGGTTGACATCACCAATCAATTCCACAAGGGTTCTCTGGCTGTGTCCCACCAAATAGGCCCTCGTCCTGGGCTGCCCCGGGGGGCAGGTGGGTGACCCTGCATCTCCAGGGCTGCAGGACGAGGGACAGCAGACACTGGCAGTGACCAACAGGCTAAGCGTTTTCTTGCCTAAGTGCTTGGGCCAGTGGCCAGCCCCTGTCTGGACCTGACTTGCCGGCTGCCCCACTGGGCTTCTGTGTTGTGCCTTCATCCGGTCCACACAACACAACGTAGAGTTTGTGTGTGTGTGTGTGTAATATTATTTGTTTTTATTTCTGTAATCCCTTTATTGTTTGCACAACTGCTGTCAGACTGTTGCCTGAAAGTATCACAGGATAATTGCAGAACGCCTGCATAAGTAATTTCTTAGGAAATCGGGCCTTGTCTGCATATAAAATTGTTTTCCGTCGCGGCATCCGCGGACTTCATTAGACGGAGGCTGTGTTTACCTTTCCCCACAGGCCACGGGGATGGGAGGGCCCTGACACTTGGAAATAATGAAGCACTGGCTGCATTCCCTTTTGGGTCAGATGACATTTCTAGAAGGTGGCAGCCCATTCGATGACGATGATGACGATGAGGATGAGGATGGGTCTGCAAGAGCCTGGCTCTGTGAGAAGGGGAGGCGCTTGCTGACTGGGGGACCGTGGGTCTGGTCTCTGGCAGGAGGGAGGGAGGGCCAGCGGCTAATCCCAGTCTGTACCAGGCATTTCTTCCGACCGCATTTCTGCGATATTAATGGTGTGTGGTAGTGAAAGAAATGTGTTTTATTCTCGAGCCTAACCCTGCTGTTATCAAAGTAACTTCCAGCTTATTAGCGACAAAGGACTTTTCTCCTCTCTGCTGCCCTGTTCGCCAGGGCTTCCTGAATTAAACTGCTGTTTCCTGTCCTTTATATGCATGACCACATCTGGGCAGCCTGCTCACAGCCCCGCTGCTTAATAACAATCACCTTCCCTTTCAGTCTCTGTTGATTGTTTCTAATTCACTCTGACAGATAGTGCCTGACAACTTGCCGGCTTTTCCCTCCCTCCGTGACCTGAAGTTACTCACAGCACTTATATAGTCTGTCATTTTTAATATTTGATTTCATTTTAAGTTATGTGTTTTACTGAGAAGATGAAACCAAAAAAAAAAAAAGGTGGGGGGGGAGGACTTGTAATGGAACATAAATTTAACCCTTCTCGCCACCAGCCGGGGAGGGCTTGCCTGCCCTGTGGGTCTGGCTTGCTGGTTTCTGTCCTGGGAATCTTGGGGTGATGGCTGCTTCTCTGCTTCTGCCCTCCCCCTTCTCCTCTCTCCTGCTGCCTCTTTCCCCTCTTTCTTTGGGCCTTCTCTAATTTCTAGAAATGAAAGCTCCATGTCATCACAGTCTCTGCCTTTAATAGCATTGGCTTGGTTTGTGGCACTAATCGTGGTGTGCTCTGCTCGGGTTCCGGTTCCAAGTGGGAGATCTTGGGGTGCTTTGCCTAAGGGATAAGGACACTAGGGAGAACCCTACATCCCAGGAAGGGCCCAAAGCATGTCACTGTCTTGCTTTGGGGAGACTTTTCGGATGGACAGATGGGGCAAGAAAATGGGTGACTCTCCTTTGGGGTGAGCTCCTCAGGGTGGGGTCCACCCTGGAGAAGAGCCCTGGCAGGCAGCAGGGCTGAGGTCTGGGGTTGTGGAGTTCCTTCTGCTATGTCCTTCCTGGGTCTGCGACCTTGCGGGTGGGGCAGGCGTCACAGCATCACTTCGGGGCCCACTCTGTCATGACTTTGTCTTTGTTCGCCCTGGACAAAGGCTCCTGTGTCTCTTGTGGTTCTTCTTTGGAGCTGGGAGGCTGGGCAAAAGGACACCATCAAGTCAAGAAAGGCCCCTACGTATCCGATGCCTCACTTCTGCTGTCAGAACTTTCTGTGTGTGTCACTGCCCCTGTCGCAGTGAGGCAGGAGCAGGGAGGGGTTGGGCTGAACCCCAGATAGGAAAAGGACACTTCACTACTGCTGTGGCCTGACCTCCCAACCCCCACCAAATATGTGAGCTGTTGGTGTCACCGCCCTGTTCTTTCCAGAGAAGGCTTGGAAACCATTTTCTCTGCCAAGGGCCATTTGGATATCTGCAACATGGTTCATGGGCCAAGCAGAATTATCAGCTTAAAAATGCACCTGCTATAGAGGTGTGGAATTTGGAGTCCTGCCTGTGGTTGCCTTGGCAGGGCTGGGCCACTTGACTGCACAAGCCTTCTGTGGCCCACGGGCTGGATATTTACCACCACTCCACCTTAGAGTCACGGTCCGTGGGTGCTTCTGTGCATGTGATAACTGGGTGTAGAGCCATGCCAGTCCTTGGAACAGGGATAGGTGGCTTCCTGGTGAGCTCTGGTAACAGCTCAATCCAGGCCTCCTGGTGAAGACTTGGCCAGGGAGCCCAGGCTTGCTCTGAAGGGCTTTGCTTCTGGCCGGCTCTGTCTCTCCAGTGCTGCCTTTCCAGCGTCTATGCTTGGGCCCTGGACCTGCAGAGCGAGGTCTGCTGTCGGGGAGGCCTGCCCCTCTTCACACGGTTACTTCCAAGATGCCTCATTCATCAGGGGTTTCCCTCTGCCAAGCCCACTCCTTCGAGGACCTTGGTCCTCCCTCTCTCCCTGGAGGGTGTGGGTAAACTGAGGAACCAGCTGCTAGGTGGAGGTTTCAAACACTGTGCATCTGGGCTGCTTCTGCAGCAGGTACTGAAGGCTCGGACAAAGGTCTATTCTGATAGTTCAGCGATGATGCTAGTGTGTTTGGAAATGACTGCCTTGATTTTGAGATGCGCTAAGGTCAAAAAGGAAGGCTTAAGAACAAAAAGTAAAGTAACCCAAAGAGTGCCATTCAACCCTGGGCACTGGAGAAAGATCTGCTAGAGGTAGGTAACTCGAAGCTTCTCTCTTTCAACATAGTTGGTCTCTTTGTGCAGGAAATGGGCCAGGTGGAGCAAGACGCAGAGGCAATAGTATTTTGTGATTTTTTTTTTTCCTGTGGCCAGGAACACCTGGCATTCTTTGGTGTGTGTGAGTGTGTGTGTGTGTGAGAGAAAGAGAGAGAGAGAGAGAGAGAGAGATCCTACTGGAGTACTTGCATGTGACATTAGTTCTTGGCTGAGATAATGTTCACATTTGCACCTGTTCAGTGAAGCTGGGCTTTAGGCTCCAGCATCATGGAGAAAAAGTCACAGAGGTGGGCCAAGGGCTTCCATTCCCTTCTGCTTACGGGAGGGCTGTACGCATGGGATGGTTCACCTCAAGCAAGAACAAATTATGCTTGTGCCCACCGCACCTCTCCTGCTAAGTGCTGGTTCCTATTGGAAATTAGGGAGAAATGGAGAATTCAAAACAGGTGAAGACTCTGATTAGGCTTTTACATAGCACGTCTCTGTCAACTGGTCACTTGGCGAGTTGGAGGGTGCCCCTGGGATTCCAGGGTGATGGGTGCAGGGGACAGTGTCTCTCATCCTATTCCCCACCTTTCTGGAGGCTCCATCAGCTGATTGTGCTATGGGAACGGTGTGTGTTTAGTTGGGATTTAGTTCTGGATGAGCCTCAGTGGCTCTGTGCATTTCTCCTGAGGCGGGTGGGCACCCATAACTGGGGCTGCATGGCCCCAAGGCCTGTTCCTGGGGAGGAACCCACAGTTTGCCCCAAGAGCATGCTGCTGCGTTTGGAGGAGGAAGACAGCTACTTCTCCCGTATGCTTTGAGTAAAGAATTGTAGAGAGCCCTGTTACCCAGCTCAGCACCATCCTGACGAGGAGTGTATCTGAATACAGAAGGGGAGAAGTCAGGCATAAGCAGGACCCAGTCAGCAGCACCCTGGGGACTGAGCATAGCACCATGGGGATCAGTTCCTAGAGCAATAAGATGCTAATTAATAATACAAGGAGCCAAGAATTTCTGGGTGTTCTTTTCATGCGGGGCACTATACCACCATTAAAGAAAAGAAAATTGGACCATGAAGGTACTTCAAGACATCATGGAACAATGGGCTGGAAAAACCTGTTTATTTTGCTGCAGCCCCAATTTTAAACGCCAAGCATGGTCCTCATTATATACATTTTCTTTGAGCATCGTGAAGACTTCTCAAGTTGGAGGAGCTGGAGAGACTTTTGTAAACAGAGATGGTGCTGAGAGGAGGCCAGGAAGGTAGTGTCTGTGTAGCACAGGGACTGGTCCAGGTGCATGTAAAGCTGGCTGATGGCTGGTTTAGATGGCCATGCCATGATTAGAGGTGAGCTGGCAACCCTGAAGATGGGATTGATGTGCTGGGGGTGATGGGCAGCTGTGTTTTGTTGGAACTCAGGATGGGGGGAAGCATGTGTGCAGGTGAGTGTGGAGGTGTGGCCTGGAGCCTGATGGTACATGCCCACGGAGATGGTGCGTGCCTGGCGATGTGTCTGATCCGTTGGAACACAACCAGGAACATGGTACTCGAGGATCCTTTGCCAAACCTGGGACAAGCAAAGTTGGAAACGAAGAAGGGGAAGGAACCCGTGAGTCTGTGACGGAGCTCAGGATTGCTGGTCTCCTGGCTGGGACCCACAGCCGCCGCAGGAGGAGAGAGCAGAAGCAGCGCTGAGTGAGGAGGGTCCAGCCCTCGTGGCACCTGCCCACACACTTGGTTGTATGGAGTCTCACTGCACTCTCCGGTGAGGAGCTGGGTCCTAACACAGTGAGCTGGGAATGACAATGGCGTAGTGATCACTCTTCAGAGAGCCAAATCACCTTGCATCCCTTGGGGCTGTACCCATTTTCCTTTCTAGCCACAGACAAAGGATGCACTAGGGGTTATACCAGGGGTGTCTACGCCAATGTGAAGAGTGGGCAAGAGACATGAACACAACCAGGAACATGGTACTGGAGGATCCTTTGCCAAACCTGGGACAAGTACCATGTTCCAGATTCATCGGTTCCTCTGTGCACACTTTGGTTCCAGAAGTAGAATGTATTCAACTCTTGGCTCCACGCCTTGGTCATAGTGTGAAAGTGTTGACTAAGCTTAGCTTCCTGGCCAGGGGGCCAGGACTCATGGCTTTTAAACATGCTTATGTTGAAATCCAAACATCCATGGTCCATGGCGATCTGAAACCAAGGCACAACTTGGGAAACGAACACGTAATTAGCTTGTTTATCCAGGGTATAAATAGAGTTCATGCATTTTAAAATTTTTCTTCCTGATAAGGACTTTGCCCAGCATTTAGTCTTCAGATACTCTGCACTGCTCCCTCCCTCCCTGCCGTTCCTACTTTAGAAGGGCAGGCACTTAATGAACTTATGGGTTACTCCTGGGAGAGGCAGACTCACTCCGCACTGCTGTTTTTCTTGCTCATTTATTTAAAAAAATATATTTGAAAGGCAGAGTGACAGACAAGGAGGGAGACACAAGAAGGAGAGATCTCTGGCTGCTGGTTCACTCTGCAGATGCCCACGACAGCCAAGGCGGGGCCAGGCTAAGGCCGAGAACCAGGGAACTTCATCTGCGTCTGTCATGTGGGTGACAGGATACCACCCAAGCACGTGGACCATGCTGTGCTGACTCCTTGGTGCAACAGCAGGAAGCTGGATATGAAACAGAGCAGCTAATGGCCTGGCACGATAGCATAACAGCTAAAGTCCTTGCCTTGAACACACCGGGATCCCATTCGGGTGCCAATTCTAATCCTGGCAGCCATGCTTCCCATCCAACTCCCTGCTTGTGGCCTGGGAAAGCAATTGAGAGCAGCCCAAAGCCTTGGGACCCTGCACCTGCATGGGAGACCTGGAAGAAGCTCCTAGCTCCTGGCAACGGATCAGTGTAGCTCCGGCCATTGCAGTTGCTTGGGGAATGAATCATTGGACGGAAGATCCTCCTTTCTGTCTCTCCTTCTCTGTGTATATCTGACTTTTCAGTAAAAATAAAACACATCTTAAAAAGAAAAAAAAAAAAGCAGAGCAGCTAAGAGTTAAACTACCGCCCCATATAGGGTGTGCTCACCCCAAGCAGTAGGTTACCCTGCTGCACCACAGTGTCCACCCCAGTCTGTGAGGTAGCACTTCCTGCTTCTCACCCTGCTTCGGCGGAGAGGGGCACGCATGCCCGAGGTTTGCTGAGATTCAGGGCAAGGCTAGCCAGCCCACATGGGCCTCTGAGCACCTGGCTGAGGACCAGCTCCATGTGGGGAGCCTTGCCTGTGTCTGGGTGTAGGCAGCAGGCCGCCACCCTTGTTCTCACACTTCCTCCTGGAGTTTTTGTCTTACAACTGCCTTCTGCGCCTGTATTCAAAGTTTTGGTAGACACGCTTCTTTTCATTAGGTGTTACGTTTAGCTTTGCCCTGAAAGATACCAAGAAAACTTCTGGTTTGAAGTGTTGTGTGTTTCATAAAATTAAAACATTAAAATAATGTAGATAGTCACTTATTAATTTTGCTATGGGCTCTGTAGCATCTGAAGCCGTGCGGCTCTGTGAAGCGTGGGGGAGCTTGTATTTATCACCTCTCTCTCTTTCTCTCACTCTGACTCTCCCTCTCTCCTTCTCTCTCTCTCTCTCTCTCTCTCTCTCCCTCTCTTTCTCTCCCCTCTCTCTCCCTGTCACCCTATGTACCCCCCATCTACCATATACCTGTATCTCTATGTATTTTCTATGTATCATCTGTCTATATCTTCTACGTGTCATCTGTCTTCTGTCATTTGTGTAACATCTTTACGTGTCATCTCTACATCTTGCCCGTGTATCTTGATTTGTCTCTATCTTCTTATGATCTTTTCTCCGTCACTTATCTCTGTCTCATCTAGCCACATTTATCCGTGTCTTCTATCCATGTATCATTCGCCTGTTTCTCTTTGGTCCCCCTCTACTGTCTGTATCTTGCATCTCTAGCTACAATCTCTTTATCTACTGTCTACCTATAGACCTACATAGTGTCCGCCAGCTACAGATCTGTAGATCGACCGATCTGTCATCTCAGTTCAGCCACTTACCATCTATGGGTCTTCCAAGTATTCATGGAAAACATGCATGATGAAAAAAGCTCTGCATAGCTGTCAAAGTGTTTCCCCCAAATAAGCTTACATCTTTTAAAGTATTTTTTTAAGGTTCCTTTGTTTATTTGAAAGAGAGTGGCAGAGAGGGAAAGGCAGAAAAGGAAAGACAGGGAGAGATATCTTCTATCTGTTGGTTGACTACTCTAATCACGACAACAGCCAGAGCTGTGGAGGAGCCAGGATCTCCATCCGGGTCCCCATGTGGGTGTCAGGGACTCCGAGTCCTCAGGCCGTCATCTGCTGCTCTTGTGGGTCCATCACCAGGGAGCTGGAGTGGAAGCAGAGCAGCCAAAACTCCACTGACCCTTGGGGTATGGGATGCAAGCAGTAACCTAATTCACTCTGCTACATTATCAGCCCCAGTCTATAAATATACACATATGTATATAATATTTTATGTCATTATATATGTGTTTATATATTTTTAAAATATTTTATTTGAAAGATAAGGGAGAGAGCCTGAGACAGAAAGAGCAGAAAGAGAATTCCCACCTGCTGGTTCATTGCCTAACTGCTGGGCCAGGCTGACGCCAGGACTGGGAACTATGTTGGGGTCTTGTGAATGTAGGGACCCATGTATGCGCACCTGCTGTCTCCAGGGTGTGCGTCACAAGGAATCTGGGATCCGAAGCGGAGCCGGAACTCAGACTGAGGTGTGCCGATAGATGTCGGAGTCTCTCCCAGCCCCTTCGCTGCTGTACCAAAACCCATCTCACCCTACCTCTTTACTCTGTTTTCTGTATTTTTTAAAAAAGATTTCTTTATACAGAGAGGAAGAGAGGCAGAGAGGAAGATCTTCCATCTGCAGGTTCTCCCTCCAAGCAGATGCAACGGACGGAGCTGAGCTGATCTGTAGCCAGGAGCCCAGAGCCTTTTCCAGGTCTTCCACGTGGGAGCAGGGTCCCAAGGCTTTGGGCCATTCTTAACTGCTTTCCTAGGCTACATGCAGGGAATTGGATGGGAAGCGGGGTGGCCAGGATTAGAACTGGCACCCATATGGGATCCTGGTGCATGCAAAGCAAAGACTTTATCTGCTAGGCTACCGTGCTGGGCCCTCTATAAAGTTTTTGAAGTGCCGTTGGATGCTTCATTGATCCATCTACTTGCTATCGATTTCCCATCTCTCCGTTCTCTCAGCCTGTCTAATGAGCCAGGCCGAGTTTTAGGTTTTAGAACTACACCATAGGACCAAACAGCACAGTGCCTGCCCTCGCGCGGCTGACACTGTAGAGGAAGAGGCAGGCAGTATACACACAGATGGAGCCACAGGAAATCACCTGCTGAGACAGCTGCCACACTGGGTACTTAGTCAGGGATCTGAAGCGGAGGGTTGAGCGAGGGTGTGGCTACCTCTGGACACAGGACCTGGCACATGGAAAGGCCTTGGTGCAGGTGCTGGCTGGCTAAGTCTGGGCTCCAAGAAAACAGTTCCAATGAAAGATTACAAATCACTTTGTCTCCGATCTTGACAAAGTTGCTCTCCTCTCACTGCCCAGGAGCTATGGCTCCGACTGCGTGTCACTTTGTAAGGTCTGGAGTCCCATCCCTCTTGCTAGAGGAACATACAAGCCACTCCCCTCTGGCCTGATGCTGGGCTGAGGGCTGAAGCAGCGGTGGAGAGGGTGGCACTGTATTTCATTTCGATCTTGAGGGCCAGGTTACTTTCCAACTGGAGTGTCTCGGGCAAGGCTCTAATTTAGAGGAAATAAAATAGGTTCATGCTAATTCCACATCGTCTGACTTTGGAAACCTTACTGACTGGCAGTAGGAAGAGCATCAACTGTGTAGACGGGTCGGGAGCTGAGTTCTGCCTAGCCAGTTCAGACCTGCATGCACCAACAAGGTGGCAAAGCCATGGGGCACCTGCAGGGGCGCCAGTCCTCAGCCCGGCTCCGCAGGGAGCGACAGTCACCTGTTACCTTTCTGGGTTGCTGCTCCTGCCAGCCACCTCCACCTCTCCTTCCTGCGCCCTGGGCTCCGTCATAGTCCCTTCACATTGAAGCTCTGCTGTCTGCTTTCCCAGTCCGTGGGCAGTGGTCCTCGGGCTTGATGAAGCCTTCGAGCAGTCTGTGACCTTCCAGTGTCCCCCACCGGCCCTGTGGTTTGCTGTCTGCCACACCTGGTCCACCGAGCTGGACCTGGAGCTGCTTGGGGTGCAGTTTCCATATCTCCAACTGCCTCCTGTGGGAAGGGGGCGTGTAATTCCTCCCCTTCTTCAAGCAGGGCCTTCATCAGACAGAAGCAGCTCTATCAGGCGGCCACATGTTGGTTGGCTGTGTGTGGTTGGAGCTGGGACACGGAGGTGTGCTCTGCCTGTCCACTCAGCACTTCCCCTGCGGTACAGCCACTTGCCCGTGTGTGTCCCCTCTGCTCTCAGCAGCAGCTTCCACTGGACTGCCCACCAGTGAATGGGGTTGTGAGCACGTGAGCAAACTTGCCCTGGTTGTTCCTGGGAATATGGGCTCAGGGAATGCCAGTGTCAGAGGTTTCAGGCAAGAGCACGCATCTGGATTTTCTCATTGAACTGGACAAAGGTGGCAGCTCTCACATACGTATCCTAAATTGTCACGTGGGCCAAACAGAACATGTGTGACAGTGGAACTTGACATGGCGCACCCCCATAGAGGGAAAGATTCTATGGATGTACAGGGCAGGAGCCAAGTTTAAGGGCCAAAGGAGGAGGTGGGGGAGCTGGTTAGAGCTGAGTACTCCTACCAACAGTGCCTCCTATTTCCTGGGGAAGGACCGTTACAGGGAAGAACCTTGGGGGACTCAGAGGTGACCCTCTGATCTCAGGAAATCTCCTCCTCCCATTCCAGCTTGTCTGCAGCCCACCTATAATTAGCATCTGAAATTTCCAAACGAACTGCCGCGTCAAGTAAATTTAGCCGAGTTACTGAGAAGTGTGGCTGAATGCGTCCCCTCCAACTGTCCAGGCAGACGCCCGCACTACCTTGCTCGCCTCTGCTTTTTGCAAGTGTAGCCGCCTGTGTGTGCCGTCTGGCAGCCACGCAGACAGCCCATTTATGTGCTCTCTAATGAGTTTATTAGTGTTTCACTGCCTTGTTGCTATTAACTTTTATCAGTTTCAGCTTCAAGAGCACAAGGTTACATTTTCAATAGTTTTCGCAAAGTTTAAGTGGCATTAAGATGGTTAAAAAATATGTCCAAATGGTGGGACCATGTATTGAAGCTGGAGATATTATTTCTGCCTGCTCAAGGAGTTTGATCTCTTGTTTATAAATGGAGCACATTTCTGATATTCAGAACAGCAGCACAGGGCTCATGTTTTATTTGTGCACACTAGACGTATGTCTAAGGGGGCGAATCGAGGCTGGAGCTGTTGAGTCTGCCTGTGAGTGCCATAAGGTGATGCAACTGTCCCAAGTACAGTCAGAATTGGCTGCTCTCTGACCCTGGGGGGGAAAAACCACGAAGGAAGAAGAACAGTCCCCCACAGAGTCCATGGGGATAAGCAGGTTGTCCTACGAAGGTACAGGCACGCATCATTGACTAGCATGTACCTGGACCCCTTCTGTAGTTCTTGAGCATTTTTGGGAGGGGAGCGGGGAGGAAACCAACCTAGGAGTTTCTTCAACAGCTGCAATCAGAAGAAACTGGTTCCACTTTTAGGTTAAGATAAAAAAAAAAAAACAGTTGATAGCCTGCATTGCTAGAATGGAAAATTTATTATTATTGGTGCATAAGCTAACTGGGAGCTTAAGCACAGAGCAGCTTGATCATTTAGCTAGCTCCTGGATCCAATTAAAAAAAAAAACCTATGTGTGTCCACAGTGGGGGAATGGTCACAGCTGAGGGAGCGGGCTGCCTCAGAGTGGCACACCTGTAGCATCCTCTTGGCGTTTGGGATGTGGCATGCTCTCAATCCGCTCCTTACTGTCTCACAACAGACAGTCTCTAAAAGCGGCTCCCCCTTTTTCTGAGGTATCAGCCAACCTCGTCAGGAAGCAGCCATGGCCTGCTCCCTCGATGGGCAGGTGCACAGAGAGGGCAGGAGTGTGGCTTTGGTAAGCTGAGCACCAGAGCGTGCAGGGGAGATCTTTCACAACTTCATCGATGACTCCGGTTCTGTGGTGACTGTGCTGCTGGCCTCCGACGTGTCATACCTGGTGTCAACACGAGCACCGGGAGGGACATTTCCAATCCAACTCTTGGGACATTTGGTTCTTTGAGGGGAGCCGTGCACCGTAAACATTCTTGGGTTTCAGCTACCAGCTCTCCTTGATGCTGTCCGCCAATTACTGTAGTATGTAGAGACTGCGGGTGGAACACTATTGGGAGAAGCCTGTATGTTACAGAACCTCACTTTTATACACAGTCCGGGCGAGAGAGAGAGAGAGGGGAAGAGAGAGAGAGAGAGAGAACTAATCTAGACAGCAGGCACTTCTCTGCTGAACGAGATTATGAGAAAAATATTCACCAAAAGAGAAAACACCCAAGCTCTAAATACAGCTTTTTATTTAATCATTATTACATCAATCATCAATATCAATACTTAATAGCAAGCTGATAATGTAGCCAGTAGGTGAAACAGCTATTAAAAAGTGTAAAAAAATGATTAATCAGGTACGGGGGGGTATTAATGCTCTCCAATTATTTAATGATAAGTACATATTTTTGAAAGTGTTTGTTTTTAATAATCGACTGTAATATGAGTTTGCAAAAAAAAATGTAATTGCTTCTTAATTTTTGCATCTTGGCTGCTTTGTGCCGGGTACAAAGGTAGTATATTTCTATAGTTATTGTTTGCAGCACTCCGAGTAAAAAATCACGTTCATTTCAAGAAGCTGTTATGGTATTGATTCTGGTAAAGACTTCCATTAACTGACCAATCTAAATCTCATAAGTGATGTCAGGATAGTTATGCATTTGCTTGGTTCAAGTATTCAGCCATTATGTTAGAATGCAAGCAGTGTCTGAATATGGCTGTTAAATTATTTCTAAATACCGAACCAGAACAGCTTAACAGTTCTGCAGTTTGAGACTGACACAAAAATGACAATCTGCCACCTCTTTGTTTTTTAAATATTAACGTTGTATTGGGATAGTATTTTTGGAGTAAAAACCTGTGGCACGAGAGGATAAGTGACATAAACAAAGGCAGCTGGGCTTCAAGAAATAATGGAACAATGAGGCCCTCGCAGCCGCTCTCATCACTCCAGTATGTTAATTAGCATTCTGTTGTGGCCGCAACAGTGAAAACATGTAATCTGTATTGGTGTACAGTACAGCTGTGAACACACATTCTTTTTTGTGAGTCCCTGGAGTTAGCCTTGCCATTGGCATATGCGTTTGGGCCAAAAGTCAAGCCATCACCACTAAAATAGCACACTCTAGCAGCAAAATGTCATTTGTCTTTTCTGGGTTTTTTTTTTTTTTCCTCCCCTCAGTGCCACATGCTATCCAGTGATGTAACCCAGTATCACCACATCTGCTTCTCGGCTCTATTTTTGCAGAGGGGTAAAGGGGTGGGGGCTGGGGAGGCAAAGAAACAGGATTGAAAAGGCCATGGCTTCAGAAGGGTCAAATTTGGGGAGAAACAAATTGATGACTTCCCTTGGCCTTACGTATACACACATGTAGGCATGTATATACACCTGTTCGAACGGCACAGCTTCGTCCTCCAGTGTCATGCGATCAGAAGGATGGCTCACTCAGAGCATCAAGGCTGCCAGAGAATGAGACTAAGGAAGAGACCTCCTGTAAACTTGACTTTCACTTATCATTCAGGTTCAGAGAGCTCGTTCGGCCCGAGGCCTACCGTGCAGGCAGAGCAGGGGGCTGTTCTTCCCATTTCACAGCTGCTGCAACTGAGGCCGAAGCACGGCCCAAGCACAGTCTCCAACTGCCGGTTCTCGCCCACCTTGGTGCTGCAGGCAGGCGTGATGGCTGCCGACACTGAGAACAATTGGCCATTTTGAGAAAAAAAGGGGCAGGCATCAGTGACGAGAGGGAGAGGCAGCTAGCGGCGGGAAGCAGCCACAGCCACCTCGGAGCAGGGCTGAGAAAGGCTGCTCACAGGTGGCCAGCTGGGCACCGCCCCGGTGCTGCTGGGACTCCTGGGCACCACCCCTGGTGCTGCTGGGACTCGGCCCTGAGGAGCTTTGTGATGACAAGCTTGGAACAGGGGACCCATGACATGAGTCTCTAGAAGTCTGGAAGAAGTGGCCAAAACCTTGCTTTTTTTTTTTTTCTTCACCTGATAATTTGGCTGGAAAAGTCAACCTGGTTCCATTTCCGTTTTCCCTGTCCTCAAAAACCAGTTAGCTCTGTGTGTGTGTGTGTGTGTGTGTGTGTGTGTGTGTGTGTGTGTGTGTTGTGCAGGCCCGTCCAACAGATAACACGTACCTATGCACACCATTGACAAAGCACATATCCCTTTGCACAATAGTTTTTGGTTAGCATCTCAGTATTTCATCTGTCACATTTATCTCCATTCTGACAGGGGCCATCTAGTCGCTAAAACTTTCCCTGCGTTTCAGCCGAATTCCCCTCAGCCCCTACCACCACTTGGTTGGACTGTACCAAAAGGGATTAAAACCAAAAAAAAAAAAAAAAAAAAAGACCCAACAAGATCCAACACTTGCACCTGCCTGGGTCTTCAGTAACTTTCAGACTCTTTGGGCAATGCTTCCTGTCTCTTTAGCTCCAGGGTCTGCCTCCTTGTGATTGAAAAATAACCCCCAGCACACGAAGATACCACAGCACCTGCTCGCCAGGCGCATCCAGTTGTGTTCTGCTTTTCGACTCTGGACGAACAAAATCCCTGGCGATTGGGTGAACGGTGTGGGTGTTCGCTCGGGAGCAACCTAGGTTCAAGGTGCAAGCTAATACTTGCTGCTCCACTGCTTTTTTTTTTTTTTTAATGCAAGGACTAGAATTTCCCAGGTACCTGGTGTTTATCTGGTGAACCCGTTCCCGACTTCAGTTGCTATTTCCTCAAGCCCCCACCTGCCAGCCCTAGTAAGACAGGGCTGACACGGAGATTTCAGATCTCTTGTTTCTCTTCCCAGAAATTCTCTCTCTCTCTCTCTCATACACACACACACACACACACACACACACACACACACACACCCTTGGTTAATGGCTCTTTAAATATTGAAACGCCTGGAAACACAAAACAAAATAAAATAAAATGCAGCCTTGTCAAAGAAATAAGGACGACAACAACAACAACAACAACAAAATGTTGGTATCTTTCAGAATTTGTCTTGCTAGTGGTAAAGTATATAATTAATAGGAGAATTTTCCTCCAGATGTGGCTATACTAGAATAGAGCCTTATAAATGCTACAGAAAGAAAAATTGCTTGCAACGAAGGCGTTCTCAATGAGAGCACACCTGGGCCTGACAAAGATTGCATTTAGGGACCGCTGTGCTATCACCAGGCAGAGAAAGACCATGTCTCAGGGAGCAGCTGGAGAGAAAGCCCCGGCAAATCTGCATGCAAATAGCAGCACATTGTTAACTTAATCAGATGCCGAGGAGAAGATGTGCCAGAACCCAGAGGATGAGCTACACACACAGAGGGAGTGAGCCTGAGCTGTGCTGGGCACCGGGCGGGCCTCGCCAAGGCAAGGGGCCACGCCGGCCGTACCCGGTCCACTGCACCCTGCCTGCCTGCCTGCCTGATTCGCTCAGTCCACTGCACCCTGCCTGCCTGATTCGCTCTTGGAAACAAAATCATAGAAATGACGGGATTTATTCCCACTGCATGCAAGCTTTCTTCTTATTTTTTTTTCCCCTAAATGATGATATAAGTATGGATATTATTTTGCCTGACTCCATAACTCCAACTAAAATAATATTTCTGCTTAAATATCTGGATGTATGAAGATAAGAAATACTGCTCTGGAGTGTATAAAGATTTTTTTTTCCTTTAAAAAAAAACAATAAGAGTAGCTCTTTATAGATTCAAGAGCTGGGTATAAATTGTACCTTAAGAAGAAGTGGAAGACACCTGTTATTTATATATTTTTTTATAAATAGGAATGGAAATATATTATTTGAAATCTTCATCTTTCAGTCTAGTTCCACAAAAAATAAAAAGTAATACTATTTAATCACCCACAGCTTAATAGTGCCTTAGTTGTTTACTGCCATTGTACTAATTGCGCTATCCTAATGTGTTTTTCTGTGATATCCAGTAGTGCTAAGAGAACAGAGATCCATAACCAATTAAACATAGTGTTTTTTATGTTAAAAATATATCTGGCGAGGCTAGAAAAGGCGTAGGAGCTTGAGCAAGGCGCGTTGGCACCGACTCGACGCCCCTTTTGCCCGGAGACAAAGGGGGTAATATTTTGGCCAGAAAACAAACCCAAGGAGAGCACAACAAACTGTTTCCTGTTCCCCCTCCCTGTCCCCTGCAACTCCTCGGGCTGCTCCCGCCTCCTGTCCCTGCGAGGCCGCCGCAGCCGGTGCCGCGCGCGCGCCGCGAGCCCCGCAGGTCGCGCTGGGCACCACGCTGGCCGCCAGCCTGAGCAGGGCGTCGCCGCCACCGCCGCCCGCGGGCCGGGAGAGCGCCCGGTGCACGCGCGGGCAGCCCCTGGCACGGGGTTAATTGAGGATCATTGTCGTTGGTTCCAGAAGCGCCGGAGATCGGGGCGCGCGGGCGCGGCTCTTGGAGGGAGGAAGGTGAGGGGGGAAATTGGACATAATAGCATTAATAATAATTACCCAAGACAGGCAGAGTAACAAAGGAATGCGTAACGAAGACGCTGCCCAGGCCCGGGCGTTTTGCTGGCAAAGTCACGGATCACAGCGCGAGCCCGGCCGCACGGCCTGTCCCGCAGCCTGCGTTCGCCGGGGCCTCGCGTGGCCCAGCCGGCCCCCAACCCTCCCGCCAGCCCGCCAGCGCCCAGGCCCCGCCGAGCGGCCGCACTTCACCTTGCGGAGGGGGAGATAATGAGATCAATTAGAGGCGCCGTCCCCGCGCCGGAGACAGCTGCTGGCGCATAGTAATCACCGCAGGCCTGGCGCGCGGGGGGCTCCCCGCTACCTGCGCGTCGGCGGTGGCGGCGCCCCCAGCATGTCTTGGACCCTCAAGGGCCCCCCCCAGCTCCTCAGCACGCAGCCCACAACTCCCAGCCCGCCCCCACACACACCCAGCGGGTGCTCAGAGCCCTCCTGGCACCTGTGCCCGGGCATTCACCTCGTGGCCTGGCACAGCGTGCTGCACGAGTAAGGTGGCCCGGGAGTGCACGGGTGTGCAGGATCTGTGCGATGTCAGCGCAAGGGCGCCAGCTTACGTGCGAGCATACGTGTAATGAGGCTATGAACCCAGGCGCTTGGGTGTCTTCGTGTGTCCCATGCATGTGAGCGTGATGGAGTGTGCATTTGGAGGTGCCTGTATGAACATGTGTGTAGATGTGTTGGAGCATGTGGGCACCTGAGTGTGCACATGAGGGTGGCTGTGCGTCCATGCATGTGTGTGTGCGCATTCTATGCTATGCATGCTGATAGCAGGTGAGTGAGGTGTGTGTGTGTGATGGATGAGTACATGTGTGCAAGTACACTAGTGGAAGCACACAGGTGTATTTGGGGCTGCTTCTGTTGGCTCCTCATCCTGGGCCCCTCGTCTCCAGAAGCTGCTTGGTTACCCAGCTTTCCTTGAGGGCAAGTGCCGAGGATGAAGTCTCCGTCACCCACCTGGTGACCCATCAGTTCCCGGCTGGCACCTGTCACGGATGGCTCTTGACTTCCTGCTTCTTAGCTCTGTATCTTCAGGCTTCTGGACGTGTGTTTGTTGGCTCCATCCTGTTCCACCACTGCCGAGGCAGTGGGGGTCTCTGGTCTGAGCACTAGGAAGCCCTCATCCTATTAACACACATCAGATAAGGATGCAGAGAAAGCCTCCGGCAGCCGGACCCAGCACGTCGGAGCCATGTTGAGCACCTGCTGCATATTCAGTACAGGTCATTCACATTATTGTCACTCCATCACAGGGCTGGGCAGGACAGATTCTCAATGTGAAGCTCAAGAAGGAAGCAGAGGTGTGTCTGTCCTGCAGGGCCCCTAGTCTGACACTCCCAGTGGGTGCCTGGAACCTCATACAGCATCTGATCCTACATGTGCCTTTTTTTTTACAATACATGCAAACTCAGTGTAACATTGAATTCACAAATTCAGCACAGAAAAACATTGACAATCCCTAGTGATAAAATAGAACAATGATAACACTGTAATAAAGTTCTATCCATACGGTCTTTCTTTCAAAGCATCTCATTGTACTGTGGTCACCCTTCTTGGGATGCCATGGATGCCACGATGCCTTTGGGGTCAGGTGAATGACCTGGGCATGGCCAGCCAGTGTTAGGCTGTGCCTCTGGCTGCTGTCTGTCTCATGACCCAGAGGCCTGCGCAGTGACTAACAGGTGGGCTGTGCGTACATCGTGGATACGCTGGGCTGAGTCACCTCTGGGCAGCGCAGAGTACGTTGGCACAACATTTCATCCTACGACTCAGAACAGCCTGTGATTAAACCTTTAGAAATGGCTTGCTTCTGGAATTTTCCGTTCATTATTTTTGGACTAGAGTTGACCTTTTGTCAATTAGTTGTGAAAAGGGGGCTCCTGTAGCAGGGGCTCAAGAGCCTCTGCAGTTGGGCAGTTCCTACCTACAGTATACTTGCTTCCACAGCGCCCTGCTGAGAGATGCCCCCTCTGACCACTGCACAGCACGTGTCCTCTTTCCTCATGGGACTATCTTAGGGAGATCTTCACTGTGCCTGCCCTCCCTCGGTACAGCCCGTGTGTGTGTGTGAGGCTGTGGCCTTGCCATCCACTCCCAGTGGTTCCCCAGCCCTGGGCTGTGTTGAATGACTGTTCACTGCAGGAACCACATGTGACCCAGAGGCATGGCAACCCTGAGCTGGGCCCCTGCAGGGAGGTGGGGGTTGCCTGAAGGACTCACCCAGGAGTCATGCTCCCGACCCCAGCATCCCTGCCCCAGCTCACCTGTGACTCACAATGCCCATTCCTCAAGGCTGAGAATCTTGGCCGTGCTTTGGAGTCCCCTTGGGATCCAATTCCCTTTCCCAAAGTCTTTGCCCTCTTCCTCCTTTCCAACCCTTTGCTGTGGCCGTGGCTCCTTCTGATCTTGAAGAGTTGCACATGCAGGTTGAGGGGTGGGTGGGTGGCATAGAAAAAGACAGCTCGGAAGAACCCAAACGAATAAATGACCGTAGGGGAGTGACTGGAATTGGATGTCCTTTCCCTGTAAACAGGGCCGGGA
Organism: Ochotona curzoniae; assembly: GCF_017591425.1. Classification (NCBI taxonomy): domain Eukaryota; kingdom Metazoa; phylum Chordata; class Mammalia; order Lagomorpha; family Ochotonidae; genus Ochotona; species Ochotona curzoniae. The sequence goes on along the minus strand of NW_024465561.1, from coordinate 9,178,969 downwards.
CGGCTTGCAAAGTTGTTCAGGTTGCAAGAGGGACACAGATTTGGACCCTTGGCTGATCTTCAGCCAGTGACTTGGCGAGAATTTCTCAGTACTCAGGGTGAGAAGCTCAAATGGGCAGGGTTGATGGTCTCCTGAGATGCTTGCATGGAAGGGAGGGCACGTTGGAAATACGGCATGTGTGGTTCTGCCGATGTTTAGGTATTCTCCTGGTTGGAGCTGACCTGGTAATACTGAGGAAAGGCATGAATCAAAGGGGTGTGACAGTCTAGCTGGTCATGGCTGTATAGGAAGTGTTTGATTCCTGTGGAGGACTGGCAAGGAAAGGTTACCTGGGCTGTGCCCTGGGTAGAAGACTTTCTGTCAGGGCTAGGGCTTGGTTCTCTGCAAATCTTTCATGATCCCAAGTCTGGTACAATGAACTCCTGACTTAATGACTTCTCTACAGAGGGCGCTGCATTGTGAACAGATCACAGAGTGTGGAGAAATGATATTAGAAGGTAAGATTTGAAGACCTTGAATCTTCAACTCATGTCCCATGTTAGAGTGCCTGAGTTGGATGCCCAGTTCTGGCGCCTGGCTAACTCCGTGCCCATGTGCACTGTGGATGACATCAGATGCTAAGTGGGTCCTTGCCATCTATGTGGGAGACCCAGATGGAGTTTCTAGCTCATGGCCTCAGCCTGGACCAGGCCAACTCACTGCAGGCGTTTGAGGAGTGAGTCAGCACACAGTCACTGTCTCCATGTCTGTATCCCCTTGTCTAACTTTCTGTCTCTGAAAAATAAAAAAAACTAAATTAGGAAAAGAATTATTTTAGTGCATAACATTTTCAAATTTCCAAAATATTTTTTTTCATGAACTTTTAGATAGATTTCAAAATACATTTGCGCTCCATAAGTCTCTCCTTTCATTCTATTTTCTGTAAGCCTTTGAGACACCCTACTTTGGTTAAGGGTGGAGGGTCTGGCGGGGAAGACCAGATGCAGAAGAGTGGTGCTTGAAGAGAGAAGAGAGGGGAAGAACTGGCGTGGTAGTTGCGGTAGATGGAAGAAAATGCACCTGCTACCGAAGGCTGGGAAGAGTGAGGAAGGAGGAGGTATCACAGGACAGGAGGGCCCAGGTGTGTGAGAAATGGGGGTAACAAAATGATACTGAATTTGGTTTGGCAGTGCCACTGGGGTGGGCCTGGGGGCCAAGCCCTGTGATTCCAGCTTCCTTCTCTTGTCTCGGTTTTTCTTCAGCACAGACCTGAGGGCAGGTGTTCTGTGGACCGGAGCCCATGGAGCCCGGCAGGTGCAGTGACCAACTGGGAGAGTCTCAGAGCTCACTGTGGTGGGTGGGACTGCAGGTCCCAGGCTACCACCATGGCCACTCTCTCTGTGTCTCCTGTAGCTCCAGCAGGCAATTGTAGCAACAATCCCAAAAGAAGAAGCTGACACAAAATGTAGCCACAGGTCTGAAACATTCTCTGGGGAAGATCTTTTGTTGGAGAAAGAATATTCCATTTTGCCAGCAGTCAGCCTTTTGTCCACCTTTATGTGGCCCAATGAAACAGTCGCACCCCTAATTAGCCAGCCTTAGGCAACTAGTTGCTTTGAGCATAATAATTCACACGTGGGGTGAAACATTGGCAGGAAAGCTCAAGAACAGGGATCCGTGGGCTAAGCAGTGGGGTTGAACTGAGCCACAAAGCATGGCCTGGACGGTGCCAACAGCAACAGCCAACCTAGGGTCATCCACCTGCAACGTTCATGATGCCTTGGTTCTGGGTTGAGGGGTAACTGAGCAGTTTTGAGTGTGACACCAACAAGTGGGGAGATGCTGAGAAGTCATCAATGTTAAGTTTTTGTTAAGTTTTTGTTTGTTTTGTTTTTAGCACTCTATAATTCAAAAGGGACTCAACTGGCTGGTTTCAAACTTAGCGGATAGCTCAGCTGGGGCCTTGGATGTGAGCCCTTCAAAATCAGAAGGAAGCTTCTGACCTCTGGATATTTAGCTGGAGGCCAGGCAAGGGTTTGGGGAGAGGGAGAGGGAGGTGGGGGACTTAGCTCCCTGACTTACCTGAGCCAGGAGATGTGGGACATTGTAAGAAGGGTTGTGTTGGACTACTTCTCAGCAGAACCCAGCTCTGTGTCTGCTCAGGAGCCCCACACACGGCATGTTTGCAATAATCAGCACAAACCATGCTCCCCCCTTCCCCAGGGAGACCCCATTTCCTTGGATTACAGCGAGGCTTCTTGATGTGCTGGGCAATGGCTTGCCGGTGAGGTCCTCGTTACGTTCTGGCACAGGAGAGGAGTAAGGTGCAGAAGTCATAGTCAACAGATGTGAAAGCAGAAGAGGACAGGGTGCCGGGGGAGGGCAAGGGGAGGATAGGTGGTCTTGGGAGGGTCTTTCTGGGGCAGAGACGTTTGTGCTAAGATGTAGCCAGGCTCCCCAGAGGGTGTGCTGCAGAGGCAGGGTGTCCCGGGGTGGGAATGGAACTGGCATATCCGAGTGGCTGAGGTCTTCGCACGTGAGGGCAGGCAAGAGGCGGCTCCCACAAGCAGTGGGAGCCCAGGAGGAGAGCAGGAAGGGAAAGAGGGTGTAAGTCCCACACTCAGGGTCTGGTGGGAGGCAGTGCTGTTCTTACTGATGTAGAGAGTCCCTTTAATTTTCATTTCTCAGCTCCTTCATCCCCATCCAAATATCTTTTCATGTATCAAAGCATTGCTAAATAAATTCCCATGAAGGTTACTACAGGGGAAACCAGCAAGTATTTCTTAATTTAAGTGTTTTTGTTAGAAAAGTCCAATCGGGGAGAGAAGAATGCTTTTCTTGCTGCCCTGGTTTAAATCTCATCTAGATGGCCATGGGAGACTGTGAGTCCGGGCATTGCCTTTGTTGGCGCTCACTTGCTCTCTGCTGGTGGCTCTCTGTCTGCAAGTAACAGCTTCGTGCTCATGTCCTACTTCCCTGGTTATGTGGACAGACATAACACATCTTCTCGAAAAATGTCCAATCTGAATGAAGTTTAAATGTAAACCCATCATGGAGTAAACACTTGTTGGCTTCTTTCTGTAGTCTTCGTGCAGAGTTCTTCTCTGTCTTTTTCAGATTTATGTGTTTATTTGAGACACAGTGTTGTGGAGAAGAGAGACAGGGAGAGAGATCTTCCATCTGCTGGTTCTCTCCCCAAATGGCTGTAACAGCTGGGGCGGGGCCATGGACCCAAGCCAGGAGCCAATAGCTTCATGCAGATCTTCCAAGCAAATAGCAGGGGCCCATCTTGTGTTACTTTCCCAAGCACATGTAGCAGGGAGCTGGATCAGAAGCAGAGCAGCTGGGACTTGAACTGGCGCCCAGATGGGAATGCTGACCTCACAGATGGCAGGTTAACTCTCATACCACAGGTCCGGCCCCAGACAGCTACTCTGTTACGCAAAGTTTCTACAAGTGTGGTGGGCCAGTGTTAGCCATTCTTTTCCATCAAGACATTTGCGGGGGAGGGGGAAATCCACAAAACAATAATAGATCAATACATTTAAATTAGAACTTTCAAAAATTCAATAATGGTATTTACAAATTAATAAAGACTGTAAAGAAAACCTGCGCACTTCTTTATTTGGGGATACAGTTAATTTTTTCATTGATCAAGCATGCTTTTGGTGGATGATATGTGAACAGGGAATTTGGTTTTCCCAGAGAAAGAAGTTAATGTGTGAATACTGGAGGGATCCCATGTTTCTGGTCCTGTCTGTGAGTACTAGTTTCCACAGGCAGAGGCCTGGGAGCACGGGGAGGTATGGGTACAGGGAAGAGATCACGAGAGATCTGTGTCATTTTGATGACGATGGTGGATGGCTCCAACTTCAGAAGCATATGGGTAGTCACCACGGGGAGGAGGCTGGGTGTAGGAAATCATCATTTTTTCAGACATCAATCAATCCATCAGGCACTCTTCTTGTCCAAAAGAATTCCCCATGAAAACCTGTGAAATCACCCAGCCGACTCCTGTACACTTAGAATTAAGACCTAACACCTGCCTGCCTCCCGTTGGAAAACACCAAGTGGAAGGCAAGGTTGCAGCCCTCCTCCTGCTGTATCGGAGGGGAGTGTGTTGCTTGCTCAGGCCTGGATTCTGCCCAGTCTGTGCAGTGAACAGCACTAGAGACACAGTTGTCAGAGCATCTCAGGAGACCTCGGAGAGGCTGACCACAGCCTGGTAGCCACTGCCTACCAGACCTGGCTGTGGCCTCACCACTTGGACTCTTGCTGCCCCAGTGCCCATCTCTCTCCCTTGTTCACTCTTTCACTCAGTCACCCATCTTCCTCACTGTCCCTCATTTTTCTTCAAAAAAGATTTGTTTATTTGATAGTCAAAGAGAGATCTTTTATCCACTGATTCACTCCCTAGAATGTTACAGTGGCTGGGGTTGGGCCAACCTGAACCTAGGAGCCAGGAACATCTTTCACATTTCCCACATGGGTATAGGGACCAAAGTACTTGAATCATCTTCTGCTGCTTTCCCAGGATGTAAGCAGGGAGCTGGATAAGAAGTGCAGCAGCTGGCACAGAAATTGGCACTCAGATGGGCTGTTAGCAGCACAGGTGGCAGCTTTAACCCCATCCTTCTGCACAAAATACTCCTTGCGAGTATTGACCACATTTTGTGTTAATGCTGATGGTGGCATGGCAGTGAACAACAGGACAAGGCCAAGGTCCTCTTGTGGATAAGCCACCCTAGAGGACCTGGAAGAAGGGTGACACCCAGTGCATCCTCTATTGAGTGTTGTCCCAGATCTGGGCCTTCAGATGTGACAGTAGGTCCTCATGTGGGGGATATGTTCTTGAAGGCCAGGAAACCTCTGTGGCATGTGAAGATCAAAGGTCATCACCAAATGTCCCCGGGCGTGTTGGAGAGGAAGCAAGCCTTGAGGTGGGGCACTGAAATGGTGGTTGGGGCGGGAAAAAAGGCCTTCGCAAGGGGAGGGAGCAACCCCGGCAGGGAAGGGGACTGGAGGCAGGAAGAGAGGATGGCTGAGTCAGGCTGGAGGTTGAGAGTGACTAGGAACTAGTGAGAGGCTCACTTTGGAAATGTGGTGACAGGGGGCACTCAGACAGAGACAGTCCGCTGGTTTCCCTGGTGAAAGTGCCAGGCGTCTTTTCCCCTAGCCTCTGCTGTGTCATGGGTCTCCCAAGGCCACCCCTGGCTCTTTATTGGTGGCAGAGGCTCTTGGTCACCTGTAAGGCAAAGCCTTAACAGCTGGATTCAGCACCCAGGGCCTCCTCAGCATCCTTAGCCCTCTTACAGACCACTGCATGATATGCACCTCACACTGCTGCCTGCCTACTTCTCCCCAGTCTTCAGCTGGGCTCCACAATCTTCAACTGGGTTCCACTTCCATGGGAATGTCCTCTGCGTTCAGGGATCCAGCCTTGAGGTCCCTTGGGTGTCACTACTTTATATTCCAGCTGGGTCAAGTCATGGGCCCCGTGGGCTGTTCTGTGCTTAGTGGGACCTCAACAAGGATATGTGAGGGAACACAAGCCCCACTCCACTGAACTGGCAGGTGGGTGCGATTGTCCTTCGTGTCTTACTTGTCGCCTTTGTTTCCATGAAGAAAGGACATGGCCAAAGCATCCCGTAGTTCCTTGGCATGCAGATGCCTGAGGCTCCTCCCTTGCAGGGCCCATCCTACCTTCCCAGCTTCATCTCTCATCCTTTGCCCACTCTCTGAGCATCTTTTCCTCTTTGTTACCCATCTTGCATGGCACTTACCATTCCTCAGACACACTGGGCTCTTGCATTCTCTTCGACTAATCTTTCCCCTTTTCCATCTCCACCCCTACGTAGAAATCTCCTACTCATCCTCCCGGAGCCATGTGAGAAAGCCACCTCTGCAAAAGCCAATTGTCACCACCCTGGCCTGTAATCGAATGTGCAAGTGCTTCTCTGTAGTACCGTGGGTCTCTAGGAGCCTCTCCCTCTTGAATCCTCTCTTTCCACACGCAGTGGGCCCTCAAGCAACATCTGTCCCTGCTAGCATCTGCTGATCCCTGGAGGAGTGCCTGGCACACCAGCCAGGGCTTGGGGTCTTAGGTATTTACTTGGCTGTTCCTGGGAACAGGTGTTTCGTGGAAGAAACTGGGAAAGGACTCCTGTACCTCAGAGAACTGTTCTCTCCCAGCACAAACAGCCACAGAAGAGCACGGTGGGTGGTGTGCATGGCAGGGGGCTGTTTCTGAGGACTAATCCCCAGTCACTGCCTATCAACAGTTTTCGAGATAACGGTACAATCTACGCGTTTAAGGCTCTGATGAGATGCTAGAGGATGTGCCATGTACAGGCACACGTCGAGCTGCTCGCTGTGTGGGTGAACCCCAAGCTAGGTGGTTGGTTTAGGGGTGCAGGGCATTGGTTTGATGTTGGAGCTATGTCCTGTGCTGAGAACGAGCTGCTGAACAAACTGCCATGGCAGCCTGAGCGAGGGGAAAAGGTGGGTGGGCAGCTGGGAGCTGCTGTAAGTAGCTCACTCTCCAGAGCCCTCTACCAGCCTTGGCCTGACTTAGTGCCCTACCCTGCACGGGACAGTTGAAGCCGATGCCTCTGCAGCCTCCTGTTGCTGCAGGCCAGCTCCAAAAGATTCTAGTCCAGCTATGCTGGCACAGGGGTGGTGCTTGAGAGATGTCTGGAACCTGCCCTCACATGGCTGGTGGTAGTGAGGGACCCACTGAATCTTTCCAACCGTTTATTGCCGCTTACCCATGGCCTGGTGTGCATCTGCTGTGGAGAGCAGCGTAATCCCAATTTGGAAGGCGGAGAGGCCGTTTTTCACCCACACTGACATAAGCCCTGACTCGGAGCTGAAGCCACACTCCAGATAAGGTCAAATGCTCCACAGAAAGGGACATGTTGCCTCTGTTGCTTAAGCCATGGACTCTGATGGCTGGTGGAATGGGTGGCCCAGTGCCCAAGGGGCATGGCCCCTGTCTACCACATGGTCACATGGATGCTACTCTACTGAGCACCCCGTCAAGAAAAGCAGAGGGCTACAAGGATAGCCTAAACAGGGGCCTGGGCACAACTTTAGGGGCTGGGATTTGTAGGCTGGGCTAAGAGTGCTGAGGGTTTGGAAGGACTCTGTAGGGACACTAGGCCCTGGGTGGCCAGGAGCGGGTGGTCAGGAGCCTGGACCCTTTGGTACGCCTTTCCCTTTGCTCATGTTATTCCTCATGGTTCTCAGATTCTGAGGCCTGTGAGAGGGTTGACATGACCAGCAAGTAGATACCCCGAGAAACAGGAGGTGGAAAGGTGTGGACAGAGAAATGGCTGTATGATTTTCTGGGGGAGTGAATCAGAGCACATGGAGGCCTCTTTGATAGTTCAAATTTTTATTTATTTATTTGCATTTTATGAGCACGAGAGAGATCTTTTTCAGGGGCCAGCTTACTTCACAAACACGCGAAGCAACCAGTGCTGGGCCTGCCTGAAGCCAGGAGCTGGAAATTCCATGCACATTTGCTGAGTGGGTGGCAGGGACCCAATTCCTTGAGCCGACACCTGCTTCCTCCCGGCGTTTACGTTCATAGGACTGGAAGCATTGGAGTGCAAGCAGAGTAACCAGGCATTTCCATATAGGATGTGGGCATCCCAGGAAATGACTCAATCCCCGTGCCAAGTGCTCACCCCAACAGAGAGCCGACAGAGCACCCCTCCCAGGGACCCCCATGAGAGTCTCTCTCTGTGTCCTGGGACAGACTTTGTCCGAGTCAAGTTCAATCTTCACGTAGTTATGAGTCCCTGCTGAAAGACTTGGTGAGGATGTCCGACAGCCTCTAAGCTAATTTGGCCTCCTGCACCATGCTTACTACTCAAGTCTACAGGGTCTTCTTGGGGTTGGAGGGGGTTTCCACCACACAGCATTCAGCGTTCAGTCTTGGCCTGGGGCTGTGGCCTCACCTTCCTGGGTGCTGTGACGGGTTGGGCTCGGTCTTCAATGTTCATAGACTCCTCCAAGAGCATCACGGTCTCCTCGACCTGCTCAGGCTGTGTCAGCTCCTGCAGGTGAGGGCCGTGCCATGGTGGCAGAGCAGAGTCCAGTGGTACTCACTGGCTCAAGAACCAGGATGGGGAAGCGGAGACCTCCCTTCTTCAGAAACACTGCTCTCTGTCTCGCTTTGCCGCGGTGAGGCCGAGTGCAGGAAGCTCGATTTTCCTGGCTCACATCTAGGTGCCAACGGGAAGACAGAGTGAGATTCTTGCGTGAACTCCACTCGCACTTCAGGCAGAGTGGTCTTGGGTGGGAGCCCTCTCTGCACCGTAAAGACAGTTGGTGAGGGGCCCTTTCTGTGGTGCTCTCAACAGGTGGGTCCCCTCCCTGAAAGACCCCTTGCCATCCCACCCAAGGATGCAATTGTGTGGTCCTCTCAGTGCATCTGCGGGCTGGAGGACCTGAAGGGTTCCTGCTTCTCTTCGTAAACCAGGTCTCTGCTACTGTGAGCACAGACACTTTCACTGAGCCCAGGCCCCTCTGCTTTCCTTTCCTGGGACGAGGTATCAGTTTGTGTGTATCACCTCAAAGGAGTTTTGGAAAGGGCGCTGGCTCCTGGATATAGCTCATTTTAGGAGGGACTTCCATGCAGATGGGCACCTGCCCCAAGAGTGAGCACCAGATCTGGCAGTCATGCGAGGGGACCTTACCCCTCCTCTCCTGTGGACACAAGTTCCTCATGAAGAATATTGGCTTGTGCCCAAGACACCTCTTTCCTGCTGCTGTGTTTCTGTCTTGCCACAGTCCCTAACTGAGACATCACCCGCAGGTCCCACTTAGGGTATGTGTTTGGTGACCCTCTAGCATCTCTGCTTGTCTCGCCAATGGGAAAGTTCCGGCATGAGACTGGAGCTGAGGAAGGTATTACACTATGAGTGTCCCTTGGGGGACACTGGCCTGGGCTCCTGGTCTCCATAGATGCTCTCCCTATGGTCTCCTGTTTCTCTCCCTGGGGTGCTGCTGGCCCGCGCTGACTGCCCATGGCAGCCGTGGGCTCCTCCCGCCTCCAGGCTCTCTTGGCTTCCGAGTGTGTCACTGTGACATTTTCCAAGTTGAGCTGCAAAGGTCTCTAGAAAAAGATGTTTCCAGCAGAATTAGAGAGGCAGGGAACCTTGCCAGGCCTCCTGGCGTGCCGGTCAGCTCTGTTTTCCCTCGCATTTCTCAGATGGCTGCTGGAATCCCAGCCGTGCACATTTCCTGCCTCCCCAGACTTCCAGCTTGTGGCTGAGGCAGAGTTCCCTGGAAGCACCTGCTGGCTGGGCAGGTGCACATGGACACCTCGCGGAGGCTTGCTGTCAGCTGAATCCCCTCTCTTCACTCCCAAGGGTGAGCTGCTTAAGGCTGAGGTTGTACAGAGCAAAAAGAAGAGGAGGAGAGAATCCTACTGATTTGCTTTCTTCCTTGCTTTGATCTGTAGTTCAGCCGTCTTTAGTGTAAGTTGAAACTTTATAATAATAATAATAATAAAAAAGTGCCGGGGACTTCTCTCCCTGTTAATAAGCTCTCGAGCTGGGAAGGGTTTAGATGAGAAGAAAGTCAGTCTGAGAGCACAGCGGCTCCCAGGGAAGCCCTGGGTTTCAATGAACCGGAGTGGCTGGTGGCTGCTGAGTTCTAACATTCCAAAGCAGCGCGTGGGCCTGAGGTAGGCCTTCCAAGGGCTGTGCCTAGGCTGCAGGCCAGCCCAACCAGGCCTGGTCCCTGTGAGGCTGTGCTCACCTCCCCAGCCAGGCCCATGGAGAAAGAATCTACCATTTTGCAGGGGAGTGGGATATCCAGCCTCCCTGACTCCAGGGTCTTATATACACCCAAACTCATTCGGGCTTGGGGTGGCTTTCACAGCCCTGAGGCTTACAGGTAGAGGAGGAGTGGGCAGGGGTGTGTTCTGGGGAATTATTAGTTTTTCTTTTTAGAAAGTTTCATCTATTTGAAAGGCAGAGAGAGAGAGAGAGAGAGAGAAATATATCTTTCATCCTCTGGTTCACTCCTCAAAATAGCCTCAATAAGAAGGTACCTGGAGCTTCTTCAGGATCCCCAACGTGGGTGCAAAACCAAAGCACGTGGACTACCTTCTGCTGATGTACCGGGATACTGGCAGGGAGACTGGCATTATAGGCAGTGGCTTAGCGTGCTGCACCACAATACCAGTCCCTCCTTCAGGATTCTAAGCAGGTGCAGGGAGGCTCTCCCCTTAACCCCTGTGGGGTTCTGGAACCCAGCCCAGATGCCTGGGGGCATTCCTCCTAATGCCAGAATAAGCAGAAAGTCTCATTCGAGAGTTCTATAAGTATCGTTGACAGAAACTTTGTAATTCAGGGTGCTCATGTGCCCTTGTGCACCGGCAGTGTCAGTATTGGTTCGCTAATGCCCAAATTCTGCCTTCTGAAGCCTGTGCTGGGGGCTGGGTATTCGCCCTGGGTCAGAGCCAGAAGTGGCATCTCCAGGCATCGCTGCTGCAGGTACCAGGGCAGGAGAGCCAACTTGACCTTCTGCCCCCAACAGGTTGAGCTCTGCTGCTTTGCCCCAGGGGTGGAGCTGTGCATTCTTTCTGATCCTGGCCATGGCAGACCCAGGGCTCCCATCCCACCTTGCATCTGTTCTGAGATCTCTTGTACTTTCTTCTCAGTTTCTGATTGTAAGGAATCAGGAAGCCCAGGGCAGCCCAGAGGGCGAACGTCTGTGGGAAAGAGAGGAAAGGATGAGAGAAGACAGAGGGAGAGGAAATCCATTTTCAGATTGGTTTAGAAGTGGAATCTTGCATCAAACTTTCCTGGGAGCTGTCGGTAACTCCCATACCCCTTAGCTCCTTGTCTGGGGAAGTAATTGTCTTGCAACTGCTGGTACTGTAACCTTAAACCTTCTAATTGTGCCCCAGGATAAATCAGCATTAATTTAGCTGATGTGGTGTATCTTACGTGCTGTGTACCTGCTCTTCGGCTTTTCAAAATTTCCCAGAATGGTGTGTGTGGATGGAGCAAGTTTGTGTGAGCCTGGTCTCTTGCCCTTAGCTGCCCCCCTCTGCAGGAGGCCCTCTTTTCCCTGACCCAGTGGGGGAGGCAGAGGAATATCTCCCTGGCGGCTCTCAGCTGCCCCTTAGCTCTTGGGGGAGATTTTAATTCCCTTTGGAGAGCCTCGGGGATCCAAAGGGGTGTCATCCAGGATTGGCAGGGAATCCAGAAGGAAACCACAAATCCACTGGGGCAGCAGAGGTGGGGACAGAAAGATGTTGTGGTTGAGTGTGAAATACAAAGGGAAAGTAGGCGCAGCCACCACAGGGGTTTCATTAAGGAGACCACAAATTTTTGCCTAAAGTAATTCACGCCCATGTGGAGACAATGCAAGTCCCATCTCTAGGGTAGTGGAGAAGTCTAGGGAAAGGCGTGAGACGCAAGATTCAAGTCTGCATGCCATGGTCTGGTTGTCATGACCTGTGGTTATCTCATTGTTTGGCATTGCCAGTCCTCAAAGGCAACTGCTTCCCGGTGGGGCGTGGGCCACCACAGCTCCTGAGCGCCAGCCCCGTGGCTTTCTGTGTGATTTGGGGGTTTTCCAGGATGTCTCTGTGCTTTGTACATCAGATAACTGCTCTTAAGTGAGCTCAAATTAAACTCCCAAACAAAGAGTTGTAAGTGCTGCTTTATTCCTAGAGATGAAAATTGCACCAGAGTAACTTCTTTATTTGACTACATTACATTACAGTAGAAAGAAGGAGAGGACTATGGTACAAAATAGTAATTAACTGGTTTTTTTCTCTGTCCTGAAAATTAGTGCATAGTTAGATCAAAATATGACAGGGTACATGCTCATTTAATTTTTAAATTGCTTGGTAACTTCAAATAAAACCACGCTGTGGATGTGTAAGATCGCGTGCATACTAAATACTCAGTGGCATTTTGGAAACTACTTTTATATTATCTGCATGGCACAAAATAACTGCATTAATTTCATTCATCCAGTCAAGCAGTACATATGACGCCTACTGTGAGACGTCTCTTTGGGGAGAAAGAACATGCATAAGGGATTCATGTCGGACTAAGTGTTGGGTATGGGGAGCAAATCACCTGTCACTCATCTATCCATCCATCCATCCATCCATCCATCCACCATCCATCCAGCATCCATCCAGCATCCATCAACCATCCAACGACCATTGACCATCCACCATCCATCCATCCACCTTCTATCTAGCCATTGACCATCCATCCATCGACCATTCATCCACGATCCACCATCCATTCACTGGTTCATTCAGCATCTTCATTTCCACATAGAAATTCCTGTCCATGCCATTTTCTCAGGGAGGAAGCCACAAGCCAACTACCACAATACAATGGATTTGAGTATGTAAGAAACACTCAGTCAATGACTGCAAAGAAGAGTCCAAAGCACCCATTAACTTAGGTCAAAAACATTATTGAACCTGCTGTGCACTAGGAGTATGACGATGAGCAAAGGCGAACTTGATCTCTGACTTCACAGAGAGGAAGTGACAAATGTTCATCAGAAAAATAGCATGGATGGATGGGAAATCCTCTGAGCTCAGGGACATGGACCATTGAAAGGAACCATCTCAGTGGTCTCAGCTGGGGATTAACCCAGCACAGCATGGCCAAGAGCATTCAGGAAGAGGGACCAGCAGGTGCAATGGCCCTGTGGTAGAGTGCACTCAATGAATACAGGCTTCAAAGTTGGGCAGTGGGTCTGGAGACAGAGTGATAGGGGATGCTGGGAACTGGACTGGAGGGGCAGGATGTGAGAGAGCAACTAAGCCTTGTCTTGTGGTAAGGATTTGGATTTTTACAAAGCTATGGGCGGCCGTAATGCAGTATGAATGACCTGAGCGTAGACTGGTAGAGCTGGCTATGGAGCAGGACTCTGCCAGGAGGCTGGGCTGGAAAACGAGGCACAGACTGGGAAGGGTGTGTGCAGATGGGAAGTCAGCAAGTGCTCCACTCAGGTTGGCAAATGAAAGTCAGTGTGGGAAGGGATGCAGCACATACAGGACACGCTCGGCCCTGCCCCTCCTTGCTGGTCTAGACTTCTCCTGAAGGATGTGAATTTGTTCCCTTGTACATTATAGGATCGCTTCCACTTTCTGAAGCCAGTGCAACAAGTGCGCCCACCTATTACCTACTTATCTATTATGAAGCCGTACACATTGGGTAATTGTGTGTGCAAATGGATGGTTAGGTGTCTACTGTAAGTGTGCATATGTGTGTGTGGGCATGTAATTACTAGATTTGCATTTGTAAATGCTCATTTGCTTAAACAACCCTCTTCCCACTCCTACTTCTTTGCTACCCTCCTACCCACCAACACACGTAGACATCCAGGTGGATGCCTGGGCCAGGTGGATCCCTTCTGTCTGCTCAGAGGCACCAGAATGTCCTGCATTGGTGTCCCTCCCCTGCATCTCTGGGCACCAGCACTGCTTCCCCAACAAGAAAAAGGGAACCAGCCACACCTTCCCATCTTGCATGCACCTGGTGCTCACTGTTTGTTCAGCTGATCCTCTTCCCATGGACCCGTGTTGCCTTCCTAAGAAACACATCACCATGAATGAACTGGGCATGACTGCCTCATGCTGGGGGACATAGAGTATCACGGAAGGAAGCTTTGGAATTCCAAACAACTGGCTGCCTCTCAGCTCAGTGATCCTTGAAAGTGAGTGCAGCACTTATACGCGGCACAGTGCCTGGCACAAGGTTGCCCAGCTGTGTGACTGATGCAGTAACACCCTGGGACCGAGTGTCATTGACAAAGCTAGATTCTAGTCCTCGGAGCTTTGCTCTATGTGGAAAAGCGAAACTTTAACTGCCACCAATGTTCTTGTCCGTACCACGGTATCAATAACAATCATATAAAAGAAAAGACTATGGGACAGAAACTTTCGGAACCTAGGATCAAATGGTCGGACAACCTCTGTGTCCCCTAAATGGAATGTGAAGTTAGTGAAACATGAGAACATAATTCCTCCTGACCCCCCCAGTTTATAAGATCTTTGATAAGAGCTGAGGCAGGTCCTTGGCTTGGGATGGCCAGGTAGTGATTTAATGTGAAGGTTCAGTTCTACTGGTGGATGCACAATGTTGGCTTTGAATGTGCCACAGTGGCACAAGAAGAGTTTGTCTTGCAGGAAGCTGGCTAGGGCCACCCAAGCCCTCATTTATCTGCCTAAGGTAGGTGCAGGAGTAACCATACAGGAGATTCCACATATACCCGCGTTAATCGTATTGAACAGTCAAATTGAATTTTGCTTCACAAGGCTGAGAGCGATATCCAGATCTCATCTGGTGAATAACTCCTCACATCAGAGGCCAGGCAGGGCTGATACCCAAAATCCAGACGCTCAACCCGAGTGAGTCTCCCATGGGAGGAACAGGAGCCCCAGAACTTGAACTGTTACTTGCTGCCTCTGGGGGTGCTCGTTAGCAACAGGACTGGGATTCAAACTTGGATACCAATTGTTGTCCTGGAAGTCACTCTGCCACCACACACCCCTGGAGATGACCTGCCTTCGTTCCCAATGGCAATCTTAGCATGTGTTTCAGTGAGGTGTGCTGTGACCCATTGCATTGTGCCAAGGCTCAGATGCAGTGCTCACTTCTCCCCTCACTGTTGTTCAATGAGGATTTTTTTTTTATTATTTTCATGAAAGTTGGAGTTTGTGAGACTTAGGATAACTCAGCCACTTGCTTTTTTTTTTAATAATTTAAAAATTTTAATTATCACATAATTTTATGTATATTTATTGGGTTCAGTATGATAATGCAATACCTGGGCACAATGTGTAATGATTGAATCAGGTTAATTAGCATTTCTGTCTCCTCAAACATTTATCATTTCTATGTGCTGGGAACCTTAAAACTCTTCTCGTTCGTTTAAAGTCTATAATGCGTTATTGCAGATTACACTCAGCCCACTGGCTGGGGAACACTGCAACAAACGCCTCTTGTCTAACTGTACTTTCATGCTGATTCTTAATCAACAGGACTTTTAACATGTAGCTTTTAGTATTTTGATTTATTCAAGTAGGAGCAGAAAGACAAATGGAGAGAAAGATAGAAGTTGATTCCTACCTACTCACTGTCTAAATGCCTGCATCACCTCGGCCAGAGCTGGGAACTGGTGACTCCATCCAAGTCTCTTGGGGGTGGCAAGGACCCAACACCAGCAGACCACACCTGCTGCCTCCCATATACACATAAGCGGGAAGATGCCAAGGAAAGCAGAGCCACAGCCCAAACCCAGGCCCATGGTCACCATCCCAAACTGCCAGGTCAGAAGCCCATCCAAATGGACTTATTGTTGAGATAAGTTTCATGTGTACGGCAAAACGGAGTAAAAGGATGGAGACTTGCAAAGGAGTCTCTGAGCCCACGCATATTCAACACCTCCCATCACAGCAGGACAGTGGTGAGAGCTGCCCAGAGGCAGTGGGCAGTTGCCCAAAGGTAGTGGTTGATGTCAGCATTCACTCCAGGCACTGGATTTAGGCAAACGTGTGACACATGCCCACCACTGTGGCAATTTCTTTTTTCTGAAACATCACTACTATTCTTACTTCATCATGTTTTTAAAAATGATTTCTTACCGAAGAAAACCAGCTACAAAAATGCCGCCCATGGATTCTAGCACAGCAGAATCCATTCCTACTCCACTGGATATTTTGTCTGTGGAAGGGAAGTGGGGCTGGCAGATTTCTTTCAAGGAAGGGGGTCACACCACCTGTATCCTCAGGCCTGCTAAATTACCAGTTTACAAGGAAATGTCCAACATGGCTTCTATTTTCTGGATCAATTCCGAAGCCTTTATTTTTGTCAGTTGCTTCCGGTTTTTTTTTTTTTTTTTCCCTCCACTTGTCTGGGAGCTTGAAGGCTTGTGCCGATCTGCCCCCAGTCATTGAGTGGCTGGTATGGAGTGCAGCAGACCCCTTTGTGGAATGTCCTGCCTGGCTCCGTTGCACCGGGACTGTGTTCAAAGGGCTCTGGCCCTCAGACCAGCCAGGTACCTCAGCCTTCCTGCAAGCCAGCTTCCTACAGCTTTCCTTGCTGGACTGTCCACTGGCAGGCATCTCAGAATACCCTAAGCACTCATTAACTGCCAGTGAGTCCTTGCTCCTGGGGTGATGGACACTGGAGTGGCAATGGTGACTAAGGAGCCAAAGAAACAAGAGGCATGGGACCTGCCCCAGAGTTTGTCTCCTAACAAGTTCATTAACACACAACTTACCTAGTGTCTAAATCTACCCTGGGCCTTGAGAGTGAGAGTATTTTTCTGGAAGGATCCATCCTTGCCTTGGGGAGGGTGGGGTTCTCCAGGCAGCTTCACTCTTGCGTCTCACATTCCTTTTGTCAAATAAAACTGCCTGTGCTAGAAGTTTAAAGAACTAAACACGCATACACACACATGCAAGTATGTGCAAGACTGGTGAGTCTGCATGGAGTTGGTTGGAGGGAGCCAGGGACTTGGTTGTGACACCGAATCCGTGGTCATGTGCCACCACCAGGGAAACAAAGTGAAGTATGTACCAGGTACCCCGGCATTTTTTTACAACTTGGTGTGACTGCACATTCAGTTCCAGAAAAAAAAAAAAAGCCCTTTAATTCTTTGTCTTAGATTTTGGTATTCTGTGTGTTCGTTACTAATCTGCCTCATTTATTTAAATGTTAATTGGCCTTTGTTAATTTGATTTCAGTCCTAGAAACCAAATTTAACAACAGGACCTCATAGTGATTACAAAGTCTTAGGGCATGGAGAAGCCCTTCATCCTGAAACAGGGAAACCAGTGTTCCCAAATAAGCAAGGGGGTGGGGAGGAGAGGGGAGAAGGGAGAGAGAGCCCAGTAGCGATGAGTTTTCCACATGGGTTTACTAACAGGTCTGGCCTGTTGGGAAGTGCCACCACAAAAGAGTAAATGATTGAAGAGTTTAACCATTGGTTTTCTTTTAAAATATTCTTCTGACTTTCTTTCTTTGTCTATTGAACTAAATTGTTGTTCTTGAGAATATTTATTTGAAAAGCAGTTATAGAGAGAGACTGAGACAGAGACGGGGGCAGGGGGTGGGGAGATCTTCTGTCTGCTGGTTCACTTCCCAAGTGGCCAAAATGGAGCCGGGAGTTTTATCTGGGTGATAGGAAGCCAAGCACTCCTCAGGGACCTCAGCAGGGAGCTAGGTCAGAAGCGGAGCAGCTAGGAGCTGACCAGTGCTCAGGTATGGGTGCTGGCATCCCAAGTCGCAGCCTAATCCAGGTGCCACACCACTAGCCCCGGTTTAATTGTGGGTTTCCAAGATGCTGCTGTCACACTCCAGAGGGGTCCTGGGTATTCCTATTTCATTCTCCCAGTAGCTTGGCTCTCACGTGACAGTAGCAGTCACATAATGTCAAAACCAGAGACTTGACCTTGCTACAAGATGAGAATGGTGTGCCACTGCATCTCGCCCGTGGGTTCTGTGAAGGGCACCTCAATTCAGAGTAAAGAACTCTCCATCACCCTCATGCGGCCACTTTATTGTGCTGTCCACCCCTGCCCCACCACCCCCGGTCCCTAGCCTCTGCAGACCACTTTCCTACACTTTTATCAATTGGAATGCTATACGGATGGAGTCATAGAGTATATCACCTTGGAGATTGGCTCTTTTTTCTAATTTGGCATTAAGATCCGCCCACATTGTTTCATGAATTAATGATGGTTCATTCCTTTTATTACTGAGGTATCTGTGGGGTAGGTATGCCAGTTTATTGAACTATTCACCCATGGTGGGACATTGAAGTTGTTTCTAGCTGCCCAAAGCAAAGCTTTGCTGAACACTAGGGTACAGGTTTTGTGTGAGCAGAAATTTGCTCTTTATTAGGGCAGAAGTGTAAATGCTGGGAAATACATGCATATGTATATGTGTGTATATTTATATATGATGTATACACATATATGGATATACATTTATACATATGGATATATAAATATATGCCCCCAATATGTGTGTGTGTATATGTGTATATACATCAGAACCTACCAGAACCTACCAGAGTCTCCAGGATGACTGTAACATTTTGCATTCATACTAGTCATATTTGAATCATGTGGCTTCTCTGCATCCTCAGCAGCATTGGGTATTATCACTACTTTTGGTTTGAGCTGTTCTGACAACGAAGTGATTCTGCAACTGTGTACAGGCATGTCAAACTGGTTTAATTTGCATATCCTAATGGCTGGTGGGGCTAACCATTGTTTCATGTGTACAGTTGTTTTCAGAATGCCCTATTTGGTGAAATGTCTGGCTATGCTTTTTGTTCATTTTCCAATTTTTATGCATGTATATATACACTATACACATATTTATACAGAAATTTTCACACACACGTCTTTGATAAACTGGTTTCAAGAATCTTCTCCCAGTCTGTAGCTCGTCTTTTTATCCTGTTAGCAGAATTTTCTAGAGAACCACAATGTTCAGTTGTGATGTGATCCGGGTCAGTATTTTTCCCTTTGAGGTCAAGCCTTCAGTGCGATGTCGGAGGATTGCTTGGGTTTGATGACAAGAACGACCAGGAGTCCTGGTGCAAGTCCCCATGCTGTTTTCCTTGTGTTAGCTTCCACGACTGTCACCGTGTTTTACCTGTTTCCTGTGGGCCAGTTTTTGGAGCTGATGTAAAGTGGAGGTCCAGGTTCTTTGTTTTCCTTGCGTTAACATCCTTGCTGGAAAGAGCTGTCCTCTCTGCCCTGCATGACTTGGGCATCTTTGTTGGACAACGTTAGCCGTATTTTACAACCTTACTTCCCCGTGTAGGTTCTGTGGCATTGCTCTGTTTGTTTCGGTATTTTGAGCATTAAGAAAGGACTTTGGGCTCCAGGTTGGACTTTCTGTGACACAGTGCTTTTGTCTTCCGTGAGGGCTGCGCAGGACCCTGTGGCTCCGCCCAAGCCCAGGCCTGGGGCTTCCCTACTTCCCTCGCTCTGCTGCTTTGGTCTCCCTTTCCTTGCTTACGCATGTTCTCAGATTAAAGTGGAATTTTCGAAGACAGATTTTTTTCTATCATGGGGTAGAGATTGTAAGTAAACAGAATTATCATAACAATTTAAATAGTAATAAAATATGTTTTTTTGTTTCCCTTCCGAGAGAGGGCAAGGTAACTAGAGAACATGAACACGGCAGGTGGGTTTGTGGGTGGCAGGTGTGTGCCGCGTGTGTGTGTGTGTCTGTGTGTGTCTGCGCGTTTTCTTCCTCAATAATAGGTACAGAGTTTCAGTAAAGGACTTCAAGGCAAAAGGGAAAAAAAATAGCATATACTGTTATGAGGTTATTTTTATCTTTCATTTTTATGACAACTTATTTGTACTTAAGAGAATCTTTCCAAAGAGTTAGAAGCATCATTAAATAAAGACTGTGAAATGTGCAATATGGCTTATTTATTTAAATGTTAATTGGTCCAACGAACACTTCTAATTAGCTCTATATTTGCTTAGCAAAAAGTTTTACAAATTCCAATTGTGAAAAGCAGCTATTTTGAGCTGGTAAGCATGTTGCAGCCTCAGCTATGATTTTTCTATAGTTCTCAGCCCTTGAAGGCACAATTTAATTTTTCATGTATGCATACTAGCAACGGTAAACACTTGCGAGTGTAAAGAACCTTCTTTAATTAGCTGCACAACAATTAAAGGATTCACAAACTAAATTGAACCCTGTCTCGGTGCTTACTAGCTGAGTTCTACCACCTGTCACAACAGCACTTTGTTCAATCTGTTATGTAAAATCATTATAGCAATATAGCGGAGGGGGAAAAAAGAGAAAACAGCAATTATTTCTTCCTTTTCTCTTGAATGGGTTATTTTGGGTTAGACTGATGTCAGGTTCATTGAAGCTAACCTTCTGAAATCTCTAACAGCATAATACTTGGAAGGCAGTCCCGGGATGGCTAAAGGAGGAGCGCTGGCTCCCCCCCGTCGGGGAAGGAGTGCTCATCTCTGCAGTATACTGGAGTCTCTGACACTGGGAAGCCACCCGCTCTGACTCTTGGGGTCACCTTCTGTTTTCTGCCTTCTCTCAGGGAACCCTACCTGGCTCGACAGGCTCCCGTGTTATCAAACCCCCACAGATCACTTTGGGGCTGAATTTCTCCAGATGCAAGGCTCTCACAGTAGCACCCACGTAAAGAAAGGATGTATTCCTAAGGATTCTTTTCATATGTTTAAAAGTGAAGTTCAAGCTCAACTGAATGTCCAGTTGCACACGAGGGGCACACGGGAACGCTTGCTTAGTGTGAGGTCCAGACTCCAAGTACCACGGGGAATGCATGCTTGATTTTTTGCTGTTCCATGGCCCTGGGGCAGGAATGCCGAACCTCTGGGCTTAAAAAGGCAGAGGGGATGAGAATGGCCTCTGGATGGGCGGGTGGGCGAATGCACCTCCGCCGTGCAATCACACTTGGACGTGGACGCTGGCTGGCAGTTGCTTAAAATGGCATCAACAACAGATTGTTAGTCCCGGCCTTGGAAGCATATGCAAGCTGGGCATTGCAGACGTTGCAGTGATCGTAGCCTAACAGCCAGACTCATTCAGAGGGCCCGCATCTTCCGTCACTACGGTATTTTCTGCAAGTTGCCTCTTTACATCATTTCGGGAAAATGTGCAAGGAAGACAAGGCCGCCCTTTGAAAAGGGGAAACTCTTTCCCCTAGAAATACTGAAAGAAGCAAAGTGGGAGCCAAAGGCCAAAGGCTGCCTGGGAACATGTCACTCTGTCTTCCCTGGCTGTCGGAAGCAGAGGGAAGCTCTCACAGTACTGGCATTAGGGGAGCAGGCTGTCTTCTGCCCTGCTTGGAGCACAACTACCTGCTGATCTGTGCCAAGATCCAAGTCCCAGGCAGGTCCCAGGTTGGCACCTGCACAGTGAAGTGAGGTATGTCCACTTCATGAAGGCGTGCGTGCCCCAAACACTGCTGCAGCTCAGGGGCAGGGTGGGGTTTCTGCGCATCACAGCCTCTGTGTCTCCCCACTGAACTCTGCTGCTGTTAGCTATTTTTTTAAGTTGTATCTGTTTATATGAGAGAAAAGACACACACGTACACAAAGGGAAGGGAAGAGAGAGAGAATGAATTAGCTTCTCAAATACCTACAACAGCTGCTGATGAGAGGAGGGGCAGGAACTCAGGTGAGGTTTCTCCTGTGGGTGATTTGTCCCTGCTGCCTCCTAGGGTCGGCATTAGCAGGAAGCCGGAGCCAGGAGCAGAAGGCAGGTGTGGATCCCAAGTCCTCGGACATGGGCATTTTCCCCGTGTGGCCAATGCCCACTCCTGCTGCTATGCTTTGATGCCTTGGGACATGTGGTTGCCTTGCTGCTGTGCATTTCTGATGTGACTTAGGATCTGCACTTGTGCTGGGAGGCTGCTGATGACTGCCAAGGCCCGGAGGGTCAGCTAGTGATGGCCACAGTGGACTTTCCGCTTGGCTGAAGAACTCATGAGATGAATTCAAGCATCTTCATGCTTCTGTCCTCTTGCTCCACTGACAAAAGGAACTCGTGGTTTTCTTTCTTCCTCGCTGTGGTGCACTTGTTGTTCTTTTCCAGACTGGCAAAGATTAATGCATGTGGAATGGCCTTGAGGAGAGCACTGTCTTACGCTCTGTGTTTTGGTTTCTGCCATGACAAAATGAGAATGGTATCAGAGCACTGTACCCCAGAGTGTGTGGGGGTACCCTTCCTAAAAATGCTGCTTCCATCAGATAACTAGGAGAATCTGGCGTCAGGAGCTAGTGCCAATGGCGATGTGTGAGAAGTATGTGCTGAGTGTAGGGAGCCTGCAGGGGTACCCGCATTTCCTCTTAACTTAATGAAAGCATTCACTTGAAAAGTAGAGTGATAAAATATCACACACACACACACACACACACACACACACACACACCTTCCATTGGCTGATTCACTTCCCAAATGCTCCTCAACACCCAGGACTGGGTCAAGCCAACACTAGGCACTAAGGATTGTATTCAGGTCTCCTCCATAGGTGGCAGGGTTGTAGTTGTGCCATCCTCTGCTGCTTTCCCAGGTATGTTAGCAGGAAACGGGATTGAAAAGGAAATGTTGGGGATTCAAACCAGCTACCTGACATAGGGGGCTTGCTTTGCAGGTAGCAGCTTAAACTACCGTGCCACCATATTGTCCCTGGGTACACATACTTCTGACCTTTGATTTGTAAAATCCAGTCACGTACTAAGGAAAGGAAACAATTAGTAGTGGCGTGGAAGCAGCCAAGGATGAAGAGAGGGAGATTGGAGTGGAATATGGTTGAAGGGTGCAGAGTAGGGAGTAGGTGCCAGGGTGCACGGGTCATAATTGGCTTGGACCACTGGAGTCGGGGTGGGGAGGGAAATAGGCACCTGAAAAGCGAGCATTTTCTTGGAAATCTACTTCCCCTATGCTTCAGGCCAACAGGGATTTTGGCCAGCAGACAGCAGCATCGTATTGGAGAGCTCTGTTCTCCGGGAAGAATATTTTGTAGGGCTATAAATACCTGAGATAGGAAATGCGTATTTTTAGTGCTGAGCATCGAGGAGACTTGGACTCTGCTGCAGGGATTGGAGTCCTCTCGCAGTTCTGTTTCCACGCTGAGAAACCGTGCTGCCAGTTTTGCTTTACACGATTGGGCAAGGTCCCAGGGCGAGAAGCACTCAGGGCCTGGCACAGAGGGCTGCTTGGTAAATGTCTGTTGAGTGACTCTGTGAGTGTGTCAAAGGATCCAGGTGGGGGTAGTGACTGTGCCCCCTTTATACCAGGGGCCACTGCCACGTGTAGGTGTGCATCCTGTAAATTGCTACCAGGTAGGAGTTTCTGATGGCGGTGATCTTGGAAAAGGTGTTTACTAAACAATGAGGCAGTCTGGACAGAGATAGAAGCAAAGGGAAGATCAGAGTAAACAGAGGGCTTCCCCAGCTCCTGTGGTGTCTACTGGTGACTGTGAGAATAGCATTGCTTTTGAAAATGCAGTTGCCTCTCTTGCACTAGACATCTGGCTCACTTGTAATCCAGGCATGCAGGTGACTGGAGAAACGGCTATGGGGAGCAGGAAGGTCATGGTGTGCCTGGTGTGACCAACGGATGGCATGGTCTCCTGGACATGTCTTCCTTTCCATTTCCATGTTCTTTTGACTAGTTTTCCTACCATCATGCCGAAGATCACTCTAAAAAAAAAAAAAAAAAAGAGAGAGAGAGAGAGAAAACAGAGTTGATCAGTTGAACATAAGAGGGACGTGGAAATCTCTTAATGATTTCCCCTCCTTAATATCTCATCACATATTGTTCCAGTCCCTCCGTCTTCATGTTTTCTGGTTTTGTTATTTTTCAATAAGATGGGCTTCTGCTTACCGTTTTATACAGTTATTTTATTAATGTGACATTATATTTAAACATTGAAAGGTGCTTATTTGTGTGACAGAGAGAAAAAGTGAAACAGAGAAAAAATCTTCCAACCACTTGGTCACTTCCCCAACAGTAGCAACAGACAGGGCCAGGCCAGGCTGAACGTAGCAGACAGGAATTCCATGAGTCTGTGACATGAATGGCAGGGGCCCATGAACTTCAGCAGGAGAGTTGAGAAGAAACAAAGCACCCAGGACTCAGACAGGCACTCCAACGTGCAATGTGGGTATTGCAAGCAGAGGCATGACTTACTGTGCCTCGGTGCTGACCCCAAGTACCCACTTTAACTTTCAACCTTCTCTCCCAATTTCTGCAAGCTTGAGGCATCTGCTTACGGAGTGTGTCCACGGGAAGCCGGGACTCCCTCCTCCCCTATAATGCTCTCACCCATTGTCATCTTCTTCTTTTGAGCTCTTGCCCTTCAGTGTTCCATCTACTTTCTTTTTCCAGGACATGGCCTCTTCTTGTAATGTCACAGACATCTCCTTGATTTTTGTTCAGAGTTACCAGCTACTACTGCCTGTTTCCATTTTTTAAAAGCTTAACCTAACGATTGATTGGTTTGAAAGACAGTCACAGAGACAGAGAGATCTTCCACCCCCTGGTTGATTCCGCACATAACCAAGAGACAAGAGCTTCATCAGGGTCACCCAAGTGGGTGGTGGGGGCCCCTGTACTTGGGCTATCTTCTGTTGCTTTCCTATGCTCACAATTAGGGAGCTGGTTCAGAAGTGGAACAGGTGGGTCTCAAACCAGCATTGCGACATAGGACTCTGGTATGGCAGACACGGCTCAGAGGGCTATACCACCATGCTCTCTGTCAATTTCAGAAGCTAGGAAAACACTGGCGAGAATTGAGGAAGAAAGAGTAGGAGGAACAATAGGTAGCCTCTTGGCTCAATTGTGATCTGATATTGTTTCATTTCTTATTTTGTTATCCATTAGGCATCCTCTCCACCTCTCCATGCATCCATCTGTCCATCCCATTCATCTGTCCGTCCATCCATCCATCCGTCCATCCATCCATCCGTCCCTACTATTTCCACCTATCCAGTATTCTCAGGTCTCTAGAATTCTGACTAACATAGTCATTCAATACATAACTGATGAGTGGATGGATGAGTGTATAAAATGTCAGAGGTTTTGAACTTGGAGAGTTTGTTTATGAGCCTCACATCACCCCTGCTGGTATGACGTTTATGCCTGAGCTGCTAAAGGGCATCCTCAGTCTTCCTCATCTTGAAGAAACTCGTTCTAAAGTAGTTATCCTTGGGGGGCATCCTGCCTGATTTTCTCCTTCCGAATCCCCGGTCCGCTTGGAAGCAACAAGGAAGAAGGGCAATCGAGGTGTGCTTTTATAAATGACTCTTTGATGAACATCATTTCAGCAAAATCTTTGTACACATTCTTAATTATTTCCTTAGGTTTAATTGCTAGAAGTGGAATTGCCGGGTTAAAGGGAATTCACATTTAAAGGTTTGAATACCTGCTTCCAAATTACACTTCAGGCATATTGTGTCATATTATCCCCTCTCCATCCACCTGCACACAAATTATAGCAATGCCTTTTTCTTTATATTCAGCCAAATATTATTTGACAAGATAAAGTCAATTTAACATGCCAAGTGTCTCATCTTGCTTTTTGTCTGTTAAGCTCAATATATATGTATATCTTTCTTTTGCATAGATATCTCTGTCTTATGAGGGTATTTCAAAATGCACATGGAAAATGGAATGAAATGATAGGCTTGTTTGGTTTAAAAACTTTGAATTTCATGTAATTTTTCATAATTGGCATTTTCCATGAATGTTTTCAATACTCCTTATTTAAATACAACCTCAATATTTTTTTTTTGCACCAAAATACATGCATCATATTTTAAGTTAAAGAGAGAGAACTCAGTTACTCCCCAAATGCCTGCCACTTCTGGGACTGGGACGGGTCTTAGCTAGAATATAGGAATTCCAAAATGGGTGGCAGGGACCACTTGTGCCTGCTACCTTCTAGGGTGTGAATTAGTAGGCAGGTGTAAAGCGAACCGAGCAGGGGTGCAACTTGAACCCAGCCCACTGATACAGGATGCAAACTTCCCAACTGACATCCAGACCAAACATCCACTTCTGTTCCTATTAATTCCATCTTCCCATGAACTTCCTGAAATGCCCTTATATATTTATGAAAATACATATCTTTGATGAATGTTTATCATTCTTTTGGCAAAGAATTTATGCCTCTGGTTTCCTTTTGGGTATTTGAATTTTTCTTTTTAATTGTAGAAACTCTTCACACTTCAAAGATATTAACCCTTTGTCCTATACATAGCTTGCAATTGTTTCTTCCAAATTTTTGACTTGCCTTTTATTTTTGTACATGATGTTTTCTAATGAGATAAAGGGATTTGTGGTCAAATCTTTTAATCTGTTCCTTTACTGTTTGTAGTGTCATGCTTTGAAAATAATTTCCTATCCCACTATTATATTCATATATTCCTATATTCATCTTCTTGTGTTTTTTGTAGTTCTTTTAAAAAATATAAATCCTTAATCCATCAAATGCTGATTTTGATGTACATTTTTAAGGCACATTTGATATACACATTGCATACATATCCTATATTTCTGATTTCTTATTCTGATAGAGATTGAAAATTATATTTTCAGATTGATGTAAAAGTATATAGGTAAGTTATATTTACTGTTTTCCTTAAATTATAAATAAAATAAGTGTGGTGTGAAAAGTCTGAGTGAAATCTCCCATCTTCGCTGCGCCCTTCCCTGGAACTGACTGCTGTCTGAGGACTGTTGTGTTTCTGCGCATGCGTGAGTACTTGCAAAGAAAGGAGTTCCTGTTTTCCACCAAGGCAGGGAAATCCAGTATGCACTGAGTCTCCATTAGAGTTTGCCTTGCTGAGAACATGGAGATTTGTCTTGTTTCTACTTGTTTCTGTTCCAGGTTATGGACCTGTCGTAACTACTTAGATGTTTTCTGTAGGACTTCTACTCTGGTCATTCCCATTCTTTCACTGATTAGACAAATGGTTCATGAAAGTTCTGGCACATACCCACGTGGGTATTTCTATAATACAGGCATCTGTAAGTGGCTTTGTTAGATTGAATGGTGCCTGCTCTCAGAATCTCCCTGGGCAGTGCACAACCGCATTACAAAACAGGTGCATTCGATTCCAGTTCTGCAGATAAAGTGCCAGAGTGGTCAGTCTTCTGTACCCTTGCCATCAAATGTCAACAAAGCTGTTTTCTGACAATCTGAGGCACTAAATGACTTAGATTTTCATATGAACATTCTTTAGGATTTTTGTGAAGATTTACTTTTCATTTAGAAGTGTTCATCTGACTTCCCCTTAAAATGTCCTTTTGATCTCTTTGTACTTTTTATTGAACTGCTTGTTTCTTACCTTAATATGACAGGGCTCTTGATATGTTAGTATCCAGTGCATATGTGACTAAGAAATCAGAAATATTTTGATGCAGTCTTTTGGTTAAAGCATGAATTTTACTTCATTAAAACGAAAGGAATAATCTTTGGCAAAGGGAATTCTTTGCCAAAGATTATGAAAGCAATCACTACCGTGTTTTTATTGACAACTTCTTGGCTTTGACATTATTTGGGGGTTAGGAAATTTTAGGTGCAGGGTTACATGTGACATGGTTTTCTAAAGTTTGTCCTCCAGGATATTTGCTGGTCGATCTGTTCTTGTGTTTCGTAGTGGGAACGTCACTTGGTGAATCCCTGTGTCACGTCGTGGCCTTCTGTCTACCAGAACACTGACCTCAGTATAATGACTGTAGCTTTATTACATTTGAACTTGACATGCATGTACCCTGTCCTTATTCTTTTTGAAGATTACAAGGCAGTTACTCTATTTCTCATAGAAATGCAGAGTCCACTTGCCAAGTTTGATAAATGATTCTGTTGACAATTTGACTTGCATCTTTGATGAACGTACTTGGAATGTACGTTTTCTTCACTGTTACTTTTTGCCATCCATGAGCATGGTGTACCTCTCCATCTATTCAGGTCTTATTTTATACCCCTCCATAAAGTTTTATATTTTATTTTATGCAGGTCTTTCCCATTTCTTATTTACTTCTGGGTGGTTAAAATTTCCTCTGGTAATTTACAGTTTGGTTTTAATGTTCATCAAATGATTATTTTCAGTACATTGATTTTATTTTTACATCTTACTGCATATTTATTGCCACTAACAGCTTTATACTTTATTCTTTGGATTTTTATGACAGTTCTCATGAATGGTCAATAATGACAGCAGTTACTCATCACTCATCATATTTCATACATTTTCCCATCTTTTGAACATTTCAGATTGCATAGGCTCTGATTTCTACAAGTGTCTTCTTGTTAACTATTGTCTCTAATACTTTGCCGCCAAATGCAAAGTGTGACGTAGGCCACTTACATTTTTATAAATCAGAAAGAAATATTGAGTTTTATCAAGTGGTTTTGGCACATTGTTGATATCCTATGATTGTTTTCTTATAAGATATTGGTGTAGCGAATCAACAGATTTCCTATTGGTGAATGAATCTTGAATGGCTGAGGTGAGCTGCAGCTGTTCTCTGATGAATCATTATGTTAGTATCCTGTACGGATCATTTCACTAATTTTTCAAGGATATTTGCCTTGGTGTTTGGGAATTGGATTGCCTTGTAAGAGATCTTCAGAAGACTGCCTACTGGGAGGGCATCTTCGAAAACATCATGGAAATCTGTTATGAAATCATTTTTGCATGGGTTCCAATATTTTTGTGTCAAAATAAACTTGTCCTTCAGTTGCATTTTTCATGAATGTTTTGAAGAACATCTTATCATGCAGTGAAATACATTCTTCCATGTTAGTGGCATTGCTTTGCATATGTCCTTTCCTGTATTTTTAACCTTTATGCACAAGCTGATTCTCACAAGCAATTTAAGATTTGAATCATGTATTTAACTTAATGCAGCATCTCTTTCATATGTGATTATAACCCATTAATAGTTAGTTGGCTTACTGATATCATAGGCTTCATTCCTGCTATTTACTTTTATGTTCTTACATTGTGTGCTGTTGTGTTTCAAGTTTCATTTGCTCCTTTCTGTCTTTTATTATATGTGCTACCTTTACTTTGTTCCACATTCCTCCCTGACTTAGAAAGTAATGCCGTGATCTGTCGGTAAACAGGCACACTTACTCTTTAACACATTTGTTTGAGTTTGTGTAGTGGTGTGTACGTATTTGTATTCAGCATCCATGTCATTCCTTGAACAAGACTAACACTCCAGCGAACTACACTTTCAACTCTGTCATTCCACTCAGTCCCAGCTCCTTTCCCCTTTCCTTTTATGTGAAAATGATTTGTATAATACCCATTATTTAGTCTTCTATATAAATTTTAATTCACATTTGGTTCACTCTTAACTTAAAAAAAAAATTGTTTTCTTAAACCCTTAATGAGAGAACATGAATCCTTCTATATTTGAAGATGCGATGTTTTTATCCTGCACTTGAGACCTACATATAGAATTCTTAGGTGTTTTGGTAAGATTTATTTTCTGCATTTGAAAAGCAGAGACGAGAGAGAGAGAGAGGATAGTCCACGGGCTCACCACCCAGTTGGCCACGATAGCTTGGGCTAGGCCGGGTTGAAGCTGGAACTCCATCGGGGTAGCCCACGTGAGAGGCAGGGGCTCTTACACTGACTCTGCACGTGTGGAAGCGGGACAGCTGGGACTCCAACACGCTCCCGTGACACAGGATCTGTGTGGTAGGCAGCAGTGTAACTCATTTGACAACAGCGTGAAACTTACAATTCTAGGCTCAAAGTCACGTGCCTCAGTCCTTCCAACAATCTGACCACAGTGCGTGGTGTTCACTGTGACTTTTCATACCTTTTATCTACTTGTTTTGGAATTTTGCAGTTTTTTCTAGATGTGACAGCATGTACGTTTTGTTTCCAGGCATTTTTTCTAAACAGGTAGACCTTTTTTTTTTTTTTTTCAAACTTAAAAAAAGTTGTTTTTTTTTTCAGTCTGTACCTGCTTTTTTTCCAACTAGAAATCTTCACATGTTGAATTTTTTTTTACCAATTAATTACTTAGTTTTTCATTTCTATTTGAACGGCAGAAAGGAGAAAAAGGGATCTTGCATCTTCCAGCCCACGAAAGCCAGGGGCGACAGGGCTAATGGTGGGACACCGGAGCTCTAGCTTGGTCTCCCATGTTAGTAGCAGGGCCCGAGTGCTTGACCATCATCTCCTGCCAAATGTCCCTCCCTGACACAGCACTCTTTCCCTGTCAACATCATCGGCTTTAATTGCCTTGTGCTCTATTTATGGAACTTGTCCTGCATTGGGTGTAAGTAAGCCTTTGGGTTGTACCTTTCTGCCTCTGGTTTTTTTTTTTTTTTCCTTTTGATGTCGGTTTGTGTGTGTGTGTGTGTGTGTGCACGCGCGTGTGCGCACACACGGGCACGGAATCATTCACACGACTTCCATGTCAGATATCTGTCTGGGATGATCTATTAAGATTTTAAGATCTTCAAATAATCAAATCTGGAATTTCCAACACCTTCTTTTTCTCTCTTGTCTGATTGCTGCATTTCTAAGCAATCATTTCTGTCTTAATGGATGCAGTGTTCTCTCTCTCTCTCTCTCTTTTTTTTTTCCTTTGTGAAGACATGAATTGAAATTTGTAATTAAATTGTTCTTGTCCTGTGAGTTCCTTTTGTTTCGTTTGGGTTCATCTTGGTTCTTGTTTTGCGTTTCTGGCTTTCCTGACATGTCCAGCGAGCAGTCTTCTTGTGTCAGCAGTTACGGAGGAAGGACAGGTGGCTTAGGGAGTGTGCAAGGAAGATCACGACTTTGTTGGGCTCCCCGACTTCATTGGAGAGGCGCAGTGAGGTCCCTGCTGCTGAGGGCTCCAGTTTTCCCTGGAGCATGTGATACGGGGCCAGCAGACAGGAAAGGGGGACAGCTGGGCCTTGCCTGATTTCCACCCCACGCTTCCCAGCTACTCCAGTGAGAGAGGAGCTTCTCCTTGGCTTCCTGTCTCCTTCTCACCCTGTAAGGAATGCTGCCACAAGCAGGTGTTACAACACAGCAGCTTAGGCTGCCGTATGGCACACACGCGTCTCCTAGCTGAACACTGATTCGCGTCTCGGCTGCCTGCTTCCAACTCAGCTCCCGGAAAAGCAGTAGAAGATGGTCCGAGTGCTTACGCACCTGTCACTTGGGAAACCAGGGTGGAAGCCCCGGTTCCCAGCTGTTGCAGGCACTTGGAAAGTGAACCAGCAGAGGGAAGAACTCACTGTCTCTATGCCTTTTGGATAAATAGATATTTTTAAAAATAAATAACGAAAACCTGTAGCTCCCTCTGCTTCTGTCTAGGTCTGCATCGTAGGATGCATGTTTTTTTCAGTCCGGTGATTCCTGTCCTTCCATGATCTCATTTGGCCTTGGGGTTAAAGTTCTCTTTCTTGCAGGTACTCCCCTCCGGATATAATGAAGTTTTTTCTGTCTACTTTTCCCAACCTGATTCCACGTACTTTCCATCTTCCAGGAACATTGCACTATTTCTGGCATGCTGATGACTTCCTTTCTTGATTTCTAATGTCATTAGGGAGTTACCAGGGGTGAAAAGAAACCAGTTGCGTATCCCTTCCAGGGAATTCAGGCAGCAGAGAAGGGATAAAAGCACTCAAGCACTCCGTTGCCTATCTTGAAATAGTCCACTGCAGATTTTGTTTCAATTTTGACTCTCTAAATTTTGATATTTGATAGTTTTGTAAATGGACAAGCATACCATTAGAGGGTAATGATTTTTTTTTTTAAATTCTGATTTCCAACATTTACAACTCACACTTAATTTTCTTTGCTGGTTGCGTTGGCTCAAACTGTCACACAATGTGTAAGAAACAGGGTGCTGGGAGGATCTTTAGTTTCAATTTCTTTTTAATGTTGATTCAATGTCCCTCGTGTTTTACATTAGGTATAATTTGGGATTGTTCTAAGGTGGATATTTTGATCATCTTATTTTGGGATCACCAAGCACTTCTTTTAAAAAAAAAGGAAATGAATGTCAAATTTTTCTAGAGGCATTTCAACATTTACTGGAATGATCACGTGGCTCTTATTTGCTGGTTTGTTACAACGGGCTTCTGATTATTACGTCATCATTTCTGACATCTGTGAAGCCTTCCTGGGGGGGAGTAGTTTTGGAAAGGATGTGTTCCTGCCTTCTCGCTGTGCCTTTTTTTTTGTTTTTGCCTCAGTTTCTTGATTGATGTGCCTTCATCCACCTCACCATGCTGTGGGTGGAGCACGGGTGAGGGGAAATTAACGCACTTGATTCCATTGAAGCTAAGTGGTAGACACTTAGCAAGTGATGGCTGAACTTAATGGGACTATTTAGTCTTCCAGGGTCATAAAAACCCTAGTATTCCAGGAGGAAAAACATTTCCCGCTCATGTCCACTTCACGAGATAGCATCGTTATTTGCTCACTTGGATCACGTTGTGGGGACATGGGCAAGAACACTAGGCCCTGTGCCCAGGAGCTGGTAGAGATGGGCCAGGGCTGCCTGGAGTTAGGAGAGTGCCCGGGCTTGGAAAGACCTTGTAGCCATGGCACGACCTAGAAATGCCTATTTTCTTCCAAAAGCCCTCGCTCAGCACCACCTGTGGGAATCACAGCTGAACAAAAATCCGCACAGCTACGAAGGCTCCATCATTGCTATTTTAAAGTCTTAACGGTCACTTCAATTTCAAGTCTGATTTGCTCATGGCCAGCTCTACCCAAAATTTTAAAATAAAAAGGAGTAAAAGCGTTGAGGGTGGGTCTCTGTCAAATGGGGGATAATTTTCTACACATTTTCTTTTTTAAAACATTGACTGGTTTTCTGCTTAGGGATATGACACACGCCCATGAAGTCATTTGGAAAATTTGGAAGAAACTTAGCGTCCCTCTCCCAAGGAGTGTTTTCGTGTATTTCCTTTCGTTGTGCCCTAAGCCTGTGCCCTTGCTTTCTCACGACTGCGCTCTAAGTATAAGCAGAGCGACGCGATTCAGAGCATTTGTCCATCCTCTGAAATGCCTTTTGGAAGCCAGATCATTTATGCATCGTACGACGTGGCAGATCAGCGTAACTGTGCCCCACTCTTGGACACTTGGGGGGAACTGTGACTTTTTGCGACTAAAAATGGCGTTTCGGTACAATTTTGTTTCTAGGAGTAGAACATTGAGTCATCGAGTTATAAATATTTTGGGACTCTATAATCCCACACTGCTTCCAGAAAAAGTGTACCAATTCCTATTCTTCCTAACACTACCTACGACTATCCCTTATCTGTTTCTTGTAGCAGTTATTGTTCTGACACGCACACGCGCACACACGCGCACACACACAGATGCATGGACATGCATGTGCATAGCCCATGTTATAGATGATAAAGGTTATTTCTGTTGTTTTCAATCAGGTTCTACCCCGGACAGATAACAGAAAGGAAACCTGGGCAGGAAGGCGCTTGCAGGAGGAGGGAAGGGACCTCCCGGAGCATGTGAGGTTTGGCTTGGGTCCGAGAGCAAGCGATGAACTCCGTTTCCTGATGTGTTCACATCTGGGGAGGCCTCTCTTACTGCAGCTCACTCCATCCAGGCAGGACTCCCCACGTGTCCTCTGCTCCACCGTGCCCTGGCCAGGCACCGAGAAGCCATCAACAACCCGGGGAGCTTAGTGAAGAGGAAAGAAAGCGGAGTAGCAGGAGGACGGAGTTTTCACCACAGTGCTCCCTCCCAGAGTGGGAGGAGGGACCGGCCCCTGACAGCTGGCCTGGCAGTGAGTCAGGGCCCAGCACATGCAGAGACCAGGGGGAGCTGGGTACCGAGGGTGCTGGGTGTGTGTGTGGGGTCAGCCTGCGTGAGCCACTCCCAGTGATGTCCTGGGCAACTGCTGTGCGTGGCTGAGAACAGAATGTGGCTAAATGCATTTAACAAGCTAATGTTTGTGCTCTTGGGCCCTGTGCACATTTAAGAATTAATTAAATCCTTTAAGGAAGTCATTTATGTTTGAGACCAAAGAAGATGCTCAGGGGCCAGAACAGCCCCGAAGAAGAAGACCCAATCACAGCTCTTATGCCTGGGAGGGTCCCGCCAGACCTTCTCCTAACCCCCCTATCACCACAACGGAGCGCACAGATCCCGTTAACCCGTTCTCTCCAAAAAAAGCTCCTGGGGAGGCATATTAAACTCGAGTTATTTTCAATTTCATCTAAGGTGCCTCTATCCAATGCAGTTTCTTCAAAGTCTGCAGTGTGGGATTCAAAAATCTCTTAGCATCATCAAAGTCTTAGAAAAATATATTGCTAGCAAGTGGAGCTGCTACTTGTGTGTTAATTACAACACAGAGTCTCCAGCGTCAGGAGCACCCGCCCAGGCAATATATCAGCAAAAGCAAAGTCTTCTGAAACAACAGCCTAAATTCTCTTCTTGCACCCTTGGAGAAAAGAACGCGATTCCTTGTAAAGCTGAATCCCGTCTATTGAGTTGTTTTTATGAAGATTTCACAGATACTTGAATTCATCCTCTCTGGGAAGTAAAAAAAAAAAATAAATAAATAAAAAAAAAAAAAAACAGGTAGGATTCCAGGAGCCGGCCTCAGAACTGTTGGGCTGATTCAGCCTTTGTCTTGCCGAGGGGCGGGCGTGATGAGCCATGTAGCCTGGGCCCTGAGTGCCAGGACCTCGGGTACGCCAAGCCGGAGACAAAGGCATGGTTTGTGTAGCTGGGTGTGGCTGTCGCTGCTCATCTTCAGGCCAGAGCTGAGTGTCGTGTTGAGCTTCTTTGCTCCTGGACTTCAGGGGCGTAGTGATCCCTCGCTCCCTGGCCTGCTGGGAGGGTCTTTAACATGATCCCCACTAGGCCAGGAGTCTCAAGATGCTAGGCAGATCCCTGCCATGACAGTCCCATGGAATTTTCAGGAGATAAAGTCAGGGCCGAGGGTATGGAGGAGTACTCTGGAGTCACAGAAGGGAAAAGTAAGTGTGTTTTCACATTATTATTACTGTTATGATTTGCCTGAATGGAGAGGAAAGGTCAGTCCATTGTCATTTACTCAGAATTTCTGGAAAGGACCTATAGCTATTCTGGCCTATGGTCCTTCTTGGTTGAAGGAGGAGGTGGGGAGAGGCTTTCCAAATCGGGGCAATCGGTATGTCCCAGGATGATTCAGCGTTGAGGTCACAGGACCCCCACTTGAGTCCCAACCTCGCTCAGTCTTCCCACCATCTTCTGGAAAGAGCCTCTTAGGGCTCCCAGCGTGTCTTTTTTTTCTCCCCCATCCTCCGTTGTCAACCTCCTCTGCACATACAAGAACGGGCCCCAGGCCAGAGCCTGCTGCAGGCAGCAGTGTTCAGCCAGAATTTAATAACATTGTTCTCATTTTATTTATTTTTATAATTACCTTTAATTTAGAGCAAGTGATACAAATTTCCATTTAGGGTAATGATATAGTTTCCCTTTAAATGCATTAAAGTAAAAAATAGTGAATTAATTAAAAAAATATTAGCAGGGGTACAAAAACATGGCAAAAATGTGAAGGTGGTTTATTGCCATGCAGCTCTAGGTGGGGAAAGGCACGGGAAGGTGGTGTGTGATTGGGAGCATGCGTCTGCAAGGCCCCTTGGGACCACTGCTGCTTAGGTTCTGAAATGGGGCAGGGGTTTTCTGAGTTCCAGGAGACCTTAGGATTTGGGGGGAGCAGCACTGGAATGCATTGACCCCAGAGGTTTCAACTTGGACTCCAACAGGAGGAACATCAGGCCAGAGCGAGCATTCCTTCACCTTTCAGAGCACTCATTTTGCTAGAAGGCTCCATGACTTCTGGTGGACCTCAGGGCCAGGCTGCTCAAAGGAAATCTTGCTGGGTGTGATACAGCATCGTGATGGGCTCTGTTTTTCCCCTTACCATCTCTGCAGTCTCTTGAATCTTCCCTGCAGGGATGTATCTTGGGGCACTTATTCTTCCAGCTTTCAGTTTTGACATCAGAGCTCACTCGATTCCTTTTCAGAGGAGGCTTGTCAGGCTCATCCGCACAGCTCTCATAACACCTATGACAAAAAGATGCTTGTTTACTCCGTTCACACACCCTTTCATCCATCCATCCATCTACACACCCGTGTATCCATCCATTTACCTCTTTATCCATCCATCCATCCATCCATCCATCCATCCATCCATCCATCCACACATCCATCCATCCATCCATCCACCCATCCATCCACACATCCACACATCCATCCATCCATCCATCCATCCATCCATCCACACATCCATCCATCTTTTATCTATCTGTAGAACCATCCCTTCATCTATCCATTCATCCATCTAGATACCCATCCATCTACACACCTATGCAACCATCCATTTACCTATCCATCCATCCATCCATCCATCTGATCATTCACTCATCCTTCCATCATCTGCCCATCTACACATCACTTCATCCTTCCATCCCTCCTTCTCCTTCCCCCCCACCTGTCCAGAGTCTTCCATCTATGCTCCCTTTATCCATCCACCCATGCATTTACCTCTTTATCCATTCAGCAATATTTATCAAGAGTGTTCTGTGTCTCCTACAAGAAAGCAGTACAGCAAACAGAAGTCAAGTGGGAAAACAACACACTCAGGTGTGTGCTAGTGACACAGTAGTAACAGAGGGAGATGCTGTCAACGCCATCATGCAGAGTCTGGCCAGTGGGGCAGGTAGACCTGGAACAAGTGGCCACCTGGTCAGGTTCAATGAAGAATTGAAGGAATGAACCAAGCAGCTAATCCCCTTTCCCTGACCCTGTTATGACTTGGGCCCATAACATCTAAGGATGCTGGACATAAACAAGCAGTTTTGTAGGTCAGAGGTTGTACGTGCCAGACCCTAGCCAGCTGCATTTCTGGAGTGAGGTGATAGGCTCCACATACCCAACTCAATCTGTCCTCAGCCTCCATGGGCAGCTCAGCCTGTGCCAAGAGCGCTCAAGTACAGGGCTCCCTGCCAGAGGCCTCAGCAGAAACGAAGCTAGAAGCAAGGACGATATGATAGGGCATGGAGCAGGGGACTGGTCACTGGGGAGGAAGTGAGAGACAGGACAAGCAAGAAGGCAGAGGACCAATGACAAGACAGGATGCCAGGGGAGAGCTGGTTGTGGGCCCCCAGCCAGGGCTGTGTGTGGCTTCTGGAAGAAGAGGCACGGGGTGACTTTATCAGGGTCTGGTCTGGGCATTGCCCTCTGCACCCAAAGCCCCTTGTGCCTTGCTGGGAACTGGGCTAGCCCCTTACTTGCTAGGAGTACATGTGGGGTTCCTGGCAGCCTCTCTGTGTGTCAGCTGCTACTGGCTCGGGCATGCTTTGTGTCTGGGCTACAGGGCCTTGCTCCAACTCATTCTTCCTTCAATTGTTCACCTGCTCCAGAGTGCCCTGCTGCCAGCCCCTTGCACTCCTGCACAGTCTCAGCAGGCTGTGAAGAACCTCATCTTGGAGCCAGAACACTAGAGAGAACCAGGTCCCTCTGAGCCTTTTAGGCTTTTATTACCTTCATTGTAAAGTAAAGAAGAGGCCAGGAATCCCCTCCTCTGGTGCAGTGTTGATAGAGGAGGCATCAGGATGAACTTGAAACCCATGCAGCAGCCAGCACGGCTTGGCTTTGCCATCCCTGGGAAGGTGAAACTCAACCATAGACCAAGGTGGGCAAGGGGAAGGGAGAGTGATCATGAAAGAAACAATGCGAGCAGAGGGTCTCTGCCTGAAGCACCCCGGGAACATCACAACAAAATGCATAGCACATTGCTATTATTTTTTATTTGCAAAGAGGAGAGACAGAGAAAGATCTATCATTTCCCAAATGTCTGCAGCAGCCAGAGCAGATCTGATCTGATCTGAAGCCCAGAAGCCTAGAACTTCCTCTGGGTCTGCCACATGGGTGCAGAGGCCCAAAGACTTGGGCCATGCTCCACTGCCTTCCAAGGCCATAAGCAGGGAGATGGTCAGAAGTGGAGTAGCCAGGGCTCAAAGGGTCTCTCATAACAGGATACCAGCACTAGCAGGCAGAGGAATTAGTCTGTTGAGCCACCACGCTGGCCCTACATCACTCATGTTGCTAATATTACTATTTCTATTTCTTGATGCAAGCAAGCAGTGATGTGATTTCAATCCCCTGGGCAAAGATCAGTGTCACAGCAGAAAGGAGTGAAGAATGTGTTTTCTCATCTTGTGCAGGGCTCATTGGTGTCAGGGTACAGCCTGCCACCCTCCCTGCTCATGGACACTTCTGGAGGAGCCCATGCGAGTGCATGGTCCAGGAGCCTAGCAGCGTGTGCGGAGCCTCTGGGGTTCAGGCTGGCCCCATTTGAGTGAGCTCGGCAAAAGAAAGCAAGGATGGGAGTGAGTTGAGATGTTCCTGAGACAAGGAGGGGACTGGACCAGCAGTGAGGAAGCTACCCAAGAAGCAGAAGTTCCTGAAAGGCAAGGGAAAGGTGTTGCTTTTATAAACCAAAGCACTCTGTTTGCAAGTGAAAGAGAATTCTGCCAACACTGACTCAAGATAACCAGGCACTCTTGTGAGCGCAAAGTATATAAACAGCTCAACTTCCATTTTCATTTTACCCAGGGTCTCAGATGATGGTCCTGAGCAACCCTGTACTCTACTCCTCTAGCTCCTCCACATTAGCCTTGTCCCTGGAGTGCTACATGGTCCCATCTCCAGCCACGTCATACTATTTCTGGTAGCAAAACAGCTGCCACAGCTCCAGACTTCGCTTCAGCATCTGAACCCTGCAAAAGCACCTGGACAAGCTTTCAGTCTCACGCACTGACTTGAAATAAGTCACAGTGTGCTGAGCCTCCATCTGTCACTGAGGCTCAGAAAGAGAGAGAGAGAGACAGGAAGTGGTGAATTCCACAGCCCGGGCCTGGAACTGGCTACATCTCATCCAAGGGGCTGAGGAGCTGGAGGGATCTCCCACACATGGACTATAGCGAGCATGAGTGTAGGGAAGGATGTCTGACGAGGCCCCCTGTAGATGGCCGAGGAATCTGTACCCAGTTGATCATTCCCCCTGTTGGTGCAAGGGTGAGTTGGCAGGAAGCACCAGACCCTGCTCAAAGCTCCATGTGCAGGGAGCCCATGCCTAACAGGGGCTTAACTGCAGCCCCGGATCGGATCCCTGGCCAGCAGTGTTGTGGGGCGTTACAGTTGCTCCCAGACCCCTGGCCGGGAGAGGCTGTACGAGCATCCTGGGGTGGTCTACCTCGGCAGGATCTCTGCTATCCCCAAGGGAGCTACAAACAGGTAATGCTTGGCTTCCTCAGGTCTGTGTTATGAAAAGCTTGAGTTACAAAACGCTCTGGCTATTAAAAACCCGCTACTGACTTTAACGGCAATAAAATATCTGCTGTTTATGAGTAATTAGCCACTTCTGGAAAAGTGCTCTATTCCTTTAAATTTATGGGGTGCCTTGATTTATGCATTTCATGGGGCGGGTGGGGGAAAGGATGTCATGTGACATCACATCAACCTGATGTAATTTGATGCAAATCAAACGCAGGAGGCAGCATAGGGACCCCTTCTCTCTGGCCTCTTGACTGTGTTTCTGCTTTACTCATTCAGGAATGACTTGGGAGACTACGTGGAAGACCCTTGGGCTACCACTCTTCAGATGCTTTGGCGGAGAATTCTGTGCCACTCCTTGAGGGTGACAGAGGCTCCAATTGTTGAGCTCTCTAACGAGCACCCCTGCCCTGGCAAGAGAGAAATTCTCCCTGCTTTTCTGGAATTCAAGGTTGGCCTATGCAGCAGGTCATGATATAATCCAGACTTTACTCGGATTGCTCCAATCTGCTCTGATTGGAGAAGAAATTGTGAAAAATGGGAACCTGGAGAGCTCAGGTGCGGGCAAGAGCAGATATATTCGGGAAGTTCTTCGGAGTAGCTGGATCCTTATTGTGTAGCACACTGGGCAGAGGCAAGAACAATGAAGAGTTTGGGGTTGGCTGTACATCTGTTTCATCTGTTTGTACATCAGTTCTTCGTGTCTCTGCCTGCCCACCCACCCATCATCAACCCTTCGATCATCCATCCACCCATCCATCCATCCATCCATTTCTCCATCATCCGTCCATGCATCCATCTGCCCATCTCTCCATCATCCATCCATCATCTACTTAGCACCTAATGTTTTGAGTTCTTTGGAACTAAGCAAGGAAAACAAGACACAGACACAGATCCCCTCTCTGCTGTGTCACCTTAAATGAATCATAACATATCTTCTGACTCCATTTAACCCAATGGACAGTTAGTTCCTGAGGTGGCCTCAGCTCCACCATGCCAGGAGCCCATTCCCTTGAGGAGAGCACTGGGAAGACTGAACACATTCCATAGGTGGTCCAGGGCAGGGGTAGGAAGGGAGTGTGGCTGGGCATGGTCATTTGGAAGACTCTGCAAACTTTGACTTTTGGATTTTTGTCCTTGGTACTGCACTGGAGGCACCCCAGGGCCACAGGGAGAGTCAGTAGAAAGAGGCTGGCATCCAACCTGGGGACCTCATCCTTGGTAACATGAGCGAGTTGGTTTGCCTAGCGGACCAACTTCCTCATTGAGCCTGTGGAACAATTTCTTGTAGGTTTCTAAAGGTGAAGTCAAAAGCCCAAATCATTATCTTGGGACACTAGGGCGTTTCCTGTTTGTGTCTGCAAACATCTAGAATGTTCAACTTTTTAGCTTGGCTTCCTGGAGGCAGCATCCTCTGTGATTCATGAACCCTTGGTCACAGCCCCAGGTTCCTGACTCGAAGCAAAGCTGCCTTACCTCCTTCTTCCTCGCTCTTGGCTGTGCCAGGATCCCACAGAGGCAACGTGGTGTCCCTGTGATGTCTTTGGGCAAACATAAATGCAGTTATTTTAAGATGGAAACTTGCTATTATAATTTGCGTTGTTTGGTTTCCCAGCGCTAAGTGAAGCTTGTATGGTCGCTAGCCCAATTCTATTTCTTCTATGAATTGCCTGGTCTCAGGCCTTTGTGTGCAGATTTCTAATGCAGGTGTTCAACTGTTCCATCTAAGTGCAAGTGCTTTTAGAATCAAAACCTAATAGTAGTGGCTGTAGATGGTGGAGAAGGAGGAGGGGAGGGAGATGCAAGAGGAGGAATAGACGCAGCAGCAGTAACCTTCCCAGAGCACCTGCTCTGTGCCAGGCACCACTTCCAGCATTTTCCGTCAGTGACCTCATTCAATCAACCGATGACCTTATTACCACCACCGGATCCCAGGTGCGTGACTGATGAGCCGCACCTTGGAGCTCATGAGCCCTCGGTTCTTTCAGAATAAGGCACAGTTTGCTTTTTGTCAGCAGCCGCTGCCAGTTCCTCTTTGTCACACAGAGCCCCAGAAAAGGGACACCAGTGGGAGCCCAAAGAGGCATGGTGGCCATACGGGGTTGGCTGCAGCAGCTTTTGATAACTGCCTACAGCTGGCAAGGCTCACACTTCCACAAGGAGCTCCTGATGTTTGATGATCCCTGGAGTGGCCAGAGGGCTTAGCCATGGGAAATGTCTCCTGGCCACCACAAGTCTGGGAAGGGAGGGCAGTGTCTAGATGGTGGCAGTGAGCTACAGCCAGCTCAGGACAGATAGACCTTGCTCTGTTGGCTGGGCACGGTCTGGGAACGGTGTGGAAAAATGTTTATGGTAATTTCATCCTTCCTTTAGCTTTTGGCATCAGTGATAGGTCAGGGCTGGGCTGGGCTGCAGGCAGTAGTTGACCTACGGGTTCCCACAAGGGCAGCTGTGATGCCAAGAAGGGCCATGGTCATAGTGTTATGTAGGCCAGGGTGCAGGTGTGGTTGGTGAAAGTGAGGTAACCCACAGGGGATGATCCAGGCCAGTCTCTTAAGGCCTGTCACCTGTCACGGTACCCCCAGGGACCCAGGACTAAGGAGGCTGTCACTTATTCAGTCAGGACCTCTGCTGCTTGTCTGTGAGGTGTGTTGTGGGCACTTGGCAGGGACTTGTTGTCCTGCATGAGTTGGCACCTGTATTCCTGACGTTGAGGGCAGGGGAGGGAGGTGCCAGTGAGAGTTCGGAGTGGAGAGTGTTGCCCCATAGGCTCAGCTGGCTCCAGGTTCCTGCTGTGAGCTGGACATAGAGAAGACATGAGGAATATGTGGTCATCGCTCCAACAAAATTCCCTTGGTGAAGCTTTTGGCTGGAGAACAACGTTCAGATATCCCCCTGGTCTCTTGTGGCAGGTGTTCTGGGCCCATTGCTCCTTTTGCTGGTGAGCTCTGGGACGGCAGGCTGTGGCTGCTTGGCCTCTCTGCTGAGCCCAGCACAGGGTTGGTGTGCAACAGAGTTGGACATGATGCATGGAGGTGTGCACAAGCTGGTGTGAGGAGGCATGGGAGAAGAAAGGAGAGTATGGTTGTTGACAAGCAAGTGGAAGGGCCTGATGTTCAAACCAGCTGGCCCAGCGTTTGCAGGCTACCGTCACCCAAAAAACACTGGGTTTGGGTCCAGTGTGACCCCAGGGGTCCCTGTGAGGATGCGAGACTGGGCAGACAGGGACCCTCATGGTCACTATATGATGTAGGAGCGTTAGCAGCTCGTTATAGGGGGGCTGGGAGGGTGGTACAAAGGAGTGACTCTATTGGTGGAATGACAGCCGCCTAAGGCTCTACGTTCTACACTTCCCACCAGGCTGCTGGTTCCAGGGTCAGGGGCAAGGTTGTCCTGCTGGTTCAGGACAGGTCTTGTGGTCTAATTCTTCTTCTCTGGGTCTCCTGTTCACACTCTAAGGCTAGATACTTTGCCAGGGACCTGCGGCATGCATTGCCTGGTCCTTTTATTTGTATCCTCGTTCAATCATGAATGTGCTTACTTAGTCATGTAGTAACTACTCATTGGATGTTTCCCCTGTGCCTGGCACTGGGGGCATCCTGTGCAGGTGAGGGTCACAGCCTGGCCCTTTTGGAGAGCTCGACAAACAGCGAGCAGAGCCAACCCCTATGTGAAAGCTGCTGGAGGGATGAGTCCTGGGTACCGTGGAGACACAGTTGAAGGCTATGCTTCTGGACCTGAGTACATTTCATCTGTCCACAGGGATAGGTGATGAGGATTATGGGGAGAGGGTTTCAAGCCAGTCAAGGTAGGGGAATGCACAAGAGGACAGCAGGCCCCCTCTCAGTGGCTTGACACAGGGAATTCTCTTTGAAAACCAGGTTGCGACCAGGTGAACCAGAGGAGCCTATGTCTTCCTGTCTTTCCTCTACCCCATCTTTCCTGAAGGTGGTTAGAAGTTGCATCTGTCTTCTGGGACCATACCAGCCAGGACTGGACCAGAACTCCTAGCAGCCTGCAAGGCTGCACGTGCCCAGCTCTCAGCAGAGGTGCTCCATGGACCTGTCTTCCCTCCCCGGCATGGAGACTGGCCCAACAAGAGGGTGACCGATGCAGGCACTAGGGATGCTGTTCTAGAGACCCCAAATTCCAGAAGGGATCGAAGCTCTGAACTGGCTCTGCCAAGCCCCAATTGTTGGCTGCAGCCCAGTGGTTGCAGGCAGTGGTCAGGCTTGTGCAGGCAGCTGTTTCATGTGGTAACCACTGTGGGTACTTACAAGGTGATTGTCTCTAAGCCAGGTCTTTGATGGGTTCCCTGTAAATGAATCTCGCTGGGCCAACTTCTAGGAATATTTCAAAATCAAGCTCTCTTTGATCACTCTGGCATATAGGCATCTTACATTATCTTTAGTTTTTCACTGAATCAAATCTGAGGTCTGTGTGAGATGAAAATAAACCGTGTGGCAGGAGCTTGTAGCCCAGAAATGCTCCGATGTAAGTGGCTCTAATTAGGGGTGAAGGGTGTATGTAGAGGTGCAGCTCCGGGTCTGCTCCCTGGCCCTGTCGCCCGTGGCCTCCTCTCTGTCCAGGCTGGGGGCTGTGTGCTGAAGCTGATGCCCCCTGCATGGCCACGTCAGAGCGGGGAGCCAAGGCGGGTTAATAGGGGATTAAATCTCTAACTTCCTGCCACGGCTGAGTCTGTTTCCAAAGAGAAGAGAAAGCCAGGGAGAGGAATAATCAATACGCTTTGTGACAACTGCTGGTGCCTTTTTCACTTTTGTCTTACAATTTTAAAGAATCATTAAAAAGGATTTTATAAAGGCTGAAAGACGGAAAAGTAGACTGGAAGAGATGAGAGATGGGTTCACTCACCAATGCCTGCAGCAGCCTGGGGCTGGGCCAGGCTGAAGACAGGTGCTGGAAGCTCGGTCTGGAACTCCCAGATGGGTAACAGGGACTCAAACACTTTAACCATAACCTGCCCCCTCCCTGAGTGCACATTAGCAGGTGCAAGGGTTTAACCCAGGCACCCCGATTTGGGATGTGAGTGTCTCGGGTAGTGTCTTAATTGCTGTGCCAATCTCCATCCCCCCTAGGGGTCATTTCAGAAGTGAACCATTTGCTAGGAGTTGACACATCTGAGAAAGCACTTTAAAAATTTGCCAAGAAATGGAATCGATAGGTTTATTTTGTCACCTAACATTATTGAAACCCATGCATCTTTTTTTCTTCATATGGTTTAAAGCCATTGTGTGCTTTCTGGACACATGGCTCGGCCCAGCTACCTAAATGGAGACCCTGCGGGGCTGATGGGTGAGTCTTATGTTCTTGGGACCTCATCCTCTTGGTATCTTTCTTCCAAGACCTTGATCGCAGAGCTAAGATGGCTCCCACCTGTAGCACAAGCTTACACATTAGGCTACTACTCTGTCAAGAGTTTCCTGAGCCTCAAATATAAAATGCCCTTTGCATGTATGGCTTGGCATGCAAGTCTCCTCCTAGCCCACCATGCCTTCGTGTCCCCTCTCTGCCTCTGGGAACATTCATTCCATTTGTTCCATCCTTGGTCTACCTTTTGCACATGCTGGTCCCTTTGTCCCATGTACTCCTCCTGCTGACTACCCGGTGACCTGCTTCATGCTGAGCCAGGGAAGACCTGGCCTGTTGCACCCTCTGTCTTCCTGATTACTCCTGCACACCCACCCAACAGCTCAGCCTCCCAGCATGCTCTGGGCTCCTCCAGCTCAGCCTCTGACCTCAGCCTGTCATCTCCATGGGCCCATTTGTCTTCCTCTCCCTGAGTCAATTTTCAAAGGCAAGGTCTTGCTTGTAGATCTTCAGATCTGCTCATTTCTTGTCACCCAGAGGCATTAAAACATGTTGTTGAATAATATGAATTCTGCCTTACAGAGGCACCAGTGAGATGAGCCTTGAGGTACTTTTTAGAAAACGATTGTTTTAGGGGTCAGTCTCGTGAGGTTGTAGGCAAAACTTCCTGCAATACCTGTGTCCCATTGCATTGGCTTCAGTTCTGGCAGCTCTGCTTCCAATGCAACCCCCTGCTCACGGCCTAGGAAAAGCAGCAAAAGATGGCCCCAAAGTGCTTGGGCCCCTGTCACCTAACTGGGAAAACTGG
This sequence comes from Ochotona curzoniae, assembly GCF_017591425.1. Taxonomy (NCBI): domain Eukaryota; kingdom Metazoa; phylum Chordata; class Mammalia; order Lagomorpha; family Ochotonidae; genus Ochotona; species Ochotona curzoniae. Next base: position 9,133,997 of record NW_024465561.1, on the reverse strand, counting down.
AAGAAGTTCCTGGCTAAAGTCTGGCCCAGTCCCATCTGCTTTGGCCATCTGGGAAGTAAGCCAGTGGCTAGGAAATCTCTTTCTCACTCTCTCTCCCTATAACTATGGCTTTCAAATTGATCAATAAATCTTTTAAAATTGTTTGATTTATTTGGGAGGCAGAAGGACAGAGAGATAGAACTCCCCTCCATTGGTTCATCCCCTAAACACCAACATTGACTGGAGTCAGGAACCAGGAGCCAGGCGCTCCAACCAAGTCTCCTACATGGGTGGTAGGTATCCGACCACCTGAGCCATCACTGCCCCATCTCATGGCTGCATTAGCAGGAAGCAGAAGCTGATGCCTGAAATTGAACCTCCCATCTGGGTCGTGGCAGCTTAACTATTTGGATGAGAAGCCTGACCTGAAAGTACTTTTAGTAACTGTGTGTTATGTGCCTTGGTTTTGTCTTCCACCTCTGGGCTGTTACTGTACTACCACTTTAGATGGTTTCCAGAGGCAAAAAGCTATCTAGACCCTGTAATGATCCTGAGGAAGGTTACAGCCCAGGTAGAGCCTTCTACTGTGTAAATGTCGCATTTTCCTCCACCATTCTCTTCACATTTAGAGTCCAGTGAAATAATACAGTTCATGACAACCCATTTTAGAGAGAGGGGAACCGAGAGCTGTGGTAGTGTCCAAGGTTAGACAGATACCAATAGAAAAGCAGCCAACTGAATTCACATTAGATGGGCCATTTAGAGGCCCTTCCCCCGCCCCATCACTCCAGTTCATGTGGGCAGTAATCCCTGTTAGTGGACATGACTGTCAGGCCTATAAGACAACAGAAGAATCTAAAAATGAATCTTTGTGTGGCTCCCTAGTCTACTAATCTGTGGGTGGCTGATTTGCCACATGGCTAGAGCTGCCAGTGTCTGCCGTGTTGGCCGTGGAAGATGCCTGCTCTCTGGAATGCGCTGCTAATGTATTTCTGTTCCCTGGGCATGCCTGGGGCTGTGGCTTCCTTCCGCCCTTGCACCTTGTAAATGGAGCAACTGACAACTGATGGTCAATGCCAGCCCTAAAAGAATGCACATGGCGTGGCCATCCAAAGCTGACACATCTTTAAGCTCACCCTGCCTGAGCTCTGGAATCAGGCTTCCCTGTCTTTGGTTCTGGCTCCAAAAGACTCCAATCCAGACTCCAAAAGCCAATGTGATAGAGGCAGCTCTTTTACCCTGGAAAATTTAGAAATCATCCAAACTCTCCAAGAAGAGGATACCTTTTATTCCTCTTCCAAGTCCTCAGCCTCATATCCCATATAGAACCTGCCTGGGACTTTGGGTCTCTGGGCTGGGCCAGCCCGGCTGAGTCAGGTTCAATGTTTGAGGCAGTGAAAGCCTTGGCATTGGCCAGTGTTCCCTCTCCAGGGGGAGGTTTGACCACAGCTCTCCAACTGACTGTCCTGGTTACCCCGTTTGTCAGAGCCCAAAGCCTGGTTGGGATATCACATTTTCATTAATGAATTCAGCAAGGATTTAACCATTTCTGGCCCTGTCTCACAGCATTGTCTACCCATCAGTCAACACAGAACAGGTCACCCGCGTTGCCCTCCTGTTTATCTATTAATCATCTGGCAAATAAACCACTCAGGATCCTGCCCACCTCGCTAATGTCGGTGATGTAATTTGTTTGGATGCCCAAATGTCACCAGCGTTGATTGTAAGAGATGAAAAAAATGTACTTGCTCAGCATAGCAAGCTCTAGGCCAAAATGTAAGCATGAAATCTCTGGTTTATTTTTGTAATAATGTTTACAGCTGTTTAATGACCCTGAAAAGGTTCCATAGTTGGGTGTTCTGTATTTCAGAACAGGAGTGTATTATGCTTAGAACAACCTGAGTTAAACAGCTTCGGCTGCAACAATTGGGGAAATAGTCTTTAATAAGGAGCCCTTGTGTTTGAGGTGGAGTTGTCTTAATTGCAGTTTCCTCCAAGTGTCTCACACGGCGAGGTGGGCTACAGGAAGGGAAGGAGGGTCACTGGACAGAACTGTGTGTGATGAGCCCATCTGGAGTCAAGTCCGCAGTGGTGCCTGCAAACTCCTCTTGCCTTGAACCCAAGTTCCAAACCTTGCCCGCGGTTGGGAGGAGTGGGGTTCCTGCAAGATTTCCTAGGCAGCACTTTTACCCACGCTGATAAAAAAAAAAAAGAAGGGGAGGGGTGGTATTTAGTTGTGCTTGGCTAGACAACAATATTCGATTTTTAAAAATCCAGTTGAAATGGTTTTTTTGAAAGTCATTTTATTTCCAAACTATTCTTTTTCATGGTATAAGGATAAAATTCTTTCATGCAACTTACTGGCAAGATCTATATTTTTTGGACTATTCATAAGACTTTGCTTTTTTTTCCCCTGCGCTAGCAAAATGGAACTGTGTTTTTGTGTAAAATTTATTTAGACTCATAGCAGCTGGCATTTCTGGTGTCCCAATAGTTTTAAATTTCATTCTGAGTGCAAGATACAATTAGGGTCTCTATTGGAAGAGTTAAGTGAAAACTTTTGTCATTGATATCACAGGAAATAGTCTTGAAGGCAGAAATGCAAAATCAAAATAACTATTAGGACCGTCAAAAGCCTCTGAATGGCTCGCGGTACCTGCTGTGGTGGGGGTGATGAAACAAAATTGGTTCTGATAAATCTGTATCCCCAGGGGTGGGTTGCACCTGCTGAGACTGCCAGTGTCACAAGATGAGAAATTGCAAAGCTTAGGAAGGGATGTCTGGGACTTGGGTGCCTGTACCAGGAGCCCCTGCCTGCCTTCAGAGATGGGGCCCTGGCCCGCCTTTCCATACCAGGGTGAGGAATGCCACAGTGGCATGCCTGGAGCCTGACTCATCATCAGAACTGACCTCTGCATAGCAGGCCAGCCTGGTACTCTGGAAGCATCAGAACTGGGGTCACATGCTGTGCTGTCTCCATGGTGGATGGAGGATGCCTCAGACACACAGCCCTTGATGCGGGCCTCTGTCTGCCCAGCCTCGGCAGGGCGGTAGGTAAGTGACCTGCTTCCAGTCCTCAGTCAATCAAGGATTACTGCTCCTCTCCCTCGCATGCTCAGGGCTGGGGGGCCATGACCAGAAGGCCAGGGGAGAGCTGTTCCCATCACTTAGGGCTGCACTTACTTATGCTTAATGGTGCCGAGGTTCTTGCTAGCCAGTCCAGAGGGTGAGAGGTGTCACTGTCACTGTCGACACCAGGCTACCCAGAGTATCCCCAGGATCCCGGTCTGCCCTCTACTGGCCCCTGATGACTTACTGTGCTACCCCCCCCCCCGCCCCCGGCCCTTGAGTCCAAGTGTGCCCTGTTCAGAAACAGGGCTGTGGAGTGAAGGACATTCGGAGCACGTGGGCTAGAGGGCTGCTGCGGCAGAGCAGTCCCTGGGGTGCCGTGCTGCTCTGTGTGTGTGCACTTCCTCCCTGTTTTTTTAGGACACATCAGGGGAGGGTACAGGAACAAGGACCCTGTCCATCCAAGTGACTGTACCTGCTTCCCAACATCTCCGACTTTCACAGTGGTACCCAGTTCTTTCATGACAAAAGAAATGACCAACTGGTTTCCCTGGGTGTACGTTTGTAGAGTGTCACATGCTGGGGAATCCTCACCTCACCCACTACAGACTCACTTGATTGTACTCACACACACACACACACACATGCATACACACCCACAAGGCACCTGCCTGTCCACACACACACACACACGCGTAGACATGCATACACACACAGACCTCTGTACGCTGTAGCTGCTGTGGTTTCTCCCTCCTCGCATTCTGGAGTGAACATTGCAGATGCCTTTTCATCACTTCCCTGTTATTTGTGGTCTTGCTGGCACTGGCCCCTTGAACCCACAAGCCCTTGGGGGCAGGTACACACGGAAGGACTCTGCCAAATATTTACTGAATGGCTGAGGTCAGGGGTAAATGAATTCTGGATGGGTGAAGTGTCAAGGCTGGAGAAATTGGGGCTGACCCAGGTTTTGTGAGTCCCAGGCTGGGCCTAGGGCCAGCTCGTCCTGCCTCGGCTGCTTGGCCCAGGGACAGCACACCAATTACCCCATACTCTTTCCAAGAACTCACACTCCCCTTTCTTGCTCTGGGTCGAACAGCAGGCCTCGGTCATGACTGATGCCTTGTAGCAGCCTCTGCAGCACCTGCTGGCAGAAGCAGCCAGAAGCAGGGATGATTCTGAGATGTCCGAGTGACAAGGCCCTGCCGCCCAGTAAGGGTGGCTTAAGTTTCTCCCAAGATCAGTTGAGGGACCAAGTTCATGATCTTAGGAGCATTTGGCTAACTTCTGTAACCCCAGGGTCTCTCCCGGCCCAGTCGCTATCTGTTTCCTGATGTCCATTTAGGAATGGGCCAAACTTGGGAGGGTCATCATAGGCTGGTGTAGGGTCAGCTTATCCAGGGCAAGGGCTGAGTGTCTAGTCTGGGTGACAGTCAGGGTCTCTTCAAGACCTGACAGATTCTGAATCTATGTACTCTTGAACTTGTGCAAAAGCAGAAGTGAGCATGGGTTTGCTGTAAGGCTTACTTCGCTTCGAGGCTGTTTTTAGGCGGTCTGTTCATGGTTTCCTTCAGTCAGAAGATCCTGAACCCACCCTGTGCTAGCTCTGTCACAGGCCCCAGGGCTTTACCCTGAACAGGTGGACACACTCTCTACCCTCAAGGAAAAGAAGCACCACCACGGAAGGGGCAAGAGCAACACTTCCCTAGTGCAGAGAGCTGGGGCAACACATTCTAGAATGTTCTATCTTTCCTTAACAGGGGCGTTGGCAATGGCATCTAAAGACTAGTTTCTTAAAGAGGCTTAAGAAGCTTTGTTGAAGCTAAAAACTGAATAGTTTTGGATCAGGCTGAAAGAATTTCATGCCTGAACACAGCTAGAAAACTCCAGTGTTCATTATGTGATGAGTTGAGTAGTGTGTGTGTGTGTGTGTGTGTGTGTGTGTGTGTGTGTGTTAATGGGGAGGGCTTTCACTTGATACCCCTCATCCAACTTGACTTTCAGTCTCTCACTGCCCTGCATACCCACCTCCTCGGCCTCCTGTTGAATTGGTATCAGTCCAGCTGTAGCAACCCAAAACTAGCCTGCTTCCTGGAGTCATGTCTTCAGAGCTGGTCAACTGGGCCACCTTTGGACACCGGCCAGCACTGTTGGCTTTGGTCTTTCCCAACTTCCACAGAGCTGGAATTCAGGGTCGCGATAAACATTTTCTTGGGAGAGGAATTTGCAGCTGTATGGGACCAGAGGATGAAGGGATTCCACATGGGGTGCTGGGAGCTGCTGCTACCTGTCTGGAGCCCCCCGCCCCCGCAACCTCCACACTCTGAGCCTGCTCTTCCCTGCTAGACAGTGAGTGCCAGAAGTCCTGGGGCTGCCATGGCATCTTCAAGGATTAGGATAGGAGCTGGTCCATGTGGTAGGCATTAGGCAAGTTTGTTGAATGAATACAAGAACTGCCATGGGAAATCAGCTCTTTTCTGGTCAGTCTCCAAAATGGATCTTAGAAATATTTGAGTGTAGACTTCAGCCAGGTGCTCTCTCTCTCTCTCTCTCTCTCTCTCTCTCTCTCTCTCTCGTGCGTGTGTGTGTGTGTGTGTGGTGGTGGTGGTGGTGTTGTTTTTGTCACCATTCATGGACTCAGTTGAGCCTGTGCCAGGGCCATGAGCCCTCTCCCTCCTAGAAATAAATATGTGAATCTTCTTGTTTCCCACCATTGCAAGGTTCTCTACAGTCCACCGTGTCTGGCCAAGGAAGTCAGGTTTCTTGTTGCAAACCACGCATGCCACGCACAATCTGTCTGGTGGGAGACACAGCAAGTGACAGACCCCCTTACAGCTGCAAGCACTTACTCCAAAGTCGGGCTGTGCATCCTGAGAGATCTCTTGGCTCAGGAATAAGTCCTGCTTGGGGTCAAGCACTGACTCTGAACCACTTGGCCAACACTTCCAAACTTGGGGATGCAAAGAGGAGAGAGATGCAAAACCTTCCCCCAGGCAGGCACTGGACACGGGCTCCTTCAGGTGGCAGGCACAGCTAGGAAGAGAAAAACTCAGGGTGTCAGGGTGGGCTCGGTGCCTTTCTGAGGGGGCCTGAGGAGCAGCCCTCACCTCTGGCCCACCTGAGCAGCCCGGCTGTGACTGTCCTACCCAGGCTGAGAAGGGGGGCAAGGAGGACTATTAAAGACAATTACACACACCAGCTTTGAGTGCTGGTGTTGAACAAACAGCTTTGAGTTCTAATTTTCTGCAAACCACAGACTGCAGGTACAATTTGTACTCATTACTGTATAGTGGGAAAGTTATTAAAAACACTCCAACTTGTTGAAGACTTCCTATGGCATCAGCCCTGGATTTTAATTGGTTTTTATCTCATTCTATGAAAGATCTCTTTAAGCCCAATCAAAGTCCCTGCCCCGGATTCTGTGCCAAGTGCAGGAGAGGGAGCGTGGAGGTAGGTTGTGAGTCCCTGCCTGGTCCCAAAGTGGGGCAGTGTCAACAAGCAGCTAGCTCCCAGAGAGCTTATCCTCCTGGTGGTGGGCACAGTTACGAAATGACAAAGTAACAGTGTTTCGTAACAGAAGGGTTAAATCTTAATCTCTGAGGTTTGCAAAGCTGCTACTCGCAGTCTCCTTAAAATTTAATATACCTCGTTAATGCTTCCTTGCAAACACTGAACGATTTTTATGATTATAATCATGTGTTACAGCACCTAGTACTGTTTCTAAGCAGCATACTAATCAGCTTAATGAGATATTACTGCACTTTTTGTTGACTAAAGCAAAATCCCTTTTATTGTTCTAAAGCCTGTCCTTTACTTTATTTTTTTTCCCAAAACATTATCTTGTTTTATTACGTACCAGTAAATATCATGGCATTGGTGTGTATGTGTGTATTGGCCAAATCATAACACGATCTCTTTCGTCTCAAACTGGAGATATACAGACTCTTAGAACAGTAAAACAAAAGTTCCAAGGGACTCTGGGCTTGTGGTGAGTTCTTTCTGCTCTCAAACTTTGGACAGCACCAGCAGGCACAGGTGCCACCGCGGGGTGGGAGGGAAGGGTATAACACGGACCCTTGGTGTGTTAGTAGGTGTCGAAAGTGGTAAAACATTAATAATTTAAATGTGGAATGAATCATTGCAGTCTGTAAATAGAAGATACAAGGAAGACGATCCATCGCCACAACCAAGTGGAGGAGCGATGCCATGTTGCATAATTGGCATTTAATAATTCATTTTTATTATTGTTTTTGACCATCATTCTGTAGCACGTAGATGAGGCACAGAACTCCACACCAGCAGATAAACTGTGGAGTCATTGGCGCCGCGGTTCCCGCGAACTCAACTCAACTCTTCCTCTTGCTTTCCAGGGATGGAAGAAGCGAGCCTGTGCCTTGGCGTGCCCTCCGCGGCACCGGAAGCTGAGCCCCACCTGAGCAGCCCGGTCCTCAACGGCCAGTATGCCATGAGTCAGAAACTGCACCAGATCACCTCGCAGCTCAGCCATGCCTTCCCTGAGCTGCACGCGCGGCCGGGCACCGAGGAGAAGGCCCAGGCGCCCCTAGAGGAGAAAGCACATGTGCCCCTGGGCAGCCAGCCCATGGGCAGTCAGATGGCGCTACTGGCCAACCAGCTGGGCCGCGACGTGGACACCAGCCTCAACGGGCGGGTGGACCTGCAACAGTTCCTCAACGGGCAGAACCTGGGCATCATGTCGCAGATGAGTGACATTGAGGATGATGCGCGCAAGAACCGCAAGTATCCCTGCCCACTGTGTGGCAAGCGCTTCCGCTTCAACAGCATCCTCTCGCTGCACATGCGCACGCATACGGGCGAGAAGCCCTTCAAGTGCCCCTATTGTGACCACCGTGCCGCGCAGAAGGGCAACCTCAAGATTCACCTGCGGACCCACAAGCTGGGCAACCTGGGCAAGGGCCGCGGGCGGGTGCGCGAGGAGAACCGCCTGCTGCACGAGCTGGAGGAGCGGGCCATCCTGCGGGACAAACAGCTCAAGGGTAGCCTGCTGCAGCCGCGGCCGGACCTCAAGCCGCTGCCACACGCGCCCACGCAGGCCCCACTGGCCACCTGCAACCTGGCGCTGCCAGCCGCCGCTGCCGCCGCCTCTGCGCACAGCGTGCCGGACGCGGCCCACCCGGTGCCCTCCCCTAAGGCGGCCAGCGTGCAGGAGGACTCGGTGGTGCCTGCGGCCGGATTCCGCTGCACCTTCTGCAAGGGCAAGTTCAAGAAGCGGGAGGAGCTGGACAGGCACATCCGCATCCTGCACAAGCCCTACAAGTGCACGCTGTGCGACTTCGCCGCCTCGCAGGAGGAGGAGCTCATCAGCCACGTGGAGAAGGCGCACATCACCGCCGAGTCGGCGCAGGGTCAAGGCCCCGGCGGCGGCGGCGGCGAGCAGTCGGCCAACGAGTTCCGCTGCGAGGTGTGCGGTCAGGTGTTCAGCCAGGCGTGGTTCCTGAAGGGTCACATGCGCAAGCACAAGGACTCCTTTGAGCACTGCTGCCAGATCTGCGGCCGGCGCTTCAAGGAGCCCTGGTTCCTGAAGAACCACATGAAGGTGCACCTCAACAAGCTGGCGGTGAAGAACAAGTCGCCCAGTGAGCCCGAGGTGCCCGTGCCCATGGGCAGCATGTCCCAGGAGGCCCATGCCAATCTGTACTCGAGGTACCTCTCCTGTTTGCAGGGCGGCTTCCTGGCCCCGGACAAGACGGGTCTGAGTGAGGCCGGCCAGCTGTACGGCAAAGGGGAGCTAGCCATGAAGGACAAGGAGGTGTTGGGAAAGCTGCTGTCGCCCGTGTCCAGTGTGGCCCATGCCCTCCCTGAGGGCGGTGGCGGTGGCGGCATGGGGGGCGACAAGCACTCACTCCTGGGCTGCCTCAACCTCGTGCCGCCACTGAAATCCAGCTGCATCGAGCGGCTGCAGGCAGCTGCCAAGGCTGCCGAAATGGACCCGGTGAACAGCTACCAGGCGTGGCAGCTCATGGCCAGGGGCATGGCCATGGAGCACGGCTTCTTGTCGAAGGAGCATCAGCTGCAGCGCAACCACGAAGATGGCTTGGCCAACGCCGGGGTCCTGTTCGATAAGGAGAAGCGGGAGTACCTGTTGGTGACGGCTGACGGCTCCAAGCAGAAAATGCCTGCCGAGCTGGTGCACGGCGCTAAAGTGGGCAATCCCAGGGACTTGCCGAGTAAGCTTGACCCTTTAGAAGGCGGCCGGGAGTTTCTGTCCCAGGGGCTCAGCCAGGCGCTCGACTACAACCTCCAGGGGCCCGGGAACATCAAGGAGAAGCCCACCGAATGCCCCGACTGCGGCCGGGTCTTCCGCACCTACCACCAGGTGGTCGTGCACTCCCGTGTCCACAAGCGAGACCGCAAGGGCGATGAGGACGGGCTGCACGCGGGCCTGGAGGAGCGGCGCGGCTCCGGGAGCGACCAGGAATCCCAGTCCGTGAGCCGTTCCACCACGCCGGGCTCCTCCAACGTCACCGAGGAGAGTGGGCTGGGAGGCGGCCTCTCGCAGACCGGCAGTGCCCAGGAGGACAGCCCCCACCCCTCCTCGCCATCCTCCTCAGGTAGGTAGGCTGCGAGGGCGTGCCAAGCAGCTGGCACAAGGGCTCGGCCCAGTCCGTGCAGGTTCTGCAGGCACTCGGAGTGCCACTTGGTTCCGAGGTCAGTGTGGCTGGGCGGCAGGTGGTGGGCGGGGTGAGCTGAAAGTGGGGACCATCACAGACCTCCTTTCTCCCTCTGGTCTGCCCTGGCACACTGGCTGACAGGAGAATCTGCGGCCCCTCCTCCCACAGGCTGGGGATGGTCAGGTGGCACCATGTTGTACAGGAATGAGGACGCTTGCCCTTCCATCGTTGCTGTCTAGCCCCAGCTCCAACCTGACCCCCGTCCACTGCGGCCTTGGTTCTGCAGGCATGGAGCTGGCGAGCGGTTCTTCCAGGTCTGTCTGCGTGTCTGGACCTCTGCCCTGCGGTCTCCCCTGCCCCCTCAGCTTCTCCCACTAGGCCTCTCTGCCCAGACCACATCCCAAATCACCACCTGGCTTTACCCACCTGCTGGGTGGCACCTGGAGACAGAGGTTTACAACACAGATGCCTGACTGCGTGTCTTCAACTGTGCTGCTGTGGAACACGGGCAATACGGCGTAGGGGTCTAAAATAGCAGAACGGAAGATCTGTCATCCAAATTGCCTGTGAACTAGTGAGGCTTCCTGGCCCCATCTGAAGACACACTACACACTACACACACACACACACACACACACACACACACACACACACACACACGGTTGCTAAATTAAAATCACTCCCAAACAGCAGGTAAGAGGTTGCCTTCATCCGTATTTCCAAAGTCCCTTACTAATGGATAGTAAATTGAAAGTTATATCTCTCGCCCTTTATAAAGAAAGCAGCTCGCTAATACTGTAATCATTCTGAAGCCTAACAACAGAGGAAATCATGCCATAACAAATACCCTGTTACTAATGGCAACATTGATTTCTGCAATCAGCCATTAAGTCTAGAAAATGAAAGACAGTTTGAGGCACCTCGAGGCATGGCATTGCCCACTGTTCAAGATGTGGCAGCACACTGTTGAGGGGCAATTTTTAAAAGTTTTTTTTTTGTTGTTGTTGTTCTCCTCTTCTCCCTACCCCCCCACCCCTCCACCTGCTCCACATCCTTCCCTCAGCAGTATTGAGAAATGTTTCAGTCTGGGAGACAATTCCCTCCTGCAATTATTAAGCAGATGCCGGGTGAGTTTTGTTGTTCTCATTGTTGTCAGGCTTCAGCCTACCCTTCTTCCAGGACAAAATTAGTATTAAAATAAGGCGCGAGGGTGCCGGCTGATTACAAACCAGTAAGGAATGGTTAAGACACATAAATCTAAGCTGCACATTCCAGAGATTCCGATAGCACTTAATGCCGCTGCTTAAATACCCATGAAACACACTGTCTATTCGGGGAGTCCTGCACTCGCCTGCAATTTATTACTGGTGAGACACGGTGAAAGAGTTAGCTAGCACCGTGAGGATCCCACAGGGACGCGGTCCTGCTGCACCGAGTGACTGCTGCCTGCCAGGCACACGCCTGGGTGCACGGCCGGGGGGTCTGCAGGCGTCCAGCCCATTGGTGTGGGCACCAGACTCTGCAAGTGGGGTCAGGGAGCAGGCCGGCCTCCTGCTGCAGGTGGCCCATTTTCCAACCTCCCCAGGAGGGCTTCTCCCCACCCATCTTCCAGAAGGTGCAGCTTCACTGTTGTTGGCCTGGGGGAACCTCTGAGGGGCTCCCCTCAGGAGGGGCTCCCCCTGACACCTTTCCGTCTCTCTCCAGGACCTGCTGGGAGCAGGAACGTCCCAGCCCGGACGCTCGGCTCCTCTGTGACGTGTTTCCCACGTTTTGTTTTTGCCCTCACCTTCTAGTAGCCTCATGCTATTGCTCTCTCTGGTGCTTCTCCACCCCTCCTCAATACCCTGTTGAAAAAAAGCCCATTTTGCTTAAAAGAACCAACCATGCTTATGACTCAAAGGAGAATTATAGTTGAGTTGTGGTTATCTTCCCTCTCCTGTTTCCCTCACTGAAGGGTTTTACAATTGTGAATACTGATTCTTTCATTTCTGGTTGACTTCTTTGTTTTCTTCATATTCAAATGAGACCCTTTCATAATTTTCTGACTAAGTAGGAAAATTGATGGCATACCAATATGCAACCTAAATCAACTGCAAGCTGGGAGCGTTCAGTTTTCCTGGGATTTGGGCCTCTTCACCAAATCTGGTCAGCCTTGCCTCTTATTTTCCAGCAAGTATGACTTGAAGGAAGAGCGATTCAAATAAGCATTTAAATAAAAATCTTGACACAATGGAGATTTTATTATTACCTGTTAGAGAGAAACCTGCAAGGTGAAGGTAGGGGGGGAAAAAAAACCCCACATTTTAAGCCCTTAAGTAAAGAAAGAAGTACTTATTAAGGCTTCTATTAAGGAATAACTGGAAAACACGGTTTTACAAATTTCTCAGACGGCATAACAATGTCACAAAACTTCATTTGCATCGCTTGATTCTTTTTTTGTTGAAAACTGGGTCAGTAGGGCCTGAGAAAGTATTTTTTCAGATCTTAACCAATGAATTCTTCTTTATAAAACGCTGCTCTTAACATGATAGTAGTTCTGAATTCATCATAAAAACCCTTTTTGCCAGAGCCTCTTAGAACAGAGCTCTAAAAGAAGGCTTACAATGAGTGGCAGAGGCGTCCTTTGTTATCTGATGTAATTCTTCGCAAAGGAGGATTGGGAACGGAGTGGCTGTTAAAAAATGTCTTGCTCAGACCGAGACGAAGAAAGGGTCAAGTTTGCAATCAAACAGTTATTGCCGAGATGGGCGACTGTCACTGGCTAGGCTAATGTGGGATGCAGCTGTTTGTTATGTGAGCAAAAGAATGTTTGAATCAGTGAACATGTGAAAATGATTCCGGTGAACCAGAAAATGTGTTTGTTCTTGGCTTTCCAAACTGCTGAGAACCAAGCTTAAGATCAACTGCGAAAACCAGGACCTTTGACAAATTGAGAGGTCATATTTTCGAACAGAAAATGGATAAAACTGGTCACACAGATTATTGCCCCATCTTTTCCTTTTGTCTTCTTTTTTTTTTTTCTTGTGGGGTGGTGGTGGTTTTATTTATTTATTTTTGAATCTGGCTTTGCCAATGATTTCGCACCATCGTAGACGCCATCCCAGCCTCTCCCTGCACCAGGCAAAGGGAAACTCTTTGGAAGGCGGCAGCTTATAAATTTTACTCTTTTATGACATTTAAGAGAGCGGGGCGGCTGTTTGGATGCCTCTTCGTTTCTGGCTTGCGTGCAAAACGTCTAATGGCATTCATCTTTGCATCTTTTCCCCTAAAAGTGCCTCCTAAGCCCAGGCTCAGAGATCCTGGCTCTGCTCGGAGTCGGAGAAGGACCAAAGTTCTGTGCATTCTTATTTTGCTTTGGAAATCACACTCACAATAATTAAAACTTAATGTACTAAGAAACGATACTGTTCATTATATCCAACAGGGCAGTTACCTTCCGAATTCCCCATAATTTTGGAGTGGGGATAATTGAAGTGCTGATGGAGGGAAGGGGGTAATTGAATGCATTGACCCTCTGTTCATTAAATAAAGTCGGCTAAGTTGCATGATCAATGGAAAACCAGGGAGAGATGCAAAGAGGAAAATATCGTTAACCCCTGCTACTTCTGCCGTAATATTTTGAGATGGACGAGGGTTATTTGATCAGCTGGACTGAAAGCCTGGCAGGGTCCTCTTTTGTTGCCTGAGCCACATTCTTGAAAATGTTGGGTCTCCATCCTGTGTAGGCCCATTGACCACAGCCTCAAAGGCCCTTCTCGGGGACCCCTGTGCGTTTTACATGCGCTTGTATAGTGATATGATAGATTTTCTTTCTTTTCCTTGTGTGACTCCCTGTCCCCACTTCTTACCCCCTTCCAGATCTGACCACTGCCTGCCTGGCCCACACAAACAAATCCAGGCACCCAAAAGAAAAGGAGGGGAAAAAAAGAAAAAAAAAATTAAGTCTGAGGATTAAGATCTTCATTTTTTTTTTTTTTTTGCTTGTGCATTCCAATTGTTCTTAAAATATTTGGCAATGTCAATTAGTAACTGAGCAGAGTTAGCTGATGAACACAATTTTCCAGTAGACTGAGCACCCTATTGTTGCCTGGCGAACAGCAGATTTCTGAGGTCATTATCATTCGCTGGTTGCTTGGCCCAGCTGCTTCCTGCTGCAAAAGCCAAACTTTATACTGGAGCTCAGGGATGGTTGCAGCAACAGGGGGCTGGGAGGGGGAAGAGGGGAGCGGGCTGCAGAGCTGAGCACACGCATTATCAGCCAAGGAAGCAGAAAGGAAAAGTTTCTGGGCAATTCCAGGAGAACTGCCCTGCCAGCCTCGCTGTTTCCTGTTCTCCCTGCTTCTTTTACACCTCCACGCAGGGGGAGAGAGGGTAGGGGGTGGGGCGGGGACACCGTGGCCTCGTGGCCGCTAATCTCTGTGCTGAGCAGAACTGCCGGAAAACAATCAGGCCATTTATGCACGCCCTTACAGCACGTTAGCTCAATCGGAAGCATGTGAGCCCGTCTTCGCCACTTTTTTTTTTAGAGAAACAGGGTGGAAAGCAGGTTGAGTTTGAGGATGATAATCTGTAACTTGAAATTGGGGTATGGGGGCGACAAAGCCAGGCAACCTCACGGGTATCTGAGCAGACGCTGATCTGAAATTCCTTCTCAGCTCCGATTTGAAGTCCGGTGGAGGCAAGGTGGGGGCGGGGAGCTCTCTCTGCCCATCCCGGCTGGCTTCCTCTGCTCCCACCTCCTAGTTGGGGAGCTGGTTCAGCGAGATGAAAAGCTGCACTTTTTTTAAAGCTCAGCTGTTAAAGCCGAGCGCCATATGCAGCGCGTGCGTCCCCGCCGTGGGAGTGTGTGCAGGCGGCCGCCGTGTTTGTGGAGATTTACGGGGCTCTGCTCGTGTGTGCCGAAGCCGTGCCCAGACGGACGGTGGCCAAGGCCAAGCCTCGGAGCCGCAGGCCCAGGTGGCCGCCCGCCTGCATCCAGGCGCTGGCCTCATGCCGGAAGGGATTGTGAGATGCGGCAAGATCAGGGGCCCTGTGACCTCGGTGCTGTCCTGGCCCTTTCTGCAGGTGCCAGGCACAGCCAGGAGGCAACCTGCTGATGGTCTGATGCCTGCCTCAGCTGCTGGTTCCCCTGAGGCCATGACTCTCTCCTTCCCGGAGAGCCAAACGCCTTCCTTGCAGCGCCTCCATTGCTATAAACTTGTCTCTCACCCCTGAACTTATACAGCGACTGCTGGGGAGCACTCAGAGACACTCCTGAGTTTGCACTGTCTCTCTGAACCTTTTGCACAGAGTGATACAGTCCACTTTCTCAGGCTGCTCATGCGGCCGTCTCGTAGAGAGAGGGGCAATTGTTCGGACTTCAGACATCTTTGAATTGGGAGAGGGTTGAGTCTCAAGGACGGGTGACATGAATCCCATGCGCAGGAGGCCATCTGAAGTGTAGCGGATTAGATTACAGACAGAGGAACACCGCAGCTCCTGCCTGGCTCCTCCCCACAGCCTCACTTTGCCCATCTTTAGGGTGGGCGCATGTGGGTTTCTGGGGAACCTGCTACCATCCCCTGCTTTCATGTCTACTGAGCCTGCCCAGGGCAGCCTCCAGTGCTCTGTGGGGGAGATCCTCTGTGGTATATGTCAGCACCAGGAATGGATGCACATTCTGAGCTCTGAGTTCAATGGTGCAAAGGACAGGTTACAAGGAGGCGATGGGATGAGCAGTCTGTTTCCAAATCAGAGCTGGGGGCATCAGCTATGTGACACCCGTGCGGTTCAGTGGCAAGTCCCAGGTCCTGTCCTTGACTGTGTTGGAGCTGGGATTGGTAGTTTGATGGATAAACAGCTCCCTGGCTCCTCTGAGAGAAAGTTTGACCAGGATCAGTTCCATGTACTTTCAGTTAACGCGGGGAGTGATGCCCAGTGTCCTGTGGAGGATCGCTTGGGGTCCTCTGCCAACCCAGGACCTCTGTGTCTCTCTCATGAGAAGTTCCCTTCTGGGGAGGGCAAAGCAGGAAAGCTTGCACCAGCCTGGCTGTTCCTCTGAAAGAAGGTTCTGGAAGGTACACCTTTTCAAACCCCACCTTGCTCAGAGGGACCAAGGCAGGGCCTGGCCTCTGTTTCACCGGCCATCCAGTATGCACGGGATTATGGGAGGGTGGGTGCCTGATGGGGTCCTTCTTGGGGGTCTGGAGTTGGAACACAGAGGAATGCCCTGGGGGTGCACTAGTGGACCCCTGTGAGGTAGGGGTGCAGAAGCACCTGTGGAGTGGGACAGTAGATCTGTGCAGACTTCCCCAGCTCAGAGATAGAACTGTGACCCTGGGGTCGGCTTCCTGCCCTTCTGGGCTCCTTGCCTCTCTCTGCCTCCCGTTCCTCTGTCGGCATCCAGAGGGCACTGTGCCACCTTGCTGACCAGGCTGGCAGACACACAGAAGAAAAACCCCACCACAGCATGGAGAGCTGTAGGGCAGAGTGTGGTGGGCAGCTGGTGGAACGGTAGCTCTGTGGTCTCCCCAGGAAGTGAGCGTCGCTGTGGGCAAGAGCAGCCGCGGGGCTCCCTCGCCTTTTCCTGGCAGGACCGGGGCGATGGCAACATTTACTTAGGCTGTGGAGTTTGGCACTGCCACAGCCGGGTGCCATCTGGAAAGCCCTTCTCAGAAACCCATGGGCCCTCCCCAGAGGAGCTTGGGGGAACCGGGCTTGGGCAGGCTTTGGGGCCTTTTTCTAGGGCAGAATCTGAACATGATCACACCTGAGCAGGCCTGGGTTGTCCTCTGGGGGCCATGTCATGGGAGCAGGGCCTCCTCCACGTGCAGTTGGGCTTGCTATCTGTTGATTCTCCAACCAGGCCTGGTCTTGTTTTGCTTCTCTTTGTCCGGAGCACACCTGCTTCCCCAAGACTGTACTTGTGTCTATTTATTTTGGTTTGTGTTTCGCCTATACCAGTCTTCACCCATGACTTTGACCATCCCGGCTGTGATGGCGTGGAGCCAGTCACAGCCACTGGCATCAAATAAGGGACCAACACTGTGCCTGTGTGTGTACTGTGTGCATCTAGCAGTCACAAACAGAGCTAAGCTAAGGCACAGGGATCTGACATGGTGTCTTTAAAATGCCATCGCAGAGTCCCCAAACCGTGTACGTATAAGCATCCACTCCTGCTACCTGAAGGGTGGATCCTGGGCAGAGGAGGGGCTGCGCTGGAGGAAGGGGAAGACATCCAGGCAGAATTCATTGGCCTCCTGGTGTTTGCCTGCTCAGGGAGAGGACGTTGTTCAAGGCTGAGCTTCTGGTGGGACCCGTCTCTGTGTTGCTGTCAGCCTTGGCGTTTTGTGTGACATGTGGCATGTGTCTGGAAGAAGTGGGAGGCTCAGCACAAGCTGACTCCTTGGCGGAGTTGCCTGCCACACCACCCACAGGAGGCCGGTCCTCCCCAGAGGGGACCTAGCCAGGAGGCTGACATGAAGGGGGTTGGTGTGTGCAAGCAGGTCGTGGGTGGGCTTGGTGCTTTCCTAGTGAGCTAGCACGAACCTGTAGGGAGCCTGTGTCTGTGTTCTGTGCACCCTGGAGCTGGGACATGCCAGAGACGGATCTGTTCCCTGCCAAATCACGACACCTCGGGCTGGGGACCGCAACTGCGGCCAGCTCTGCTTTCTTTCCTCCTGTGTGCCCCCAGCTTCAGCTCCAACAGGGCACCCCGCTGCCCCCTGCTCGTCATTTAGGTAATACCTAGAAACGCATACCTCTCTGCTTTTCGTCTGGCTTTGGGACACCCCCGGTTGTCTTCAATCATCTGGAGAGGCATTTTGGACCCCTTCCAACTCAAGGATGTTGATTTCACCATCCAGTGTCAGGGGGGCTGCTCATCTCCTTGAAGTCCAGGCAAATACATGTTTTCCTTGATTGCTGTGTCTGGACACACTTTGTTCAATTGGTTGCCAACCAGCATGGGTGTGTGGACGAGAAGTTCAGACTGAGCTCAGGGGCTGTTGAATGCCCAGGTGTCCACATTGGTTCCCCAGGGCTCAGGAACCTCCCTAGTAACTGAAGCACTCTTCTGCAAGACAGGGTCACTCTTTCCCTCTTCGCAACTGGCCAATCCCAGTGACTTCTTGCGGGGGGTAACGGACACGTGTCCCTAGCCCTTGTGTCTGGCAGTCTTCCTCTTTCCCTCGCTCTGACTTTGAATTCATGTCAGTGCCTTGTTATACACAGGAGAGACCTCGGAAGAAGAGCCCAGTGGGCTCCATCCTGCCATGCCATGAAGAAAGCAAGAGCTGAAGTAGGATGGGAACCAATGTCAGGGGCAGTGGGAGCCTTCTTGGCCAGGCTGGGGAGGGTGGCGCTGGAGCCCTCAGCAGGGAGGGATGTTTCTTTTACTCCTCCTTCTGGATCAGTGATCACACTGTGACTTCATGTGTCCTGAGAGCAGGGGCTCAACATGAACTAGGCAGTCAGCTGGTTGGATGGTCTTTCCTTGTAAGTGGAGCACACTGCGAGCTTGTGAGGGCTTGTGCCGAGGAGGAGGACCCAGGCTCTGCCTGTGGGAACCAATGGGACCTGTCCTACCTGCTCTGCCAGGTCATCAGGTGGTTGATTGCGCAGGATATACCCTTGTGTTATGGGGGTACCTGGAAAGTCTGTGATCTATAAGTCTTCGTAAGGTTTATGGACAATGCATGTTGTACATGGGTTATAAAGTTGTTGAGCCAGACTGCTTCTGTTTTCCATGAACTTTCAGAAGCACCCTTGTGCATCAAATCATTCTCCACCAGTGGTGTTGGCAGAGGGAATTGGGCCCTGTAGACACCACTTTGCATCGTTCTGGGAGGTGGGAGAGGAGCTGAGCCCAGGAGCGCATGAGGCTGGGTGGACGCAGCCTCAGCAGCCTTGCATTCTGTGATGAACTCAAATGTCAGAGGCCTGGCTGCTTGGTCAGAGGCAGCTACCCTCTGACAAAGCTGTTTAAGAAACGGCTGAGAGCAGAGCACAGAAGCCTCCTCACACCTGTATTCTGGTCTGGATCTTGGGGCCTTGGCTTCCCTTCTCTGGACCATGGCTGTTTCTTCCACGGGCCAGGACTCAGGTGGAGAAGAACAAAGACGGGGAGGCCATGCAGTCCTCAAAGTCCTTATCCTCTCCCTCCCTTCCCCCATTCCACATCCCTTCATCCTTCTTGTCTGGGTCTTATTTTAGCCTAAGAGGCAGAAACACACACACACACACATACACACACACAGCACTCCCATCCCCTGGTTCTCTCCCTAAATGCCCCACATGCCTTCCCAGGTCGGGACTGGGCTAAAGTCAGGAACCAGGAGCTCACTCCAGGTGTCCCACATGGGGACAAGGATCATCACCCCTGCCTCCCAGAGTCTGCCTTGGTCATGACCTGGAGTCAGGGGCTGGAGGCACGTGTTGGAACCAGGTCCCCCACTGTGGGCACTGGGCACTTTATTTGGCTGAGCTAAATGCCCACCCCAAAGGTAGTTGTGAAAGCCCTCAACTACTATTATTTGAGATGAGAACCCCACTTCAGAGAGGCTAAGGATTTTGCAGATTTCTTGCTGAGCTTTCCATCTGAGCTTCACCGTGTTACCTCTGAGGACTGTTGCACAGGTGGGCAGTGGGGCCAAGGAGAGCCCCTCCTACCTGCCAGATACCGTGGGGGCAACATCCTGCAACCACAGGGCACCACTGGGGCCTTCCTCCTCCCAGCATGGGCTGCAGGTCTGTACTCCCAGCGCAGGGAGGAATGAGCCTGGGAGGCTCTTCCAGACCTGGAGACGGCTGGAGTCCCAGCCCAGGGCTCTCTGGGGCTGAGTTGGCCCAGCACATGCTCCTTGGGCTGTCTGTGCCTGGAGTTTCTCCCTGTCGAAATGGGAACCATGGTAGCACTGGCCTGTCTGTTAGGTGCTTAGCACAGCACGGGCAGTGTAGTCTGTTATTAACATTATTTCTGGACCACGCAATGCAGAACCCACTGTGGCAAGATGGGAAACTTGGCCAGTGATTTGGCATCAGGCATCACCGCACCCACTCCCGTGGCCCTTGGCCTGTGTCTCCATAAAGATGGTGGGACCGAATGTTCTTACCACACTCTCTTCCTGGGAGGGAGCAGTTGCTGAAGGTGTTCTGGGGCGACAGCTTCCTTCCTTCCTGTGGTCATGGCCTCCACCTCTCCCTACACCTGGAGTTGGCTCCAATATGTCTTCATTCAATCCTACTCTAGCTGCAGCTAGAACCACAAAAGTTCAGTAGCTCACAGAGGTTGGTCTGACCCTGCTTGAGGTGGATTTAGCAGCTCCTGCGAGATCCACAAGGACTCCCTCCAGTGGGGTGGGACTTTACACCCTGCCCTGGGACCCTGCCTATGTTTCACACCCAGCACCAGGGATCTGCTCTCTCGGAGGCTCTAGAATGGAGAGCAGAGAATGGCAGGGGGTGTAAGTAGAGGTCTGGGGACTCACAAAGCTAGGAAAGTGATAGGGCTAGATTTGAACCCACACCTTTTTGCCCTCTTGTCTTACAAATCCACGGTGGGGAAGACTGAGAATGAGGTGAACACTGAAGAAGGCGGAAGGTGGCTCACCCCACGTGCAGTCCAAGCCTGACCAAGCCCTGCCCCTCCGGAAGCTCGCAGGCACCCCTTCCCTCCCTGCCAGTCTCACAGGCTTCCGGGTCAAAAAGTCAGGAAGGTGGCGAGTGAGCTCCTTTAACCAGTCCACTTGCCCCTTTAACCAGTTCCTGAAGAAGTGTCTGCAGGCATTCCTTAGCCCCTCTTCAAGTTCCCAAGGACAGCAGGTCACAGAGGCTTCTCTAAGGGCTCCAGAAGGATCAAGAGAGGGGTGAAGGCCTTGATGCATGGTGCTTGTATTAACGTGCACAAGCCTCACCCTCTTTCACAAAGACAGGATGCTCTACTGGCTCTCACAGGTCCCCCTTTGCGGTTCTGCATGGTTGGGTGGCCCTTGGGAGTATGTAGTGGCTGGAGAAGTGTGTGTGCAGGCAGAGGGGCACAGCTGGCAGCAGCTGGCATGGTCCTGCTAGTATCCTCAGAGGCTCCCCACCCAGCTGGCTCCTGCCCATCCCGCTCCTCCCCTAGAAAAGGGGTACCCCACTGTGAGATGAAGAGAAAGAGAAAGAGGAGGTCTCTAATTCTCTGTGCAGGTCAGTACGTCCTCTGAGGTGTAAATTAGGAGGGCAGAATTATCAGCTGGGAATTTTTCCAGAGGAGACGGCTTGCATTCTTTGTTGTGGTGCCTCCTGGCACCGCAGCCTAAGCCACACAGCCACGTCACACCAGCGCCATGGAGGAGGATGCTCTGGGCTGTCCGTCTTCCCTGACTCCACCCAAGGGCTAGCCCTAGGGCCTGGGTCTGTGGTCAGGGCTGGGGAGGAGAGGCAGCAGTGTCATTTCCTGTAATCTTGTGTGTGTGTGTGTGTGTGTGTGTGTGTGTGTGTGTGTGTGTGGAATGTTTGTTGTGTGTTGGGATGTGGATATGTGAGCATGTGTGGTGTTGGGGTGCTTGTATATCTGTAAGTTGGCTTTACATCTTGGCTGTAAGCTGCTGCTGGATGGGGGGTCACCACCTGCTTGTGTGTGGATGTGTATTTTGAGCTAGGGATGTGTTTTATGGGAGTGGGTGGGCATGCATTGGCCCTGCGTCTTGATGGCTGTATGGGTAAGAGGGATCAGAATGGGAATACCAGGGTGTATTCATGGCCGCTGGGGTGTGTTAGGAATGACATTTGGGTGTGCAGATAGTTAGGTGTTACTGTATGGTTGTGCACATTTGTGTATTGACACACGGGCTAGTAAAGGCTGTTGATTTGGAAGGGTATGTGGTGCGTGTGTGCTGGTAAAGGTGTTGGGCTCTGTGCTGGGTGGTTGTGTATGTTGCAGAGTGTGTTGGTGAATGTTTATGCTTTGGTAGATATGTGTGCTGGGACATGTGTGCTCATGTGTCTTCCCACGTTGGCATACGACAGGGCATGTATCGTGTGGATCCAGATGTGCATGTTGGGTTTGATGTGATGGCTTGTTACTATGCAGGGTGGGCTTGGCCTGATGGGGGCGCTGTGACCCATCTGCCCAGGGAGAACCCATGGGCTCTGGGGCTGGCTATGCTTTTTAACAACAAGGTCTTCCCTCCCCATTGGTGCCTCAGCCTCAGGCAGCAGGGTGCACATGGGCAAATGCACACCTCCCAGCAATCATAGCCATGTCCTCCATGCTCTCAAGTTCCTCTTGGTAGTAACTTGGGTATGGTGCTCTGGGCCCCCCTCCAGGGGATGTGTGCTCCGGAGCTCAGCCAGCTGCGGGCCTGGAGTTGGATGCTTGAGGTACATGTGGGCAGAGCAGGCATTGTCCTCAGCTGCCTTCCCACCGCAGTGCCCGGAATGGAGCAGGGGACACCATGGCTGTGCATGCCAGCTCACACAGTGGGGGATGATGTATTCTGCCAGCACAGAGGGCACTTGTCCAGCAACACACCAGGGAAAGAGATGATACTCCTCTTCCTCAGCTCTGTTTTTTGCTAGAGTTCAGAAGCCAGTTCTGAGAGCCACAGCCGAGCAGGGTGTTGGGAGGCAGTGCACTGGGAGACCACAGGGACACAGCACTCAGGAGCAGAGACGTGCCCGGGAACACCTGGAGTTGTCATCAGGGACCGTAGGGTTCTAAGTGCGTAGGCACGGATATAGGAGGGGCTGTTGGAACCACATTCCTTTCACGACTATGCAGCCCTGCCTTGTGGGGGGAAGGGCACAGCTTGTAAGACCCCACCATCCCCGAGTTTCCCCTGTCCTGATCAGCTGAGATTTTGACATCTTCTCTGTCGTGTAAAGCTTGTCTCTTAGTGGGCATTTTGGGCGTTTCAAATCATATAGGATTTGTCTTATTGGGACTTAGCAAAATGTCTCCAAGGTTCATCCGTGATGTAGCATATGATGGAATTGCCTTCCTATAAAGCTGAGTGATATTTCATTGTATGGACATACCGTGTGTTCTTGGCATCCATGAGCTAGTCATTGGATTAGGTTCACCTTTTTTTAAAAAGTTGTTTACTTGAAAGGCAAAGTTACACACACAGAGACACACACAGACATACACACACACTTCTATCCACTGACTCACCCTCCACCTGGTAATAACCATCAAGCCCTGACCAGGCTGAAATCAGACACCAGCGATTCCACTTAGGCCTCCTATGTGGATGCCAAGAACTCAGAGACTTGGGCTAACGTTTGTCGCCTCCAGGGGACCTCAGCATGGAGCTGGATCAGAAGTGGAGCAGCTGGGAACTTGAGTTGGCACTCTGATATAGGATGCTGTGATTCCATGTGGCTACTTAACCCTCTGTACTTGCATACCATCACCTTGTTTACCTGTTTTGGCTCTCTTGATAAACACTTTTGAATCAATGAATGCAGACAGGAGGATGGGTGTCTGCCTTCTTCTCCGCCTGCCTCAGGGTATGCTTAAAGTGTGGGGTTGGTTGTTACAGTGTGTTCTGCCACCTGCTCTGAGAAGTCGGCCAGGGCTCTTCTCAGGAACACACTGTGTGTGTGTGTGTGTGTGTGTGTGTGTGTGTGTGTGTGTGTGTTCAGGTCTGGGTCTTGGGCGTGGCACTGAGCATCCTGGGGCAGAGTAGCTGGAATGGGGCTGGGCAGGGCTGCAGGTTACTCCTGGGACCCTGATCCAGGAGTGGGTATCCCAATGGGGGCACAACCCTTTCTGGGGAGCAGAAGCATGGAATTTCTCTTCTTGCCCTTCCTGGGGCATAGTGCCTGCAGCACACAAGGGCAGCTGGTGTGAGTCCCATGCTCTACCACTGGGAGGAAGGGCTGGTGTGACCCCAACCCCCGACTCACTGTGGAGTCAGTGTTTCCCCTCCCTCTTTGAAGACACCAAATGGTTTCTCCTAGAAATGGAAATTTCAGAAAACTCCTGGGTCCAGCAGGGTGTGTTAGGAGTCTGACCTTGTGCTTGGTATCTGACCTTTGCCCTTTAGAAGAGGCATCTCAGCCAGAGTCTCAGACTCAACTTGGGCAGGCTGATGGCAGGCTAGCCTGGGTTAGACGCCAGTGGGTCACATCCTGTTTGCAACTGTGACAGCTACTTGTGTGTGTGCTGCTGATTGCCAAGCATACCAGGCACAGTGCAGGGCTGGCCCAGCAAGTCTCCCCTTCCTCCACTGCAGAAGCGTCTGGCCTGAGAGGAGGTGTGTGTGTGCTAGCAATGCAAGAAAGCTACAAGGCCTGGCTTGCCAGATAATATCACTTTCATGGTGTGGACCCAACAGGGCTGGGTTCTTGGGCTGCATCCACAGCTGCTGGCTTCTTGGTGGAAGGATGGAGGCAGAGGGCAGGTGCACAGATGTGGCCTAGAGGGGAAGATGGTGTGGTGCAGAGAGGCAGCGAGCACCTGGGCACAGGAATAGGGAAGATGTCTGGAGCTCCTGGGTGCCAGCATCACCTCTGGGTGGCAGAGATGATGGGGAATGCTGTCAGAGGGAGACGGGTGGAAGCCTGCACTGGGATGCATGGTCAGAAACAAGTTCCAGGCAGGCGAATTCAGTCAGCTTTCAGCTGGGAGTCCTGACCATTCAGTTGGGTGCTGCTTATTTCCCCTTTGGTGGAGGGGAGGCCTCCAGGTCTGCGGGGCACTCTTCCTGGCTGCAGCCTCACTGTCCAGCAGAGGACTGTGTTCTTGGCCGTGGGTGTCCAAACACAAACACAGAAGGCAGGAAAACGCCAGGAAACATGGCCTTCTCAGGACTCTTCCTGCCTGTTGGTTCAACACTAATACATCAGGGCCCCTACTCTACTTCTGGGGTGGCTGGGAGCACCAGGTAGCCCGGAGCTCTTCATGACCAAAGCTTGGCCGATCACAGGGGTCCCTGCCCATACCTTAGCGCCTGCTCCTATGGGAATACTCTGCCCGGCTTCCTTGCTCTTTTGTGGGATGATAGGAGTAAGAATCTCAGAGTGACACAGGCACCCCCGTGAAGGGCAGTGGGATACAGAAATTCTTGCTTTCCTTAGGTCTCTCCCAGCCCTCCCCCACACATCCCCCACATGCTGCTGCTGTTAGAACCTCAATGTTCAGCTGATGGCAAAACAACCATAGGCTTCAACAGCACCGGGGAGGGATATTTAACTAAAAAAGTCATTCTATTTGACCTGCTGCTCCCAGGAGAGCAGTAAGTAGCAAACAGACTACAGGTAGAGGGCCGAGTGCTGCTGTTCCTCCAGCTTCTTCTGGCTTCCTGGTTTTTTGGCTGCCTCCCCCGTGTTGGGGGAGTGGCTTGTAAATGACTTTTGATCTGAGGACAGTTTCGAGTGCCTGGGTACGCCACCACCTGCCTGCTCTGGTAACGTGACTGTGGAGTGCTGGTGATAGCTGAAGCCATCCTGAGACACTCTCCTGAACTGAAGCCTGCGCTTGGCTCAGATGGTGCTGATAACCTAATGTTCTAGAACTCCCATCCAGGACAATATCTGCCATTGAAGGTTTTATTGTTGTTTGGCCTGGTTTATTGAATGGAAAAATTAATGTTTAAAGCTTTGCTTTTAGGTTCATAGCAAAATTGAGCAGAAAATAGCCCTGCACCCTCTGCCTGCCCCGGCCTTCCCCAAGGGGGCATGTCCTACATTCCGTTTTCGCGTCCCTGTCGCTTCTGCTTGACTGTGATCGTCATTCCTCAGGCTTCCCGTGTTTCCCGTGACCTTGATGGTTTTGACGAGTTCTCGGGGATTTTAAAGGCTACCAGAACTACAGGTGCATGGCAGGGAGAATGGATAAGAGCCCATGCTGATGGCAGCATCTCAGGCCAAGGCAATGGGCCTGACTGGCCACGGCTGGTGGTCACTGGGCTGCCCGGTGAGGGCACTGCTTATCAGTTGCTGGGCTGGAAGGCCACACCCCTCTTAAAGGCAGTTCAGAGGCAGGGCCAGCTCCTCAGTGGGCTGGGTTCAGCGCACAACACCGATGTGAGGCCCGTTGTTGAGCTGTGAAGACTTCCAAGGCTGAATGCAGAGTAATCAGCAAACGCAGGGTCATCCCAGGCACAGGTGCAGCTCTGGGGAGCCAGCCCTGTTTGTAGGACTTTCGTTGGGACTGCTGAAGACCTGTGGAAACAGGGAGAGGAGCCCTTTGCTAGCCGCCATCAATCCCTGGGTGCTTGGAGGCAGGCATGGCTGAAGAGGGCCACCAGTACCCTGAGCCGTGGCAGTAACAGCGCACACCACACATCATAGGTGTCTGCAGAAGCCCTGCTGAGACACCTGCCAGGCAACATGAAGAAAATGACCTAGGTTCCCTGCTAGGGTCAGGTGCACGTGGGGGGCAGCGGCAGCTACAACAGCAGCAACTCCATCAAGAACAAAAAAAAAAAAAACAAAAAAACTGCTTTTCTTCCGTTTTGAATTTTCTGCTTTTACCCAGTGCCTGGTGCAACACCTTTCTTCCTGGAAAACCTGAAAATGTTTTGTTGGCAAAATGCAAAAGGAACTTGTTTGTTCTGGGCTTCCCAAGGAAGCCCATTGGAGGGGGCCACCTGGCTGTGGCAACCCCCTCTTCTGCTGTGGCTCGCTCCCCTCCTGGTCTCAGGTGCATACCTGTGGAAGCCCAGGCCCCCTCGCAGCAGCAGCAAGGCTGCGCTCACACAGTGTACAGCTGCCAACCGCCTCTCCTTGCTGTTACTCACCCAGCTGTTGAGAGAAAGAGAGAAGATTTCTAATCAACCATATGGCGTGGAGTTTTATTTGCCATGCTAAGTTAAAATGCACATTACTGGTCAGCATCCTGCATGCAGATTTTGACATTGCATTCCAGGAGTCCCTGCAGCAGAGAGCGGCGGCAGGCTGGGCTGGCCTAATTACGCTGCCTGGTAGGCTTGTAAGCACTGCCATCCCCTAACTACACCTGGTATCTCACCGCCACGGCTGCCCGGGGATATTGCTGCGCGACTCTTGTAGCCGGGAGAAAGATTATGTAAACACGGTGTGCGATCTCGAAAGTGAGTAATGAAGTTGAGGTACTTGTTGCAGAAATTAATAAATGGCTGATGTGCACGTGGTGATGGAGGAGTCTCCCGCCTGAAAACTGAGTCACCCGGTGTGGTGGTGATGGATTTGTGAACCTCCTGGCACAGGTGACTCCAGCCAATCCATCCCGGGCCCTATCAGTGTGATCCGATGGATACTGCCAGTCCGTGCCCTTCACTTTCTGCTTGACAGATATGAACTCATCGCAAATGCATCTCCCTCCTTCTCTTGGCCTATCGGAGCCTTAACCTTTGCTTGGAAGGAGAATATTCTGGCTGTTTTGGGGAGTGTGGGGGATGCATGCTTGGCAGTTTCTGGACTGTCCCCTGATGTTCCATGCTGTAGGCCAGCTCTCTGGGTGGTCCTGGACCAGCCCGATTTGTGTTTTTGTGTGTAATACTGAAGAATTCACGTAGACTCTGCTACAGCATCCTGAGATGGAGAAAGCTCGAGTGGAGGGAACAGTAGGGGCTTTGCTCCAGTCCCCACCTAGATACAAGTGTCATCTGGCTCAATGTCATTTTGTCCCAACTGATGGCAGGCTGCCTCCCAGGGCCTGGCAACTGTGGCACGCATCTGTAGCTGGACCGTAAGTGGTTTTCTCATACCCTGAGGACAGTGCACCATGGAGCCCTGCTTCTGTGCTTGCTCTGGTTCCCGGGACTAGGTAAGTCGGTCAAGCTGCCTGGCAGGTGCCTCTGCGCCTTTGCGTATGCTGCTCATTCACACGTGTGTGTGGAGAGCCCATTGTGTGCCCAAAGTCATCATCCTCCAGGGACATCAGCTTGGTGGCCTGGGTCATGGGAGGGCTGCCTCCTTGGTGAGCCCCTCTGCTCCACCCCGGCATGGCAGCCCACTGCCCTCAAGGCTCAACTTGCAGTCTCTGGTACTGTTGGTGTCCTAGGGTTGAGGCTGAGCCCTGGTGCATCCCCGGTGACATGGAACTGGTGCATCAGCTCTAATATGGGACAGTGCTCACTGTCCTGTCTGTGGGGTCGCTGGGTACGTGTCTGATGTTTGTCAGAACATTAATGATGGACACAGGACTCCTGCCAGCTGCTCCCCATGGGAGGGAGAGGAAGGGGCAGGGGTGCCTGGGAAAGAAGGTGTGGCGGGCACAAAGGTAAAGCACAGAAGCCAACAAGGTGTGACCTGGGGACAGTGACTCCGATTAGGAAAGTGCTGAGGACCCAAAGTAGGTGACTCTGGGAGAGAAGTCTTGGGCTAGAGTGTGGACAGCCTCAGGTGCTGGGCCATGGCTCATCCTGCAGGCCTGGGAGCCACTGGAGGTGTGTGTGTGTGTAAGAGAGAGCAAGTTTGTGCATGTGTAAATGTGTACAAGTGTTTGTGAGTGTATGTGTGTGCACGCAGGTACAAATGTGTGAGTGTGCAAGAGTGTGACTGCAGCTGAGTATGCGAGTATGCAAATGGGTATGTGGGCATGTATGAGAGTATGGGCTGCAACTGAGCCTATATGTGCGCCTGCGCATGCCATCCTCAGGGAAGTTAATGCAGGCCATGCTGTGGGTGGCATGCAAGGCTCCAGGTTACTACATGTCTGGGCTTTTGTCCCGGCCTCTAGTCTGCCGCCCCGGCAGCCATTGCTGGAGCTCCTGGGTCCCAGGTATGGCAGGGCCTTCTGGGACCCTACCCTGACCCTCCCTCACATTCCAGCAGGGGGAAAAGTGGCACCGTGTTCCCAGGGAAGATATTAGCTGGGGCCCTGAAGTGGCACATTAAAGCAGTTTGGGTTTTCTCTTACTGCTCACATTGATTACTATTAATTAAGGTTGATATTTACAATCAGAGGGAGTACAGGAGCAGATCATTTTTTATTAATCACTATTCTGGATTCCTCATCAGTCATCATTATCAAAATATTCAGACAGTGGACAGTGGCTGGGTTTTAAAATCAAGCGCATGATTAAATTAGACTACATTAGACAATGTGTGCGTTCTCTGCTGCCCCTTCGCCTTGGTTTTCCCTGTTGTCCTCCGACTTGGCCCCCTGCGTCCTGCTGCAGTCACCTCTGTCCCCTCACCCATAACCCTCCCCCAGCTTCTCATCCTGGATGGTCCCTGTCTGTAATTCTGCAAGCTGCTTTTTTTTTTTTTTCTTCCAGGGATACGGCTCCAAGGTAATCTTGTGTTTTGTCCCAGATCTGCCTCACTCCTTTTCGTATCAGCATACTAAAGCGACACAGTGGCTGTGATAGACTTTTGCAGAGCTTACTTTTAAAAATTGATTTATTTGAACATAGATATCAATCCTCCATCTGCTGGTTTACTCTGCAAATGCCTGTAACGGTGAAACGGCCAGGGAAGGGCCAGCTTAAAGCCAGGAGCCAGGAACTCCGCCGAGGTCTTGTGCATGGTTAGCAGGGGACCAAGGAGCTTGGTCCTTCAGCTTTTTGTCTTGCAGACATGTTAGCAAGGAGCTAGATCGGAAGTGGAGCACCCCGATATACAATCGCCAATGTAAGATGCCAGCGTCACAGGAGGCAGCTTGACTGACAACACCACAATGTTGACCTGGGTGCTCTGATGTGTTAAGTGCTTGTACGCTGGTCTCCATTTGGTAGGCATTTCACTGATCTCTTTTTCTTTCTGTTGCTCTGCTAGTCAGTGACCCATGGGCATGCTGTAGGCGTCTCAGAGTATGTTGGAAAGCAGCTTTCAGGATGAACGTTGAGGTTGGGCTGACAAGGCCCTGCCCACCAGGCTTCTCCTCCATGCTGTTGGTGAATCCTCACCACACCCGCCCCCCATCACGCCTCCCAGCTCTGTTGTTCACACTCACACCCTGCCCTCGTCTAAGGGTGCAGAGGGGCCGCCTCCATTTCCAGAGCCTCCCGCTTCTGAACCCATCCCGGGGACTTGTCGCCTTACAGATGAGTCTGCTCGGCCACGTTGCTCCGTAGAATGGGATCAGCCTCATGCTCCTCCCTCAGTGTGGATGTCCACTACAGCTTGACCTTGTAGGAAGCCTGTGGTGATCGGCCTCTCCACCTGTTGGATGAGGGGCCAGCTTCCGCCACCCCACAACGTACTCATCCTCCTGGGGGGACAGGATGGAACTCTTCTTGCCTCCTCCCCTCTGAAGCCACTGCTCTCACTCTGTCCCTAGTTATCCCCAGGGTGCCCACATGTGTTCTGTGTGACCTGTGAAGCCATGGTTCTGGAACAAAGTTTGTGTTGTACACCTCGGCACCAGGAGTGAGAACATTGCAATCTAGGGAGTCCTGGTCCTCTATTTCAGAGTGTTTTTTTTAAGTGAGTAAACAGTTGTAGGTGATTTAAATCATCTGTTAATGGCGCACATAGATTCACAAAGGGGGAAAATGTGCCTAAGTCGTGGACACACACTGCATACCATTCACTGAGAGTTGGCCTCTGACGGGTAGCAATAAATGTCAAACTATTCGACATCGATTGTTCCGGAAGGACTATTGCTGAACAAGGAGTGAAATGCCTTTCTGAGGTTATTCTGTTAGTCTGCCTCGAAATCTAAAAGGAAGTAAGAATGTAGGTTCTCATTCCCTGCCCATCATGGTCAGAGGCAGGGGACGTGGTAGCAATGGGGAATGACCTATTTGAGCCCCTATTTTCAGCTGAACTCCCTTTGCTGTCGCCATGCACCCCTAATGAGGAGAGAAGGCTGCGTCAAAGACTAGTGGCTTGCCTTAGTGCTGCCAGCCTCTCGCCGGCGTTTGGCCTGGCCAGCCTCAGGGTCCTCACGCCCGGTGGCCATTGGCAATTCTCCTTGTGCCTTCCAATACTCTGGTACAATCTTGCCCTAGGGTCTCAGCATTTCCTACTCCACTGCACTGAATTCCACCCCGTTCCCCTATATCATCTCTCCTTCCCACCTGTGGTCAAAGCTCACCTCTACAGGGCTCCCCACTGCACGCATCCCTAAGCATCACTCTATCCTTGTCATCTGTGTCATTGCTTGCAGTGGTGCTGTCTGCCTCCCCATGGTCCTGAGGGGAAGGAGAGTGACTCACTTGTCAGTGTGGGGAGTCAGGTGCTTCAGGTTGGTTTGTGGTGTCACAGTGGGTAGTGTCACCTGCTGGGAAGTAGAGACATAGGTGCCTTGCCCAGCGAGGCTGGCACCTCCCACTTGTCAGACAACACAACTGTTGGATGGAAGTGCCAGGTTAGCCCTGGCTCTGGCTGTCCAGGGCTCTCCCTTCCAGAAACAGACTTTCTGTACTCTGTGCCCATACTTGGGTGGAGCTGAAGAATGAAGGACAACAGTGGACGGGAGACTTGGAGTGGCTGTCGCCATAGCAAATGAAGACCAACAAGCACCCCTTGGTTCTTTCCCTTTCCTCTCAGAACTCATGTTGTTTTCAGGGCAGACCTAAGTCGGGCAGTTTTCTTATTTGACAGCAATGGATGTCTGTTGACTTTTCTGTAGTGTTGAAAGACAAGCAGCCACTCTCCAGGTCAAGTGTAATCCAGGCGCACTTGTTATATCCAGGAGAAAGTTTACTACTTGATCCAAAGTCGGACCTGAAGAAATCTCTGCTTTGACGTTATCTGGGTGATTTAATCTAAACTTCTTGTGAGCTCTGGGGCAAGGTGAAGATTTCTACTTAGGAGGGTCTTAGGTCTGCCCTGTTTGGATATGAGGCCGTGACAGGGACCACCGCCCCTTTCCCAGCTTCCACCTACCGTCTGTGGCAAAGAGAGCTGTTGTCTGGAGGGGCCCAGTGAGGCCTGGGGAGCTGGAGAGACTGAGGTGTGAAGGCCCCAGAGAAGCTCCTGGGCTATGGGTTCCATCTGACACAGGGCAGGTTCTGACTCTACACGCATAACTGCAGGGCCTTGAGCTGAGTCACTTTCTTCATGGGGTTACTAGGGAATGACATCAAGTGACTAGATGTGGCTGTTGTGAGAACTCAATTGTCATTATCTCCTTTGCACTAAGCAAGGTGCTCTGTGCCCATCCTTGTTGTCTCCTCCTCAGATTGACGGGGAATGTGCTGGTTGGGATATAGCTGATGGCACTGCCCTGGGCCCCTACAGGTCAGATCCCAGACTCCCTTAGGTCAGTGAACCCCTCTGCTCTCCTGGGGATCTTTTAACTGACCAGAGAGATGACCCGCTCCGTCTCCTCCTGACTCAATGTCACTGACCAAGTGCAGTTTTGTTCTATGATTTGCTCTGCATTGGACTTTGTCATGTTTTTTTTTTGTTTTTTTTTTTTGTTTGTTTTTTGTTTTTTTGCATTCAAAGCTGTAGAGAAGCAGAGAAAGAAAGATCTTCCATCTGCTGGTTCACTCCCCAAGTGGCTGTCATGGCTAGCGCTGGGCCAGCCTAAAGCTTCTTCCAGATCTCCCACATGGTTGCCAGAGAGAGTACTCGGGTCACCCTCTGCTGCTTTCCAAGGAGCATGAATAGAAAACTGGATCAAAAATGGAATGGTTGGATGTTTAGCTGGTGTTCCTAAAGCATCAACAAGGGATGGTTCAACCTGTTGTACAATTCCTGTCTTTTCTGCTGTAATTAAACTCCTTCTCATCATTTAGAACTAGATCTATTGTTAAAATAAAAACTCCTGATTACACCAGGGGACTTAAAAAGTTTGTGGAAAAAAATAGAATTTCCAGCCGATTTTGCTGGAAATATTTTGGGAAAGCGGTCCATGTGTTTTCTCGTAGTGTGCATTTGCAAGAACTTTTTGAAAACTCCTTATTTCTATCTTTACAAAACTCTGCACCAGAATCATCTTATCTTTTGATTTTATTTTCCATGAACTTATTGCAGTAACTGCATATTCTCTGCAGCCTAGAAAATGAAGTTATCATTGAGACGTCAAGTTCAAGGTCTTGTCAGCTGAATTGAAAGTAATCATCTATTGTCCTGGTAAGACCTGATGCTTTCCATTTCAGTTAGTGAAGATTCCAAGGCATGATCCCAAAGTGGAGGCTCCCAGAAGTCTCTCTTCCAGCTTCCTGACTGCTTGATTTAGAAGTTTTGTGTTTGGGACAAACTCTTCTTTCCCCATCCAGTTGGGAGACCCCCACCCCCACCCCATCTTCATCTTTTCCAACAGCTCTATGTTTTGGGATGGAGGAAACCTGGCCACTGGCAACCCACCTGGCCACTGGGAGGCCACCATCTGCCTTCCACACTTCAGGTTTTGGCCCTTCACTGACATGAGACTTCCTAAGTGTTGTGTGCTTTCCCACTGTCCCTTTGGGCCATCTTGACTGCTGCGTCTTTAGGTCTCCCTGCCACCTGCACACACGCCCTTCTCCGAGGCGGTTGCATCTGTTATACTCTGTGGTCACTGGAGAGAAAGTCAGCTAGCCCCCAGGGGAGTGGGATCTTTATCCCTTGGGCTCTCAGCCTGGCTCCTTCACGTATCCTGTGTGCCTCTGGGACTTCAAACCCAACATGTCCCAAATGCCTGCCTGCAAGTGGTGTCCTGGCTTTGTAGAGAGCATCCTGACCTGATCATGCAAAAAAAAAAATTTTTTTTTTTTTAATTTGAAAGGGAGAGAGAAGGAGAAAGAGGAGTGAGAGAGACTGGTTCACTGCTCAAATGTCTGCAACAGCCTGGTCTGGTAGCTGGGAACTTGGCCTATGCTTACGTAGGTGGCAAGAGTCCTGCTAAGCATTAGCAGGACGCTGGACTGGACAGCAGAGTCAGAACTCAAACCCAAATGCCTGCCTTGATATGAGAGGCATGTGTTCCAAGCAGTGACTGAATTAGGTGCCAGACACCTTCCCGGGGGCTTTTTTTTTTTCCTTGGATTTATGGGTCAGTGCTATGGCACAGCTGTTCTCAGCATTGGTATCTCATAGGGGTGCCAGTTTGAGTCTCTGCTGCTCCTTGCTTGTGGCCTGAGAAAGCAGTAGAGGATGGTTTGAATCCTTGGGCCCCTGCACCCACATGGGAGACCTGGAAGAAGCTCTTGGCTCCTGACTTCAGACGAGCTCAGCTCTAGTCACTGCCTCAAGTTGGGGAGTGAACCAGCAAATAAAATATTCCTCTTTGTCTCCTCCCTGCCCCCTCGGTAGCTCTGTCTTTCAAAATAAAGAAATAAATCTTTTTTTTTTAAGTTCTTGAAATTAGCCTATCATCTCCAATGCAAATGTGTTGTTTGCGATCAGCATGATTTTCCCTCATAAACACAGCTTCTGTTTCTTCTCTTCTGCCTTTAGCTTGCTCTTTTGTCTAAGCCAGTGCTCCCTCAACCCCCTGGATAGATCTCCCTTGCAAGCAGATCTGACAGTGTCACTTCCAAGTTTAGAGCAAGCCATTGTCTGTTGTCTGCAGCTGTCATCCCAGCTCGCACTCTTGGTGCTGGTTGAGTGGACCCTTGTGACTGTCCCAGCGCCACTTTCCCTCATTCCCCGGGGTCTCCGTGTACCTGCAGCCCCCTCTCCCTTCTGGAGTGACTGACATCTCTTCCTTTCTTTGACGATGCCCCTGAATGCCATCTCCCTGACCCCAAACTTGGATTGTCTCTGTGGTGCCAGAGATGGCCACTATGCCAGAGCACTCCTTTCCCACACCTGCCTGCCTGCCTAGGAGACACCCACACCCCATACACTGTGTAGGGTAAATGACATGCAAGATTCAGCAGCATAGGGTATTTCCTCTTCCTCTGATTGTTCAGCATATCAGCTAACTGTTGTGCTCCATCCGTTTTGTTTTCACAGTGGCTTCCTATTAAATCTCTCACTATATCTCTAGCTTGACTGAGCTATAATTCCCACACTAGACAATTCCTCCATACAAGGAGTTCAGTCTTTTTTTCCCCAACATATTCAAAGAGTTGTGTAACCATTGCCATGATCCACTTTGAAATATTTTTGTCACACCAACAAGATGCCCTGTAGCCTTTAGCTGTCAGTTCACAACCATGTTGTGCTCCCCTCCCCCTAACTCCACACATCCCAGTCCATGGCAGCCACTAACTTCTATGGTTTCCCCGGACTGGACGTGCTACAGCCATTGTCAGAGCTAAGCCCTGTGCATAGCCCATGGGTACCTTGTGTGATGACCTCGAGCAAGACTTCCTGTCGCCAGTCTCTTAAGGCAAGACCACGGACTCCCGCGTGATGGTTCTCCATTTTGCTGGGTCTTGGGGAGGAGGGACAGTGTCGCTGCTTGGTTATAAGGATTAATTACTTTGTCAAGTACACCGAGGTGTGTAGAGTGGAACATCAAACAAACGTGGGGTTTGCTTCCTTGGTCCAAATTCATGTCATGTTTTTGCATCTTTTTTCTGTCTTAATTGGTCGCGCTTCCTTAGCAAAAATAAATAAATAGCATTTCAGAGAAAGATTTTGTAAGTCTGCTTTCCTCATATTGTCAGCCTGTCCAAGTCAAAGCCAGGGCAGATGGGCCCAGTGAGGGCAAGGCCTTGGAGGTTGCTATGAGCACAGAACCTCTCTATGATAGCCATTGTCACTGAGTCATCAGCCAAGTGGCAGAGGACCTCAGTCTGCACTGGTCCTGGGGGGCTTCTGTTATCGCTCGTCTGTGGTCCACATGGTCTTCTACACGATGCTTCCTTGGTTCAGGTAAAGGGTGTATATGGATAATTTGCTTATGATAAGATGAAACTACTCAACAAGCAGAATATACTTCATCATTTGCAGTATTTAAAACTAAGAAATCTAAGAAGCATGTGCCATGCATGGTTTATTGATTCAAACAGATTCTACAAGTTAAAGCTCCTAGCTCCCGAGGAGACAGGGAAGCTGGCCTTCCCATCATGGTGGTGGCATTCTAAAGGGTTGAAATCCTCTGTGGAAGACAATTTATCAATACTCATCAGGAGTAATAACACGTTCAACTCATTGACCTGGGGAGTTCTACTTCTGAGTATCTATTTTAAGGAATTTATCCAAAGTATGAAAAAAAGCTGTATGCATGAAAATGTTCATTAGAGCATCATTGGAAATGTCAAGGTTTAAAATGGGAATCGAGCGCCATGTGAGGCACTGGGGCAGCCCAGGGAGCCGATGCACTTGATGGACATCTGCAGAGCCTGATGGCTTGCAGAAGGAGGCATAAGAGCAAGAAAATGAAAAACCCATGGATGTGGACCAGGAGTGTGGCCTTGACATGCACAGAAAAGTGACTGGAGGGAGAAATATTAAGAGTAATGCTTGGGTCGGGGGTGGGGGGGCGCTGGATGGCGTAAAGTGGTGCATCCTCCTTTGTGTCACTCCCTGACTGTCTCCTCCACTTGTTTCATGTCATGTGACGTTATTTCCAGGACAAGACCAAAGGAGTCGGAAATCTGAGTCCCTTGGCTCACCCTCGGAAGGTCAGTCTTCCTGTTTGGTTCTTTGAGGAGCAAAGAGAGAGTGGTGGGAGAGCACCATGAGTCCCAGGCAGTCGACAGAAAATGACAATTCCTCCCCTTCCCCCCGTTCCCTGAAACAAATCTTGACTAACTTTGATAGTTCAGCAATTAGAACTTTGGCATACAGTCTTTCTTCTTCAACTCCTATAATTAGTGGTCTCCAATTATATGAATCAATTTCAATTTCTATAAATCAGATGATTTAGAGAGAAGGCTGTTCAATTTCCTCTTCAACTGTAAGGGTTCAGCAGCAATAAAACTCTCAGCTTAAAATATCAGGATGCAACTCACTCCAGAAATACTCCCCAGCTCATGGGGGGCCATTGCGTTCTATCAGTTGAGGGTGAACATCTCTCTCTGCCCCCAACCCCCCCACCCCGCAGGGGAGCTGGCATGTCTTTAGCAGATTCCTTCTTGGTTTGGTTGAGTACCACTAGATCTGCCGGATGTTTGGATTCCCAGCTTGACTCGGGATTGCTGGTCAGGGTGCATGCTTAATGTCACCATTTGCTCTTAACCTGGGCATGGTGAGGTCGACAACCACAGAGATGCAAAGCCTGCAACCTGTGTTTGCACTGCTGGCTCCCCTGCACCTGTTCTGGGAAGTGTCCACTTCCTTCTGCTCTTGGGCAGCTCTCTTGGACTCATTCCTGACTGGTCGATGGAATGTGGAGGAGTTTTTTTTTTTTTTAATATGCTTGTTTTGTCTTCCTTCCTCCTGTCCTGGACAGGATGCTGTCTCTGCCCTTTCACAAGGTGGTAGGTGTCATTCTTACATTTCAAAATTTAAGCAAGAAAATGATCTGGCTGGTTCTTTTTTTAAATATAAAAAAAACAAAACAGCAGCAAGACCAGAGAGCCTGAATGGACTGTTGCTGGCATCGGATCAGAGATACACTGATACGCCGCATGAACTCTTCTGCCCTATCCAAAGGGAGGACATCATGGGGTCCAGGGCACTCAAGGCACCTGGGCTGCAGAGACAGAGAGCCCTGCCTCACCTCCCTTCTCCCCTTGGAGAGGTGGCCAGTGCCCTCCCCCCACCACATCTCCTGGGTTGCTAATGTGGTTTTTAGCATGATGCCTTCTTTCTGTTGGCGATAGGTTACTGCTCTTACGGTACGCTTCAATTCAGTTTCTGTTGAATGACGGCAGTTCTTCCTTTCATAAATGACTTCCAGCTGCCGCAGCATTAGAATCTCATGAAGTGCCAGTGCTGCTAACTGAGGTTTCTTGACAAATAGAGCACAGAGGATCTGACCTCCCCAATGTACCATTGACTGTAGCCCCTGCTACCGTGGCTGCACCAGAGAGCTCTGCAGAGAACTTTGATGGCTCAAGTTCTGTTTGGGAACCTGGCACTCAGGAATTATGCAAATCCAGAGGCAGGACAGCTACCTCCCCCGGATGCTCAGTTTGTTTAACCTGTGGGGTTTTTTTTTTTTTGAGGTTTATTGTTAATTGACGCTTTATAATTGCATGTATGTATGGGGTACAGCATTTACCATACTCGCGTGCCGAGAGTAACGATTCCATGAGGGTGCTGGGCGTTCTCATCTTTTTATGCAGTTACCGTTTCTTTGTGGCTTAGAGTCCTCAAAACCCTCCCTCTGTTCTCTTATGAAGTATCTATGTTGAAAACCTGGAGTCACCTTCGGGTGACTGTGGGTGACTGTGGACCACCAGAACCCGTCCCTTCCCTCTCACTGCACTTCGGCTCCGTTTGCCAACATTCCCTGGTCCTCTTGCTCTTGCCCGTCTCTGACTCCAGAGCCTGAGATTCTGTAATCTTCATCTTTGCAATCTACTTTAAATGTGCGGTGAAATCAGCATATCAAAGAGACACCTGCATTGCCGCTGGGCTCACTGCAGCAACATTCACAATAGCCAGGATGGGGAACCCACTGAGGTGTCCCTGGGCAGATGAATGGATAACACAAATACCGCATATGCACATAATGGAGTATTATTCAGCCATAAAAAAGAAGGAACCCCTCTCTCATTTGCAGCAAAATGGATGGAGCTGGAGGATATTATGTTAGGGGAACGAGCTGGAAAGCTCGATTCAGTGGGGGATTGAAAAAGAGACAAAGGAACAAGAAAGAGTTACAGCCAGATGTGACTTTATGCGCGTGAGTGGAGACATTATGGAGAACAACTTCAAAATGTATATGTGCTGTTCTGCCAGGAGAGGATGTGGACTCTAAGGCTACCAGTAATTCTTGTTTTGCTTCTACTTTAATATACATTTAAATCATATTTAAATAAACATGATTAGAAAGAAGTCTATAAAAATCTGATTGATAGTATGGCCAGGGTGTAAAATTTCACTGTCTACCTGTCTCATTTTTCCAAAACTTTTACATATTTTGCAAATTCTATACATATACAAAGAGAGAGAGAGAGCTCGCCTATCTACTGATTCCTGCCCCAAATGTCCACGATGGTCAGAGCTCAGCTGGACTGGAGCCAGGAGCCAGGATCTGGTGTGGGCGGCAGGGAACCCAGCCACTTGAATGCTCACTACCGCCCCTCCCGTGGCCGGCCTTAGCAGGAAGCTGGAGTCACAGCTGGATTCAACGCCTGGCTCCCAGATGTGAGCCGTGCAAGTCTCAGCTGCTACACTAAATTCTGTGGAAAAGCCCGCTGTGTTTCTTAGGTATGTCCCCCTCGGGCCAAGGGCGCACTCTCACCAACACTCCATTTTGGATCAGATTACACAGGGTTTCTTTCTTTCTTTTTTTTTTTTTTAATTAATTTATTTTTATTGGAAAGTTAGATATACAGAGAGGAGGAAAGGCAGAGAGGAAGTTCTTCCATCCACTGATTCAGTCCCCGAGTGGCTGCAACGGCCAGAGCTGAGCCAATCCGAAACCAGGAGGCAGGAGCCTCTTCGGGTCTCCCATGCAGGTGCAGGGTCCCAAGGCAGAGCCTTGACTGCCGTCCCAGGCCACAGGCAGGGAGCTGGATGGGAAGCGGGGCTGCAGGATTAGAACCGGTGCCCAAGTGGGATCCTGATGCATGTGAGACAAGGACTTTAGCTGCTAGGCTACTGCACAAGGCCCAGACTATACAGTTTCTAAACTCTTCCTTAGTTCAAGTGCATGAGAACCAACAGGGCAGAAAACACCGATTACTGGAGGATAAAAGCCATTGCTGATAGTTTTTAAAAAAGCAACTTCTTGTTAGATCAGAGTACAGTTTTTAGTTAATTAAGAGGCAGCCAGTGAGAGAGATTTGCCCGCTGGTTCACTCCCAAAGTACACCCAATGGTTGGGGCCAAAGATGGACATTGGGAATGCAAACCAAGTCTCCCTGACATGGGAGGTGGGAACCCAGTCACCAAGGCCTCATGTGCCGCCACCCAGTCCGTTCCCTGGAGTCAGAAGCCAAAGCCAGGAATCCAGCTCCTATACTACGCTGTGAGATGCTCTGCTGTCTGAACTTGTGGGCTCAACATCCGTGCTGGGATTGCAGCTTTACCTTCATCCTGTAACAGGCAGCCCCGGGACGGAGGGACAACTCCCTGGGGCTAGCGGTAGAAGACCCTATGAGGTGAATGTTCACTAAGCTGAGTTGCAATTGTCCTCAGTCTTCAAGATGGGTCATAGACTTCCTGGTCCAGGCACGCAGGGAGCCAGGTCTGTATTGATGTTTAGGTCTGCGATAGGCAAGTGAGAAAACAGTGATGGGAAGGAAAAAGGAAGGCGCCTGCGGACATCTTTTGCTGAACTCACAGCAATCAAGGGGTGGGAGCCTTGTGCCCAAGGACAGGGTGACTTGATAGGGTAACCTTCTGCGTTGATAGCACTGAGACCACTTAAGGAGAAGCCCTCGGTGCTGGCCAGTAGCATCTCTCACAGCCTCATCCTCTAGGCAGAAAGAAGGCACCATTGTGATTGCAAAGGGCACGATGCCCTCCCCAAGTTTGCGATGTCTTGTGCCATGCTCCAATACCGGAAAATGTCAAATATTCAGAGATGCCCACTCTCCAGAGTTTTTTTTTTTTTTTTTTTAATTTGGTGTAAGAAAAGCCAGACTTTCAAATCTCAAAGCTGAAAACTTTGGATTTTGAAGAGAACATGTGAATGTTAGTTATAATGGAGACTTTGTTTGCTGGGCAGCCAGCCCAGCCCAGTCGTGACTAATGGGGACAGAGCTGTCCTTGGGGGTGTCAGCAGAGTACAGAGTGGGCAGGCAGTGGAGACACTGGACTTGGGCTTGGAGGTGGGGGAATGCGCAGATTCTCACAGGATGTTGCCAGTGATGGCTGGCGTGTCCCCCTCAAGGCATGAGAGCAGATCTGGATTGATGTGGCTGAAGGTGCTGGGGCCTTGGACTGTGTGAAAATCGATGGGGGTCCTTGCAGTTCTCCATCCCACCAACTCCTATGGCTTCAGGTGAACACTGTGAGCCAGGAGGCCTTCATGTCCTCCTCG
Organism: Ochotona curzoniae; assembly: GCF_017591425.1. NCBI lineage: Eukaryota > Metazoa > Chordata > Mammalia > Lagomorpha > Ochotonidae > Ochotona > Ochotona curzoniae. The sequence goes on along the minus strand of NW_024465561.1, from coordinate 9,093,476 downwards.
GAGCCTGCTTTTCTGGGCTCAGCTGATTGCTCACAGTTGGGCTTCCAGAAGCTTCTTGCAGGAGCGAGGGAAGGCCAGAGTCCTGTCCTGTGATCAGCTTGATGCCGATGCCTGGACCTAGCAAAGCAATGGTAACCCCTAGCTAGAAACACCTGCCTTTGTTGCGATGTCTGAGAACAAAGGGAAGGGACCCAGAGCTCTCCCTGCTGTCTGTCTCCTGCCCTCCCTACCCCAGCGTTCTCATCCCTCAGGTGGATTTTTCAGTTACAAGTGAGGAGACTGTTTTCCACTGAGGCCAGAGACCCAAGCACAGTCCTCACGAAGGGGTGGGACTGGAACTCTGGGCACCCCTGAGCCAGTAGGGGGTCCAGTGGAACAGCACTACTCGGGGTCAAGTGTGGCGGGGACACCTCTCTGCAGGCAGGCAGGCTCAGGGAACTCCGGATCTTCACTTGCTTGCTTATTTATTTATTTATTCTTAAATGGAAATACTTCTGGAAGCCAAACAAGAGGCTTTTATAAAGTTTGTGGAAAATGCATAGGATTCAAAAGGCATGCGGGGACTTTAAGTTATTTATTTTTTCTTTTTGCAACAAAATAAAATTTTTTTTTCTTTGCATTTCCCTTGACTTTTTTTTTTTTTTTTTTTTTTTTTTTTGCGGTCCCCCACATGTAGAAGCGGTTATTCCCTGAAAATGCCATTAGCCGGAGTTCCTCTTGACATTCCATGGTTAGGCTGGTGTGTTTCCTCCCGGACTTTTGCTACAGTTTGTTGCTCTGGAGTGAGCACCAGGACCCAGGGTTTTATCTGGCTTTGTCTCAGCCTGTCTCCCTTTGGATGTGCGGACACGAGCCCGGGCAAAGAAAACTGGGCTGCATTTTGGGTGAGGGTGGGGGCGGGAGGTTGGATCACGGAGTGACACGGAATATTAATTAGACACAAAGTGCTCTCTGTGCCTTCTCTGCATAAAGAAAGATAAAGCCCATGTAAATAATATGTGTGTTTCCCATAATGAATGCCCCCTTTCTCTCCTTTTCTGCATAGTATTAGAAATTGCGTTTTTATTATATGAGACATTGGACGCATGCCAACAAGTTTTTCTTTTAACTTGATATTTTGGGCTCTGATCTTTGTTAGAACTACAATGGCATGTATCTCGTACAGGCAGAGGTCATTTCTATAGCTCCTTCCCCCTCCCCATCCTTTCTGGAGAATGTTTGTTTTCAAAACAAAGAATTGGGTTAAAGCGTTAGGTATCATATATCAGAACATATTTCAAGCCGAAATTAAGAACACTCAAACCTTCCTTTTAAAGGTCAGATATTATTTATTATGATGATAAAAACGATCTGTGATTTATGAATTTAACTTCTCATAAACCTTCTTTGTAACAGAATATGCAGTCAGAGGCTTAACATTACATTGTTTTCTTTTGACAATGTATCCACGAGACCACTGCAGCTGTTCCTTTACTCACAATAGCAGATTAATTAACACAATCATATGCTGTTGGCTCTTACTCAATGCGTGGCTCTGCAGTGGGATAGATAGGTAAATCCTTTAAATGTGGCAGAGATAAAGCATATACTACGCTAGTTCCCTAACTAGCCAGTTTTGCTTCTGACCAGCCAGCCCTATCAGGACGGGTTCATGGACCGCGGATGCCCTGAGCTCACATTTCAAAGTCAGCCACACCTAGTGCACCGCCATCCTGTTCAACATTTGCAAGGCACAAATATGTGGAAGCAGAGAATCTCTGTGAAATCAGCAGCTTTGGTTAAAATAGCAGTCAGTCTGCCGCCAGCATTTTGAGTCTGCAGTATTTTTTTTTTTAAAGTTCAATCATTGCTTTCCTTAAATATCTCCCTGGCTATTACTCACGGTTTTTCTTCTTCTTCTTTTTTTTTTTTTTTTTGCCCATCCTTCCATGCACATGGTTCTGGGCAGCTGCCGTTATGACTTTGGTTTTTCAAGTACTGGAAGATTTTTGTCTTCTGTACGTGTGCCAAGGAAAACGTGTGTACATGTGCCTTCCTCCCCTGCCCCGTCACCAGCCGTAAGTAAGTATGGCAACTTTAGCCGACATGTCAGTGAACTTCAAGCCTGAGTTAGAGAATGTGTAAGGCTGGGCTTCAGAGACAGGCACGGGTCCATCGGGAACAAAGTAGCCAGACAGGCCACAGAATCGCCTTCAGACACTGCCCCCGTGTCCTCCACACTGTCCCCACATGTGTGCAACACTAATTTACTTTTTGTTCTTTTACTTAGCACAGAGATTGAAAATGTGACAAGCTTTGCTGTGTTAAAAAAAAAAAACAACTGATTTTATAGACACATAGATGGAGAAGAAGAAGATAAACCAATCCATGATTTGGAAACTTTTAGAGCCTGCAGGTGGTGGGAGTGCAGCCAGTCACAGCCCTCACTGCATTGGTTGTGGAACTGATATTTCTTTAGAACTATGCCCATTCATTAGAAATAGGTCAAAATTTGGTCAGGCTGGCTTACAGAAGGCCTGACTATTTTAGGAAACACACACACACACACACACACACACACACACACACACACACAGCCTGGTGTTGAGATCTTGTGTAAATGACATGTAAGCATGGTTCCATAGCACCAGGTCCCTGGGCAGAAGGTGCCACGAGGCTCTGAGCAGTTCCGGATGCCAGGTGCCAGACGGAAGTTGCGGGTTGAGCCTGTTAGGGATGCTCCTCGCTCCTGAGGAATTGGCAAAACTTCCCACACCTACAAAAGGAACCATCACTGCTGCAGACACAGAGGGGGATGCTTACAGGAAGTGGAACCAGATGACAAGTTGATGGAGAAAGCAACACAGGGAGGTCTTCCTCGTGCCCATGGAACGAGTGCTTTATGAAGAGAGTAACACAGATCCCAAATCTGGTGGCGCCCAACTAAACTTATCCTTCAGTTCCCCTTTTACCTGTGAACTGTTGGCATTCATGTTTCTATGGCTTTCTCTTTATCCCCATCTCATCTTACTGAAATCAAAATATCTTCCTTAAAAAAAAGAAGAAAAAGATCAGGAACGCTTTCATTGTATGGAGAAACTTTATTTAGAAAAATCCAAGTCCTTGAGGCTGAGTTGAGAACAGGGTCAGCTGGGGAGTCTGCACAGCCAGCCCGAGGGCAGACAGGGTGCAGGGGCAGCGGGTAGGCCCCTCAGCGGAGCAGCTGTGACCAGGCCATCTGAGTGAGGCTCAGTGTCCCACCAGGGGTGCAGCGTGTACCCCAAGGAGAGCTGTCGCTGCAGGCATCCTGACTCTCGGCAGCACTGCAGGTGTCCTGCTCTGACTTAAATTCTCGAAGGCTTTTCTACTGGGTCTGTCTGGGGTCTGTGATGGGGGCTCTCTGACTTCCAAAGTGCTAAGAAGGATGCTGCTCTGCCCCTTCCTGGTGGACCTTGGGCTCATGGTCCACATAGCCCTTCAGCTTTTCTTCCTTCAAGCCATCCAACCAACCCACAGCACAAGAATAGGAGAGGGTGGCAGAGTGCACCGTTAACCTTTGGTGCCTGCTGGAGGCCCCTGCAGGACTCCACGTGTCATCTTCAACAAGGCACTCAGAGTGGCTCCTGTGTATTACCTATTGCATTGTGATCAGAGCACGTCAGCAGATAACTCAGACTGAGGTCCCAGACCAGAAGATCTTGGTCCTGGCTTGGCAATTTCTGGAGTATTATAGCACTGAGTAAATCCCGTGAACTTCCAGGTGGAGGTTGCACACCTTTCATCTGAAACTCTGAAACCCTAAACGCTCTAAAATCCGAAACATTTTGAGTGTGGACAATTCCACACAATGGAACAGGGTTTCATGCACATAACTGTTTCAAATATTGCATAAGATTACCTTCCACCATATGTGCAAGTTGTGTATGAAACGTAAGTGAGGGGTGGGACTGTGGCCCAGCGGTGGAAGCCACCCGGGACTGAGTGTGAGTTGCAGCATTTGCATTGTGGCTCCCTAGTGACACTGCTGGGAAAGCAACAGCAGGCAGCTCAAGTGCCTGGGGCCCTGCACCCACATGGGACACCTGGACAGAGTTCCTAGCTTCATCTTGATTCAGTCCTGGCTGTTGTGGCTGCTTGGGGGTGTGAACCAGTGAATTCCTCTCATGCACGTTCACTGCCTTTCTCTCTCTCTCGTTGCAAAAAAAGAAGGAAGGAAGCAAGCAAGGAAGGAGGGAGGGAGGGAGGAAGAAAGAGAGAGAGAAGGAAATAAAAAAGAAAGAAAGAAAGAAAGAAAAGGAAAAAGAAAGAAAACAAAAAAAGAAAGAGAAAGAAACTTTTATATCAAAACATCAGTGAACCCCACATTAAGACTTGGGTTTTATCTCTAAAATGGCTCATATATGCCCAAGTCTGAAACATTCCTGGTTCTCAAGCAGTTAAGGAATGATTATCCCTTACTACAAGATTTCACTGGATTTTCTCTTTGTCGCACTTCTCCATGGAAAGCGACGCAGATGGAGGGAGATGCCCTGAACTACAGGTCAGGCGGTGTGAAAGGTCACAAGTGAAGACTTTGTGGTAGTTCCAGGAGGGTGATGGGGTGCAGCAGAAGGAGACCAAGTCTGCTTGCTGAGTCTCTCATGCCTGGGGCAGGAACTAGTACTTAGCACTCAATATTTGTTGGGCACGTGGATGAACCATTTAGTGTAGGGGGAATGGGCGAGGCGATTTGGAAGGAAACCCAGTCAGTCTGAGGAGCAACAAGCAGTATTGCTCGGAAACCAAACACAGCCAAGGTGATGGTTTGTAAAATTCTTGGAGGGAGAGAAAAATGCAGCTACGATCTCAGAGGTGGAGAACTCAAGGCCACGAACACAGCCATATCCACTCACAGCCACACTCTCCGTGGGGTAAGGGCAAGTGTGTCTCTGATCAAGGAGCATCCTGTTCACTTTAAGATGCTGGTCAGGCTAGGACTCACCAGTGAGGCAATGCGCTAGGACTGGGTAGGACAGGACAGGGAAGACACAAAGCAGAGGCAGTCATGGCCAAGGGGAGTCCAACCTGTTGAAATGACACTTGCAGTCCTGAACAGTATGCATGTTTGCGGGGTCGGTGGGGCGTCCCAAGCATCAGGGTCAATGAAGGTTGAGTTGCAATAATTGTGTCTCCTGTCTATGTTGCCAGTAGCTTTCATGAGATCAAAATATGCTGCACTTTGTAGATATTTGTTGCATGTACCTGTTGCAGAAATGTCCACTTTCCTAACACTGCCTGGAGACGTTGGGTGTCCAGATGCAAGGAGAAGTTGTGTTGACTTCTCTGCTGTTTCTCCTGCCTGTTTCTTCTTGTAACCAGACGATGGGCATTGGGTCATCCTGGAAATATTTTACTCTGTTCATTCCCCTCTTTCTGGAATATTCTCTGCTCTCAGCTCTACTTGATTGTCATTGCTTCCGTAACATGTCCGCTCATCACCCGCTCCTCCCCAAGCCAATGCTGTCACTCATGGAGATGCACATATTAATCTGTTTAAGACTGAGTTCTTGAGGACAAAGGGGCATGGTCATCTCACCATCCCTTCACCTGCTTGTCTGAGTCTGTGAAGGTGGCTTGAGTGCTTAGCGCAGATTTGCTGAACTACAGTAGAGTGGTCTACCCAGAGGAGGGGTGCAGGAAGACCTGTCCATGAATGAGCAAGTGCCTGATTGCACAGCTTGCTGAAAATTATAAACAGTGGGGAAACCACAGAGACAGTTAGTGGGGAGGAAGGAAATGCCACTTAGGAAGTAAAGCAGTTGAGAAGGGAGGGGGCTGAAGGGGTCCAGTTTTGAGTGTTCTGAGTGCATGTGATGCCCGAGGTGGCATTTGGTACAGACGACAGTGACTACCCCAGGCTTGCCTGATTGAAAGGGTGCTTGGGACCAACAGGTGCTGGGTTGGTGGCGGGGGCGCCCTGAGAAACCCTGTCATTTCCTTCTGTATCAGGACAGGGTGAGAGGGCCCAGGGCCAACTCCAAAGCAAGGGCCAGAAGCTCCCGCCCAGGGAGCAGAGGGGGGCTGACTTGGCTGCTGCTATGCCTTCCAGGGGATTATGCGTCAAGCAGTGGCATCCTCCCTCTCTAGCTTACTGTCCTTCAATACCAGAGAGGGAGTGTCTGCAGGGGATGCCACACACATACGCGCACACACACACTGGCAGCCACAATACCCAGTGGTTGTGGGTGTGCCCCCGGTGTGTGTATTTAAGAGGCCCCGTGAATGGCTTGAGTCATTGATGAGGCTCTTGAATGGCAAATTGGTCAGAGCTCCACAACAGTAATGATCACTCTGTCCGTGACCTTTCTGGAGCATTTACATTTTATCACAACATGCATAAGCCACCCATAGGCTTCCCATTGGCCCAGTCATTCCGTATGCACAATGCCCCAGCAGGCAGGGGGACACGTCCTGAGTGGATGAGAAAGGGGCCGCTTCTGACACATCTCGCTCCATTGTTGTACGGTAATCTTTATCACCCAAGGGGACTTTTGAGTTAAGCCCATGTTTCCTTTCTTTTGTAAGAGTGAAGGCACTCAGATGAGTCTTTGCATCCTGTTAAACAGAGCCATAGAGATGAAGCCAGAACCGAGGACTGGCTGCTGCTCTTCCTGTGTACTAAGACCAGGGCTGTCGAAAGTGAGAAAAATCAGGGACTGCTGTAGGGGTGGGGGTTTGGGAGCCATTTATTTACTTTAAGATGTTGCTTTCCAGAAAAAGAAAAAAAAGGAAAGTGACACCTTGGCATGGGAGGGGTTGGATGAGTGTGGGAATGGAGGTGGATGGGCAGCATATGTTCCTGTGCTCAGTCTCCCTCCTGTCCTGGAAACACCCACCCGAAGGACCTCAACAAGGGCCTCTCCCAACAGCCTCGCTTCACTAAATTCCCCTCCGTGTCCCCATCGGTTAGATGTGATCTGTGAGGTGAGTGCTGCCATTGGCTCCGTTCCTTGTGTATTTCAAATCACCGGAGAAATCATATACTTATTTAGTTGATAGGAAACTTATCAACTCCTGAAGACAGAGGCAAATGCATGAGAAATGGAGTGTGGAGCAGCATCCCATGCTGGGCTCTGGGCGCCTTGCTTGGTGCTTGTTGTCTGGACCAGGTGGATGCTCGTTCTGCAGAGAGGAATAGAAGGTACAGGGCAGCAGTCTCCCAGAGTCCCAGGGCCTGACCCCCAGGTAAGCAGCAGGTGCCAGTGGGGAGCTGGCAGCTGGGAGCCCAGGAGCAGTTCCATCCTGCCTAGTGAGTCGTTGCTGTTTTTATGGGAGCCTTTAGGTGACAGTGCCAAGAGTAAAAATAAGCCTTGCTATTTTTTACTCCTATTTGGTACTTTTTTTTTTCTGCTTCTGTTTAATGCTGTTGAAATAGAATTCTAATTTTTACTTAAATTGTGTAATCTTAATAAATTGCTGTATTATTACATGTTGCGAGATATATTTAAAGACCGTCTCTTTTTCCCAGAAGAGCTCAACTCTAATAATATAATCACAATCAATAAAAAAAGTCTGTATAGCTAGGTTCTTCTCTCTTCCAGGGATCTCTCTGTTTAGATAGAAGAGACATGCATTGTTTTCTTTCTATATCCATCTCTGCCGTTAGGCAAATATCTGCAGCCTAAGAAGATATTATAAGTTGTAAATAACATGACTTTATCATTGGCCTGCAAACATCCACTTCATAGATTTTGCGTCAACCTTACATGTGATGCATCTTCCATCGTTTTAAAGTCCTGTGGGACTGTCTTCTTGTGGTAAAGCAATCATTTAGACTCTTGTCTGGTAAGATACACATGCGCTCTCTCTCTCTCTCTCTCTCTCTCTCTCTCTCTCACACACACACACACACACACACACACACACACACACTTTGTATTGGCTCTTCCCAACCCTGCTTCACCTACAATGGGGAGGAGAAAGATTTTTGGAAACTAGTGTCTCTTAGCTGTAGGAAGTCACATCCAATAAGGACTTGGTGGAAATCTGGTGTTCTATTGGCTGCAAAAGGAGGCACAGAAGGGTCTGTGGGTTCCAGGATATACCCCACTCCACTCCTCCACCCCCTATGGATCTTCAGGATCTGAAACCAAGATGTCATTCCTGCTGGAAATTTCTAAGCCTTCTATTTGGATCTAGTTGTTGCTGCTAAAAATGTTCATGTTTCTCCATTTGTTCTTAGATTATTATTTAAAATAACCATCTTTTTAATGCTCTTAGATTTTATGTAATACAGAGGAACAAGAAGCCATTTGTCTTGGCTATCCAATTTCCTAGGATGGGCTTAAATTCCAGCTGGCATTGCAGCAGAAGTCTTAGTAATGACCCAGACACCCTAATGCCATTGCTTGTCTGGGAATCTCAGCAAGAAACACTAGGACAGACTGGGTTCTTATGACCCAAGCTGAGTTTCTGGGTTTGGACCCTTGGTGTGAAGGCCTCAGTGAATTACAACGGGATGGCTCTCAGGAGCAAGGGCCTTGGGTTCGGATCCCAGGAGTGTGCACCTTTCTCACCCTCCGACCCCCTCAGCTTTCCCATCTGCATAGCAGAAATGGCCCAGGCTGTTCTCTTAGCATCTTCTCCGCTCTGAGTTCTGATGACTTTCCTTGGGCACTAGGGATTGCTCAGGATATGTGATGGATGGTCTGCTCCTACCATACAAAGACTCAAAACCCCAAACTGGGTGTCAACAACTTGTTATTTACTCCATGAGGAGACTGGCACCCACCCCCATGCCTAACTTAAGAGAGTCACACATGAATACTAGACAAGGGCCATAGCCATGTGAGATCTTGTTCACGGAGAGCTTGCTGCTTGGCAGATTGTGTCCTAGCCCTGCTCTTTGTCTCCTGTGCCCTACGCACCATCCCTGAGCAGTAACCATCACACAGAGTTGGACCAGTTAAAAACTTAGAGTCACTTGTTTTCAAACGGTGGGCATGCAATTGCACCCAGGAATATGAGACTCCACAGTGCGGGCTGTGAGCCCCTTCTCCTCTCTAAGACCATGAAAGTGTTTGCTCCTGCTGTCCCATGCACCAAAAACATGGTTTCCTATCGTGGCTGGCACAATGAGTTGCATTTCATGTAGGTGCTGGTCTCCTTGCACAGGCCTGGGTTCGTTATTTCCAGTGGCTGAGTCGTGAGGAGCTCACTTTGCAAAAAGAACCTGCTTCTTCTTCTTCAAAAAAAAAAAAACACCTCAATACTGAAAATGACATGTGGCAAAATGGATGACTACATTTTTCACAAACCTTCTGAGGAGCCCAGCAGTGGGAGAATGGGGGTGTGCTTTATTTTGGGTTCATGAGCTTTTGGGAGGTGGTTTATGTGTTGGGGTCTCCAGGGAGCTGCCTCTGGAAGAGATCCCTGGTAATCTCTGGGTGTTCTGGCATGGGGCAGGCCTGAGGGGAGGTAGAACCCCAAAGGGTGAGCTGGGATCAGCAGACAATGGAGTCAGTGCTGTTTTACCCCCAAGAGATGCCAGGTGACATGGCAAAGCCCTTGTCAGAATGGCCCTACCTGACTAAAAGAAGGACATCATCAATCCTTAGGCATGCCTTCCACGGAGAATAAAACTTCCTTCTCCAAGCAGAGAATGGAAATGCAGTGTGAGTTGCTTGTCCTGAATCTGGAAGACCCCGTTTTCCAGGACTAACTTGGAACGTGGAGCCAGATCCTGGTGGAGGGCCTGCCTGTCCTATACTCAGCGATACAGACAGGGCCGCCAGAGCAATCAGGTGAACTAGCAAGCACCAGGAGCAGTAGAGGAGGCACAGCTTAATTGTGGGGTAGGGATCCCTCCTGGGAAATGATGATTAATGTGAGGTGAGGCTGAGGCTGCTCAGAGAGGACACATTTGGCTGAAGCCCCAGTAGGGAGCAGGCAGCCGGTTAATGGGAAAGGGTTGCAGTGATGGTGGTGGGGGGGATGTCATTATATCATCGAAGTGCAAGTTCAGTCAAGTTAGCTGACAGGGTCTCACATCTTCTCAGGATGCTTTATTTTCTTTGGAAAAATTATTCTTTATTTACTATTTATTAGAGAGGGAGCGCACTCATTTGCTAGTTCATTCTGCGATTGCCTGCCATGGAAACAGTTGGGTAAAGCTAAAGCTGAGAGCTCCCGGGTCTTTCACATGAGTGACAGGAACCTGACTGCTTGAGCTGCCACCTGCTGCCTCCCAGCGTGCGTATTAGCAGGAAGCTGGAAATGGGAGCCGAGCTGGGACTCAAAATCCAGGATGTGGGGTGCAGGCCCTAGGCCCTCTTTGATAGGTCTTACCCTCTCTTTTGGTTTTTGAGAATTTATAAATGATTTTTTTGAAAGACAAGGGTACAGAGAGAGGGAGGCATATGTGTATATGTGTGTGTGTGTGAAAGAGAGCTTTGTCCATCTGTTTTGGTTAACTTCCCAAATGACTGCAACAGCTAAGGCTAGGGGCCAGGAGCTTCGTCTGGGTCTTCCACACTTGGGCCATCTTCCACTGCTTTCCCGAGCATGGTAACAGGGAGTCGGGTCATCAGAGGACGAGCTGGACACGCCCTGGCATCACGCAGGATGTTAGTATCACAAGTGGTGGCTTCACCTGATGTACAGCAACACTGGCCCATCTTGTACAGACTGAACGAAATCCCGGATGAGGAACATGTTAAATGCAAAACAAACAAGCAAACAATCAGTAATACCTAAAGGCCCCGAAGAACCTGGGTATCTTTTTATAATCGCAGGGAGGCTGTGTGTTGCTAATGATGATACGTTAGCCAGAAACTATGAGTGAATGTTCGACAGATTCCATCACTGCCTCATCTGGCACAGGACTGGGAAATGATGGTACACAGTCAGCATTTGTGGGATGAATCTAACTGCGTAAAAATGAGATGCTTCTAAGTGGTATATGCACACATAGACACTCATACCCTCACCCCCAGCCACAGATTCTGAAAGACAATACGAAAATAAGTATGTTGTGCATATGTGACAGACAAAGGGTTAATATTCCTAGGAGAGAGGAGGAGGCAGAAGCTCTTGCAAATCAATAAGAAAAAGACAAATCCTCTAGTAGAAAAATGGTCAAAGAACATGAGCTGGCAGTCCAAAGGGAAAGAAACACAAATGGTCAATAATCAAAGAACAGTCATGGGAATCTTTGCAGCCATTAAACGCGTGAGACTGACCTGTATTGACTGCTTTGGAAAGCTGCCCGCAACATGTTGTGGAACAGAAGAAGTGGGCTATGAAACAGCAGGGAGAGGGAGTCCATTAAGGGAAATGTATGAGGGTATCTTAGGCCATATCCTGGTACAGAATATAGAAACATCTTTGGCTCCAGTGTTGTGGCATAGCAAGTGATACTTCTGCCTGCTGGCATCCCACATGGGTGTTGGTTCGAGTTCTGCCTGTTCCTCTTTCAATCTAGCTCCCTGATAATGTGCCTGGGACAAATGGCCCAATTGATTAAACTCCCGTCCCCAAGTGGGAGATCCAGAAGGCACTCCTGACTCCTAGGCCCCTGACCCAGGTGGGAGACTCAGAAGAAGCTCCTGACATCTGGCTAATGACCAGCTCAGCCCCGGCTGTTCCAGCTATCTGGAGAATGAGTCAGCACATGAAAGCTTTCAATCTCTCTCTCCTTGTAAATTCTGCCTTTCAAATCAATCAATGTTATTTAGAAGAAATAGTCTCCAGATTGCTTAAGCAAAAGAGGGAAATTGAGGAATACAAGAGTACATTGTTCCCGATGCTAGCTGGCAGAACCCTGGGTAGGCTGGGCCAGCCACCTGCGGGAGTCACTGCCCAGCATCTCCCATCCTCCTCCTCCATGAGCGGAAGGGCCACAGATCACTTGGGTTCTGTTTGTCTGCAGAGAGAGAGTGCAGATCAGGAAAAAATTCTGTAAGTTTGAAAAACTCATCTTAGTGTTGTTTGCCTTTTTAAACCATGAGCATGTATCATTTTTAAATGTAGAAAAAGGTCTGTTTTGAGTTGGAAGATTAAAAACAAATTCAGTTAGGAAATGAGATTGAGATAGGGCTAGTAGCCTCAGTATAGAGAAAGTTCCTACAAATCAGTAAGAGCAGTGAGACCCCAAACAAGAGAGCAGAAGTGACCCACCTAAAAGCTCTGACCAGGGTGCTCGCTAAGGATGAGGACCCAAGCGCAAGATGGCACAGGCCTTCGCTATCCCAAGACTTCAGGATGCAGATCGTTTGCCTTCCTTCTTTCCCATGAAGGATCTGCTCCTGTTACGCACCCTGCTGTCCTCTCGTGCCCTATGCGTCCACTGGTAACTCCACTGTACGCGAACAACGCAGAGACCTGGGCTCTCACCCAGGGCACACACTTCGCTCTTCTCTCTCGCTTCTTCTTCCCATCACCTGGTGGTTCACTTCCCAAAGGCTAGTAGCAGGCGCAAGGCTGGAGTTAAAGGAACTCAGTTCAGGTCTCCTTCCTGAGTGTCAGGGGCCAGATGATGTTGGCCTTCACTGCTGCCTCCTAGGGTCTGCGTAGGCAGGAATTTGGAGTCAGTCAAGAGCCAGAGCTGGGAACAGGAACTATCAGAAAGGTCACAGGAGTCCTGCTGCCAGGTCCCACTACATGCATTTTTTAAGTGTAGATGCCGTATGATTTTCAAATTATGAATGGGCAGTTCTCACAGGAAGCAAAGTAAGTGGCTTATAAAAACATGAAAATAGTCTAGATTTTATGGTACAGTGCATTAAGCCATAGTTTGAGATGTCTACATCCATATGGATGTTCTGGATGGAGTCCCCACTTCTCTGCTTCTCATCCAGCTTCCTGCTAATGCATTCTTTTTTTTTTTTTTTAAGATTTATTTTATTGGAAAGTCAGATATACAGAAAGGAGGAGAGACAGAGAAGAAGACCTTCCGTCCGATGATTCACTCCCCAAGTGAGCGCAATGGCCAATGCTATGCTGATCCGAAGCCAGGATCCAGGAACTTTCTTCAGGGTCTCCCACGCAGGTGCAGGGTCCCAAAGCTTTGGGCTGTCCTCAACTGCTTTCCCAGGCCACAGGCAGGGAGCTGGAAGGGAAGTGGAGCTGCCGGGATTAGAACTGGCGCCCATATGGGATCCCGTTGCGTTCAAGGCGAGGACTTTAGCTGCTAGGCCACGCCGCCAGGCCCCCTGCTAATGCATTCTTGGAGGCAACAAATGGTAGATCGGGTTCTTAGGTGTTGAAGACTTGTCCTTTCCTCCCCAAACCAGACCACGTGACTCAAGGCCCCCAGAATCTGAACTGCTCTCACCAGACTGAGAACTCTACAGAAAGCAAATTTCCTGCTGAGATTGTGGGCCGCCTTGCTGGCGAAGCGTGCCTGGGGAGGTGTGCGATGTTCTCACCATCTTCCTCTAGTGTCTGTGGCCTGCACAGATCTGAGTACTAAGTTCTGTTGGATTCCTTTTCTAGTTAGATCTGTTTGTTTACCGATATTGGTTCCTGTAACTCATGTTTACTTATCCTGTTGCCTGAGACCTGGTGATAGCTCCCCTAATCCTTGATGGTCTGTGTTAGAGTAGCTTCTATGCTATTTAATTAACTAGTAACTTTTGCCTGTCTGCTTACCTTGCAAAAAAGTCATGGTGTAAGTTGCCTGGCAAAAGTCAGTGAAGTGTGCATTTTTTCTGCTCGCCTTTGCATTCCCTGTGTCCCAACTCTTCTTGGCAGGGTCATCATATCTCGAGTTGTGGTCCCCGCTACAGGGACCCTCAAAACTTGGACACATGCCACCCATTAATGGAGACATTAGCGGAGTTTTAGGCTCCTGGCTTCAACCTGCCGTAGCCTGTGGAGAGTGACCCAGCAGGAGGAGGTCTCTGCCTCTGTCTCTCTCTCTCTCTCTCTCTCTCTCTCTCTCTCTTTGTGTTACTCTTTCAAGTGGGTGTGAGTAAATAAATAAAATGAGAGAAGTTCAAAAGAAAATATTTTAACTTGATTAACGACCAAAAAAATTAAAAAGTAGTTTGGGTTTGTCTGTTGATTGATTGCGCTTCAGATTGCTGGAGACATATGAGATTGATAACAATAAGCATTGTCTGCAAGACTGAGAGAGATCAGACTCTCTCCTAGTGTGCCAGCAGGTGTTTATTTATCTGAAGTTTCTGGAGGGTAATTTGGCAAACATGTCAGATGCTTCCCAAATATGTTTCCAACCGGTGTCTAGCAAAGTTTTCTTTTATGAAATATTTATATATAAATTTATACATATAATAAATCTATGCATGTTATGTAATATTATTATATAATCTATGATATTATATAAATATTAATTATTTATAATTATCTAAATGATTTTATAGTACATATTATATAACAAATATTATATATTTATATGCTGAACATCTAGTCATGTAATAAACATACATAAATTGACATATTCACATAAATAAGTATAAATATATATATTGCATATATTGTATATATTATATATTATATATATGATATATATTATATATGCAAAAAATAGATAATCCAAAATGTTTGACGAAGAGTATTCGTTTGAGTTCACTTTATAATGATAAACTTTGGAATGAATTCAGACTTACTTCAAAAAGAAATCTGTTCAGGAAACTATAACCCCTTTACTGTGGAAAGTTGTGATACTTTTTGAAAATGGCATCACGAATCTGCGGAGCTCCATCTGGGTCTCCCATGGGGGCTGGCGGGGACCCCCGCACTGGAGCCCTCCTCCACTGCTTTTCCAGGCACATTAGCAAGGAACTGGACTGGAAGTGGATGCAGTTTGGACCCCAAGCAATGCTAGCCTCTCGAGAAGCATTTTTTACTCACAGAAAAATCTGCAAGTCTATAAAGCAAAATGCTAAGAATGAGTAACTCAGAGTAAAGGAGTTAAGACTGCAGTCTCCCTTACCTATGCCTGCATTTGGGATACTGCAATAATCAATGCATATTAGTTTTATAATCAGGTGAAATCAAACCTGAAGGGTGAAAATATGTCTGTTGTGGGAAAAGGGATCAAAACACAGCCCAGCTGTGTGTAGTCCCATAAATAACAGACCATAAAGAGAGAATGTGACATCCGTGAGCAACAAGGTGGCGCCTCCCCAGCTGCCTCCCGCTCCAGGGTCTGCCCAGCCCCTCAGGCCAGTGGCTGTCTTGGCTGGACCCTCTCTGCCCTCAAAAACATGGGTCAAATGGCCGTGACCTGTTTAAACTACGGCCAGATGAAGTTGGATTCGTCATTGCCCTAAGAAGTATTTCCTGCCTGTGGCTCTCCTCGCCGAGCTGTTGCATTTTCAAGAATCATTGTCAAAGAAGACTTAGACTTGCATCACCATCACCAGAAGGAAAGCGGTGAAGGCTTTAGGGACACCAGCAGGGAAAGGAGATCACCATGAGCCCTGCTGTGAGATCGCCATGAGACCAGGCTGTGAGGATGTGGCCATCAGGGTGCCTTGGCCAAGGCCTCTTGTCTGCTCATAAGCCAAGCAAAGTGTTAAGCGATTGCATTGTAAATAATCAGTTTGAAATGGAATGATGCAAAGTGGAGAGAATTAAGAGAAAAATGAGCACAGAAACTTAAGACATGAAGAAATAGAAAACAGGGGCTGGCATCATGGCACAGCAGTTTATGCTCATGTCCGTGACGGTGGATTCCAGTTCAAGAGCTGGCAGCTCCTCTTCCAATGCAAATCCCTGCTGAAGGGCCTGGGAGGCCACAGCAGCTAGGGTCACAGGAGTTTAGATCTTTGCCACCCATGCGGGAGCCCCAGATGGAGCTCCTGGCTTTTGACCAGCCATTTGGGAAGTGAACCAGCAGATGGAAGATCTCTCACTGTTTAGCCTTCTTTTTTGTCACTGTGCCTTTCAAATAAATAAATGAATCTTTTCTGATGAGTAAGAAATTAAAAACAATGATATACTTTTAAATGAAGAAAGTTGAGAAAGAAGATGCAGAAGGGCAAAATCAAGGGCAGGCATTTAATACAGCAGTTAACAGGCTGCGTGGCACACTTACATCCATGTCTGACCGCCTGGGTTTAAGTCGCAGCTCTGCTCCCAACTCCACACCCTGGGAGGCAGCTACTGATGACTGGACTAGCTGGGTACCTGTCACTCACGTGGGAAACTCAGAGTGAGTTCCTGGAGCATGACCCAACACTGGCTGTTGAAATAAATCAGTAAATGGGATCTCTGCTGGCTTGTCTTTCAAATAAATATAAACAATTAATTAAATAAAAGATTAAAAAAAACAGGATTTAAAAGAACCAGTTCAGGATAATAAGACAGTGACATTCAATTAACTTTTTTTTTTACAAGCAAAATACTCAGAATAAGGAGATTCAAAAGCTTCAAAATTTGGGAATATACAACAGCTATAGTTTCAGAGCGTGAACAGTGACATGGGTATTCAAGGAATCTTATCTAAAAGATAAAGTTCAGTGTCATTTGTCTGAAATGTTTCTGGATTTTTTTTTGATTATTTGAAAAATATGTTATATATGGAGGATGGTCTCCAAACCTAACAGAGTTTATTATATTTCATACTTCTATTCTATAACAGCCCAAAGAGTTTTACATAATAATTTGACAACTTTATGCCCAAAATTTCAAGGTGTGGAATTTTCCATTGTATTACATGGCTTTATGTTATTCCCCCCAAATTTTCAGATTTTAGAGCATTTCAGATCTTAGCTTTTTGGATTAGGGATGCTCAGCCCTATTACAAAAGAGAAATGAGATTATAAGAGGCAAATTGCTTGATTAATAGAAGATAAGGCAATTCAAAGGTGAAGCAATATGGAAGCAACTTAGGTCAGAGGAAGCTCAAACTCTATGCAATATGAATATTTAAAACCAAAGTCTTATGACTATTTGAACCCAGTAGGTGAAACTAAGGGAAGAGCTGGCAAGTAGCCGATACTTGTCATGGAGTTCCCAAGCATTTGGAGTGTGGACTTGCCCATGGAGGGATTGGAAGAAGGATGCGGTGGGCTGGGTAGGGAGGAGCACTGCGCTCTGTGCCAGAGGGAGCAGGATGGAGAACGGAGCTGCCCCTGGCTTGGGGAGGGTCACATGTCCTCCCAGGAGAGGTGAGGCTGGGGAATTGGTTCCTGTCTTCAGTCCGTGTTTACAGACCTTGGCAAGTGGAACTGTAGTCATGAGCTTCCTTAGTGACACTTGTGGCTGTGGCTGTGGGTGCTGTGGCTCTTAATGACTGGATTTGAACCCCTTCCAAAAGTGACCTAGAAGGGCAAAACTTGCAAGTGGAGTTTTTTTTTTTTTTTTAAGAATTCTGTATTTTTAAGAGATACAGTTTGATGATATTGGATACATACGGATATCAGAAAAGTTACAATTGTGAGGTGAATCAACGCGTCCTAGAGGGATCTCCTTTCAGTCTTGTGGTGACAGCAGCTACAATGTACACAAGTAGGGGTGCTCCTCTGACAGAGAACCTGAGGTTAACTCCCAGCTCGGCTCTGGGATCCAGCTTTGTGCTGGTGCATGCCATGCAGGACAGCAAGGGATGTTCAAAATACCGTCAGAGACATAGGAGATCGGTTCCAATCTCCTAGGTTAGGTCCCTGCCCCATTGGAGGAAGCTTGGCTAGAATTCCCAACTCCTGGCATCATGCTGTTGCAGGCATCTGATGAGTGAACCAGTGGATGGGAGAGTGTCTTTTCCTCCCTCCGTCCATCTCCTGCAGAGACATGAATGAATTTAGAACCTTCTCGTTTAGCAAAACTTCCAAATGCAGTCTGATTCCCTGCAGACTTTGTGTGGTCCATCGGATGCCTCCACACCTCCATCCTCCACATCAGATCTGAAATCTGAATGCTGTCAAAGAGCTCGCTGGGGCCAGAAGCAGAAATTGCCGGACACTGTTGAACCGTGGATGTTTTTCTTCCATGCTTTCCTGGGGGAAATGCATGCTTCCTGCAGTGGGTGGGACATGGCAGGGACTGAGCTCTCCATAAAGAAAGGTTTGCAAGTCTCATTAAAGGCATGACCACTGTCTGTGATACAGACATGCCATGGAGGGACTCTAACATGGAATTAATCAGCTGAAAGTGACCATTGACTGTCCACAGCATCACTATCACTGAAACATGAGCGTAGCTTTTTTTTAAATAGAAAATTTGCCCACATATACACTAATAAAAATAAATCTGTTTCCGATTACTAACTATGCAGCCAGGTGCTTGTTTGTTATGAGAAAGGCATGTTCATTAATTTTCAGCTATGAAAAGTGCACTGTGCCATAAATATACAATTCAAAATGTACTGCTGATAAATGAATACACAGATTGTTAATGTGCCAGAGAGGGGGACTGGGCATGAAACACATGCCATTCAGGAGTGCCCAGGTGATGAGCTGGCACGAGCGTACCTGGTCTTAGAGGATCTCCCCGTTCAGCTTGGCATAGCTGACATTATCAAGGAAGCTCCTACTGCCCTTGTTGCCCAT
>NW_024465561.1:8242500-8335000 GCF_017591425.1 Ochotona curzoniae | reverse complement strand
CCGCAGCCCAGCAGCGACTACGCGAAGTAACTTTGCCCAAGTCTGTGCATCCGCACGCAAACACAGCCACCAGGATGCCTTCCTGTCCAAAACCAAGAAACAGCCCCATCATTCTTCCCTTTGGTAACAGCAAGATCTGGGAAAGGCGTGGATCACCACCTAACACCTTACTGACGCTGTGGAGCCGGACAAGGTGGGGACACACGGTGGCCGCCAGGAGGGCCTGCTCAGCTCCAGATTAAAAAAAAAAAAAAAAAAAGATGCCATAAACACAAAACCCGTCCATCTGAAACGATAGAAAAGTTTTTTTTTTAATCTTTTTTTTTAAAGATTCTTCTGCATACATCAGGTTCCCAACAAATTTTTTAAAGGTTATGCAGGAATTGGAAAAGCTATTCACGTATATGAACATCACTCCACGAGACACAAATCATGAGATTATAAGAAGGAAGTGGCAGTGGCCTAAAACCTCGGCGCGCCCGAGCCTATCCGGGTCGGCTCAGCGCAGCCCAGACTGCAGGCTTAAGCTTCGCACCTGATTCGCAGGAGACCACTTGGCAGGGATCTGCAAGGACCTGCATCTCTGTGTGGGTGAAGCAGCTGGGCCCTGAGGACACCTGGAGCAGCTGCCAAGTACACCTGGCCCTGAGAGGAAGTACCACCAGGCAGCGGGCACTACCATTCCTGCGGCTACAACTTAACCTGGCCGGGGTGGGGGCGACGGCCCTGCTGACCGACCTACATTCGAGGACCCTGAGATGCAGCACCCCACCACAGCGTGAGTGGCCCTTTGGTTCCCAACTTTTTAAAGACAAAACGCAGGATGAACCAGGGGCAGGCGCAGTGGTCCAGTATGTAGAGCCTCCATCTGCAGTGCTGGCCTCCCACAGGAACGCCAGCTCCAGTCCTGGCTGCTCCACTTCCGATCCAACTCCCTGTTAACGTGCCCGGGGACACAGCAGAGGACGGCCCGAGCGCTTGGGTCCCTGTACCCACAGGGGTGACACAGGGTTGGACCAGCCCAGCTCCGGCTGCTGGGGCCGCTGGGACAGTGAACAATCTGTCTCTCTGTAACTCTGCCTTTCAAATAAATAATCTTAAAAAGGAAAAAAAAAATTAGTGAGAGCGGGTTTCTCACCAAGACAGGAGGCTCACACGTCAGAGCGTGAAGCCACAGCCGGAAAGATGAGTCCTTGCTGTCTACAGGGGACTCACAAAGGCCACGCACTAACACAATTAAAAGGTCAAGTTGATTTCGGTGGAAAGAAAAAATTACTTAAAATTCACACAGTTTTTTTCATAATATGTATGCTTCATGAACTTTTTGAAGACTATATTGAAATGATAAAATTTCAACCCTTGGGGGGGGGCATCAAAATAGACTTATCAGTTCTTTCCATTTCCCAAGAACGTGTCTTAGGGATCCGTCTCCATACTTGATACAAGAAGGAGCACTCGGGCCACCACTCTGTGTGTAGATGCCCAAGACCACCCTCAGACAGGACCGACTGGGCAGTGGCAGCCTCGCCCCTGGGGCCCTCAGGTCGGCAGCACGCCGACACTCTCCGGGCAGTGCCGCACGCTCCGCGGGACTGCGCTAGCTTCCTGACCTCCAGAGCCTCACCGCCGTCTCGCATGCGAGCTTCCTATGACCCGCTGCAGCCGCTCATGTTCCCCAGACACATCCTTGCTGCTGCCTTTAGTTGCTTTGACAGCTCTATGATACTCCGCTAAATCCAGAGAACAGTGTTTTCATTTTAATAAGAATAATAGTAACAATAAGAGGTGAGCTAGTCAAAAGTTGCCTTGGGCCCAGCGCCGTGGTCTAGCGGCTAAAGTCCTCACCTTGAATGAGCCAGGATCCCATATGGACACCGGTTCTAATCCTGGCAGCCCCACTTCCCATCCAGCTCCCTGCTTGTAGCCTGGGAAAGCAGTTAAGAGACATCCCAAAGCCTTGGGACACTACACCCATGAAGACCTGGAAGAGGTTCCTGGCTCCTGGCTTTGGTTCAGCACAGCTCTGGCCATCACTTGGGGTTCACTTGGGGAGTGAATCATCGGACGGAAGATCTTCCTCTCTGTCTCTCCTCCTCTGTATATCTGCCTTTCCAACAAAAATAAATAAAATCTTAAAAAAAAAAAAAATGTTGCCTTGAGGGCCCAGTGCAGTAACCTAGAGGCTAAAGTCCTCATCTTGCACCCACCAGGATCCCATATGGGTGCCAGCTCTAATCTCAGCAGCCCCGTTTCCCATCCAGCGCTCTGCTTGTGGCCTGGGAAAGCAGTCGAGGACAGCCCAAAGCCTTGGGACCCTGCAGCCACAAGGGAGACCCGGAAGAGGCTCCTGGCTCTTGGGTTCAGACTATCGCAGCTCTGGCCATCACAGCTAGTTGGGGAGTGAATCATTGGACGGAAGATCTTCCTCTCTGTATATCTGACTTTCCAATAAAAAGAAAATAAATCTATTTCAAAAGTGCCTTGATAGCAGCCACCCGGAGCGGCGTGTTTGTTCTGTGTTCTGGGTAGCGCATCGGGGATCCGCAGCTGTTCCCTGTGGGGAGTGATGTGCTTTGGCGACCTGCCCTTTCTGGGTCAGGGGAACCTGCCTGGGCTGACCTAGGACTAACCGACTCCCGTCCTCACCAGAACCTGTGCAGGGGGTTGTCATGACGGCAGCAGGTGCAGTTTACAGAACAGCGTTCATGGCCACTCCGCCTGATTCTACAGTCCGGGGTGGCAGTGCCAGGAGGCGACTCTCAGGCCACAGCGACCCGGGCTCACTATAGCCCAGGGGAGCTTGGGGGAACTAATTAGCTGGGGCTCCAGGACGCGCCTGGGCCCTGAGCGACGCTGCAGCTGAGTGGAGTAGAAGGAAGGGGGTCCCCTTCGCTCAGGGTTGGACAGAGGCCTGTACTAGCTCTCAAGCCAGCAGCCTTACCGAGCATCCTACAGACAAACGGGCCCCACCTGAGCTTTTGGAAATGACAGGTTGGCAAGTGCCAATGCCTGCCATACGTGTGTCAATATGGAAAGAACGTGAAAGCGTGCTGGTATTGAAGGACAGCAGCGAGAAAAGGAAAATGCTGTACTCGGGTGTTCTTTCACTGTCCCAGCCCCTGCCGGGCACCGTGAGTTCTAAGGAGATGTCTGCGCCAGATGAGTCTTTCCAGGTAAGAGGCAGCTCATGACCCTCTGCTGGACGCTGGCAAGGGCTGCACACGGGTCAGGGGCCCTCCTTCCAGACCTCTCCACCTTACGATCCCACAGCTCCTGACTAGATCACAGGGGGCTCAGGCCCGAAACATTCCCTAGAATCCAGTAACTTTTCCTGAGCTTGACTGGGAGGCCTGGGATCTGAACCTGCAGACTCAGAGGACTGGAGACTGCGGGATCTGCTCAGAGCTCTAAGTCTAAGCCATGTTCAGCATGTACACAGTGAGCTGTACTCACAAGGCCGACTCAGATCAGCAAGCCTGACGATCCCGACCAGACCGGGCACCAAGGTCAATGCCGTGTGCACCTCTTTCCTCCCTGCAACAGGGGCTCCCGTGGACAGAGCTGCACTTCCCCTAGGCTGTGTGTGGTGGCAGAGGTGCTGGCGCGGGGGAAGGGGTGGGGGACAGGGAGGACAGGGAGAACCGTGAGATCAGCAGAAATCAATCAATCAATCACTCAATCAATCAATGAGACTCCTCGCTCACTATCGCCTACGCGAACACACAAGATGAGACACAAGGCACCACCAACAGGCCTAAGGAGTAGCAGTATTCATGGAAATTTGGAAAAATAATGAAAGGCATGTAGAAAAAAAAAAAAAAGATTCTGAAGTTCCTAAATGTCTTTTTTCCCTTTAGTATAGTTTTTGCGTTTGAGGTCAGTGTCCTGGGTTGGGGTGTACTTTTCAAGATTTGTAGGAAAATTGGATTTTGAAAACAAGTCGATTTTGGTGCATAAAAAACAAATCTGAGATCCATGCATGGTTTGTGTCTTAACATGTATTTTCCGGGAACTTCTGAAGACCCCTTGTCATGTGGCAATCTGCTGTCTTCTTGCAACGTGGGTTCAAGAGCGTTGCGTTCCGGCGGAAGCCGGTTCCAATATGGCTTCTGCCATCAAACTCCAAGCTGACCCCGAGGGGCCGACGTGCACTGCCCACAGGCCACGTCCTCGTCTCACGGCAGGGAGCTGGCCAGCACAGTCCGTCCTTCGAGTGACACCATCCACCCTTCAGTCGTGGAAAACCCTCAGCCTGTGCCACAGGGCTTCGGAGGGACTTAAACGTTAGAATACAAAGGTTAGGTCTGAGCCCCTGAACATAAGTTTAATTACCAAAAAAAAAAAAAAAAAAAAAAAAAACCAAAAAAACAACCTGAATTTATTTCAGACAGTAAGACAAGACACAAGCATTTTGCCATTGACATGAAAAGACAGAGTGTAACTTCCTCCCCCAGCCCCAGCTCCACCTGTGGCTCTTGCTCATTCCCACCACGATTCCGTGTTGGAAAACTCTGCAAAGTGGGGATACAAGGCTTATTTCTGCTCTTGGCTAGCCAATACCCTGGTGACTTCCCATCAGCAGACCCGCAAGGAACACCAGGAAATGCCTGAGTATGGAGCCCACGAAGGGCCTCGCCCGGCAGGGAGTTGAGACCCCCAACAGTGCCCTGCCCAGGCATCCAGAGACAGGATGCCCGGTCCACAGCATTCGTCCCCGACTACCACACACCAGAAAGGTGTTTTCTCGCATGGGCTGAAGGCTGCTGTGGCTGTTACGCTCTTGATCCTGCTTCCCCTCCCCGTGGGGGCTCCTGGAGATGCTGCAGTGTCCTCCCAGGCTGACCCCTGCAGGTACATGGTAGGGGCGGTCCCACCTGCAACTCTTCACGTGGAACAGTCCTACTGGAAGAATCTGCCAGGGCTGTCTTCACAGGCAGAGGCACAGGAGGCAACACCCCGCAGCACACACTTGGACAGCCTTGCTCTGCCCTGCCAAGGATGTGCGGCAGCCAGACCCTCCGTCTGCACCCACGCTCATGGCCTCCCGCCAGCAGCACCCAGAAGCCAAGCCACCAGAACACCCAAGGGTGCTTCGAATGCGTTCTTGTTGTTGATCATTTTTTGAATGTAGTATACCCGAGTGTTTCTCACATCAGAGAACGACTGAACCTTTTAAGGCTCACGCATGAATTGACTCTTCAGAGGAAATTTTAAGCAGCAAGATTCGGACCCAAGTGAATCCCCATAGTTGATGAAACCTTTCCCATACAAATGAGCAGGTCACAGCTAGGAAACCAACGTAACTTAGGTAGATATCCTAATTTCTCCGATGCCAGCATCAATGTGCCAGAGCTTCCCAACGAGACGCCAACTCTGTGATACTTCCATTGGCTTCAATGGCTGCAGCGGGGAACAGAGGGACATAGCCCCCAAGGAGAAGGGCTCCAGGGGCCACCTATGGGAGTTCACAGCCCCCGCTTCCGGCATGCAGACCTAGGGACACACAGGACACTGCTGAAAGCTGTTCTCACCCTGACACAGTCATCCTCTGTCCCCACCGCCCTGGCTTCCCAAGCAAGGGCCAATGCAACACAGGAAGGCAAAGTGTCCATGCATGGTTCAGGCCTAAGTCCAGGGGAGCGGAGTGTGGGGGCGGGCTGCAACACTTGGAGATGAGACAGTCTCTCGGCGCAGTGATTCCACAGAAGCACGGCGATTTTTTTTTTCCAATTCCATGAGTGGAAAGTGGAGAAACCATTTTCATATAAGCATATTTTTCTCCAAGGAACAGTTAGAAAAATGCTGATGTGGTGTCTCAATACATTTTACTACAACACCATCAATTACATAAAAACACAATTAAGTCACTGTTTCAAAATCCTTAAATATTATTCAGGCAAAACCCTCAAGGATGTTCTCAGTATTCCACGGTCATTATCTAAGATGCTTCATGCGGTGGCCGGCTACCTCCGCTGACCTCGGCGGGAGCCAGGCACGGGAGACAGGCAGACGTGGTGTCTGTCTCGGCTGACGGGCGCTCATGCTACCTGCAGATAGCGAGCATGGCAGTGTCTGCACCATTCAGCCACAGAGCCAGGTTCTGCATCACTCTATGGCTGGCTGTGCCTACAGGGTCAGCCGAGGCACGACCTTGTGAACTTGGGCTGCTCCTCCATAGGGTCTGTGTGACCTTATGCACTTAACACCTACTTGCTGTTACCTTGAGATTTAAATGAAAGCACACACACACACACACACACACACACACACACACACACACACACAGGAGGGCGGATGCTGACACTGTGGCATAGTAAGAGAAACCACCGCCTGGAATGCCGGCATCCCATATGGTTGCCAGTTTGCACCACGCCTGCTCCACTTTCAGCTCCCTGCTAAGCAGCAGAAGGGGGCGCGAGCCTCCACCTCCCATATGAGAGATCCAGAAGCTCTTGGCTCCTGGCTTCACCCTGGTGCAGCCCTGGCCTTTGTGGCTATCCAGGGAGCGGACCAGTGCATGAAGATCTACCTCCCTGTGTCTCACTTTCTGTAACTCTACCTTTCAAATACATAAATCTTTATAAAATAAATGCAAAAAAAAAAAAATTCGGAGAACCCACACACTCTCATATCCATGCCTTTTCGTCTTTTTTGGGGGGTGGTTTGAGGGTTATGGAAAGACGTGCTGAGGCCCTGTTGAGCAAGAACCAAGAGCAGGGGCCTGTGACTGCAATCCAGTGAGACCCAGGCTCCGATGGCCAGGCCCCAGCCTCACCCTCCCGTGCTGCGCTGGGAAGGAAAAGGGGTGAGATCTGGGAGAAGCCTGGATCTGCCCTTGAGGGAACGCAGCCTTTCAGCTAACCATTCAGCCGCAGGCACCGCGTCCCATGATGACGTCTGCAGCAAAGGGTGGTCACCGGGGCTTGGGAAGTCAAACAGCAGAAGCAAGCATGTCCCCGGGAGCCCCACACCATCCTCACACGCGCAGACAGCCCCCCACCATGCCAGGCAATCCCGTGACATCTGTCCCACAGTGTCCCTTGCAAGTTCACCAAACTCGGAACTGAAAGACGCCTTTACGAGGCTGGTGTTCAGGCACAGCACATGAAGCCACTACCTGTGAAGCCGGCATCTGGTATCAGAGTGTCAGAGTCCCCCCACACTCTGCTTGCAGTCCATCTCCCAGCTAGGGCACCAGGGAAGGGAGTAAAGGAGAATCCAAGTACTTGGCTCCCGTCACCTGCACCTGCTCCGTCCCTAGCCTGGCTTCAGCCTGGCCCAGCCCCAGCGGTTGTGGCCATCTGCGGAGGAAGTCAGCAGACTTACTCGGCTCCTCCCTCTGAGCTGCCATTCTGCCTTAAAAATCATCATAACTTTTTTTAAAAAGTAAAGGCACCTTTATTTGGCAACGTTTTAATTTTCAAAAAAATGTATTTGAAAGAATATTTATTTGTCCCAAATCATCCAAGGATGAGAGACAGAGATCCTTGTCTGCCAGTTGACTTTCCAAATGCTGACAACAGTTGTGGCTGGCCAGGCCGAAGTCAGGAGATGGGAACTCCTTCTGGGTCTCCCACGAGGCTGACGGGTTCCCACCCTTGAGGTACCATCCACTGCCTCCCCAGGAGCACGCTGAGGGAGGGTCAAGTTGAACAGACCCAGGTTCTCTGATATGGGCAACAAGGGTCCTGAATGCTACACTAAATGCCCACTTAACAGGCTGGGAAAAACGGTGAACTCCACGAACACAAAACGTGTTTTAAGTCTGTGGGAAGGCTCAGGGCAATAGCCTGGTGGCTCAAATCCTCACCTTGTACATGCCAGGATCCCATATGGGCACCGGTTCATGTCCCGGTTGCCTCACTTCCCATCCAGCTCCCTGCTTGTGGCCTGGGAAAGCAGTTGAGGATGGCCCAAAGCCTTTGGAACCCTGCAGCCACGAGGGAGACCAGGAAGAGGCTCCTGGCTTCGGGACGGCTCAGCTCTGGCCATCACGGCCACTTGGGGAGTGAATCAGCAGACAGAAGATCTTCTTCTCTGTCTCTCCTCTTCTCTGCATATCTGACTTTCCAGTAAAAATAAATAAATCTTTTTTTTTAAAGCTTGTGGTAAATGTGTACTATGTAAAAGCAGAATTCTCATGCATGATTTTTAACTTTCTGCACTGAAATAAATGTATATTTAACTCCACTTTTCCTACAAACTCTTTGAAGTAGCTTTGTGTATAACATACACAACAGAACAATGAGGACGAAGACAGATATTTTGCCACCATTTTCCTGTAAAAAAACATAACACACACAGGACCTGGCACAGTAGCCTAGTGGCAAAAGTCATCGCACCCGCTGGGATCTCCTATGGGCATCGGTTCGTGTCCAGGCTGCTCCACTCCCCATCCAGCTCCCTGCCTGTGGCCTGGGGAAGCAGTCAAGGACGGCCCAAAGCCTTGGGACCCTGCACCCGTGCGGGAGAACAGGAGGAAGTTCCTGGCTCCTGGCTTCGGATCAGCTCAGCTCCAGCCATTGCGTTTATTTGGAGAGTGAATGAGCGGACAGAAGATCTTTCTGTATTTCCTTGGCTCTGTATATCTGTCTTTCCAATAAAAATAAATAGATCTTTATTTAAAAAAAAACATAATACAGCAAAGAGCTAAAAGAATTTGGCAGTACACCCATCACTCCGACTATAACTGCAACAGTTTCAACTCTTTGCTCTGTGAACATCCACCTGTCCGTGTGCCTTCTGGATGTATGTCAAGGCAAACTGCGGTTATCTACGATACATTTTAAACTGAAACAGAAAGGAACAGCAGAGAACAGACTGTGTGCTTTTGATTTCAAATATCCCCAAAGCTCTACAGCAAACGGGTAACAGTGCTAGCCCACGGGGAGGAGAACTGAGCGTTTGGCTTTGGGGAAAGACTTCTTGAATCGTTTCCCCTTTGGTTCTCTTGGAATTTGTAGCACGTGAATTATGCTTTTCTAATAACAACAACAACAAAAAAAATTAAAACATTTGTTTTCACGAGGGGAAGCCCTTGCAGGGCTGTTCATCGGCAGCTTCTACAGAGCAGTGTGCACAACCCGGTGCCCGTGGACATTCACAGACACGCATGTGCGCCTACACACGTGTGGTATGCATGGAGACGCATTCCTACCCAGTGAGGCTGGTGCTGACCTCCCGTGAAACTGCCGTCTGTCACCCTCTCCTAGGGCTGAAACCTTAGAGCGCCAGGCAAGTGTCTTCCAAAAGCTCATTACTTAATTTCCAAGTAAGCGGTAGAGAAAGGCAGTTACGTTTGATGCTGTGAGGGAGAATGGAGCACACGGAACACATTAAGAAAAGGCAGCTCCTCCAAGCCAGGTTAGCTCTGCTTGAGCAGTACCCACGTCTGGAAACACTCGTGCAACTTCAAATAAATATCCTCCCGGCATCTCGCGCGGCCTTTAGTTCCCAGGCAAACCCTCTGCGGCCTGGACACCGCTGCGCGGGCTGGGAGACACGACAGGGCAGGGACGGTGCTGGAGGAGGCAGCTGGGACACAACGTGGACCTTCCTCCCTTCCAGCGCTGCGCCAGAATGCTGAGAAAGAAGCGGCATCGTTCTGTCTCAGAGACGAAAACAGATTCAGAGCAACACAGGATGCGGTAGCATCACAGACAGGAGACGTGGAGGCCAGGCATCCGGGGGGCGGTGGCCGGCCTGGCCCAGTGATGTGTTCCCACACTCCCCCCGCCCCCTAAGACCCTCAGCTTCAGGTTCTAGCCCCTTGGTCTGAGAGCTGTTGCTGCATGTTCGCCCGACAGCAACAGATTTCCATTGTAGGTCTTAAACCCTGGGGATTGCATTCCGCACGGCAGAGACGGTAACGCCAAAAACGGGGATAATTGAAAATATGACGAGTTATGTCAACATGTCAGGATAAATACCCCAAATCCTCACTTTCCTACCGATGAAAAGGACCTGGAAGTCGGATGACAAATGGAGTTTGTTAGCATTCTGCCTTTTTCTGTTTGCAAATGCATGTAAGGCCTGCTTTTTTTTTTTTTTAAGTCCCTTTTGTAAGACCGGGGCTGTGAAAATAAATTTATTTCACGTAAGGTACTGCACATGTGTGAGATCCACATGCCAACACATAATCCACAATAACACGTGCATGTGTGTGTGTGCACACGGTATACACGTAACTAAGCCAGGTGGTTTTGCCGTAAGACAAAAACATGTCAGTAGACCGACAATCTGGATTTTATCATGCATCTAAAAAAATACATCCTCAACATTCAGTAGGCAAAATGAAACTAAACCGTGTGTGGTGGGTGGCAGGGCGGGGGCACACGGAGGACACGGCCTGCTGTGTTCTCCTGGCTGCCTAATGATCTCCTTCTCCAAGGTTTATTTGGACACTGTCTCCAGTTGCAGGGCTGTCAGATCAAGGCATTTGACAACATCATTTCAGAACCTTTACTTACTGGGATATCAATAATTAAATGCATTCACTTCACACTTTGTTCTTGTGGATACCAGCTATTTTTCTCTGTCCTCTGAAGAAGCTAATGGTATAATGGGCAAAACATCAAGAATAATTAAGAAAAATAGTGCCACAAACTCTGCCGGAAGAAACGTTAACTTTTGCCCAGACCTCCAGCTAGCCGTTCACCCACGTGAGCCATGCCCAACACCAACACACCTCGCTGAGAACCCAGAGGCCACGCACAGGCAGCAGCTCTGACTCCTTCACGCAAGCACCACGGGGAAGGACCAGCTGGCATTCCCGAGCTGCTTCTCTCTGTGTGTACATCGCCAAGGCTTGGGGGTGTGTGAGTGACGTCAGCAGCCACCCAGGTGCCAGGTGCACTTCTGCCAGGCTGGGGCGGGGCTCTGTTAGTGCCCTGCTTCCAAGTGCCCTGCCCAACTGCCAACAAGCACCCCTTCTCCACGTGTGTTAGCATGACGAGTTGGCATTAAAACTCAAGTCATAACAATGTCTTACTCAAAGGATAGCTAGGAAAGTTCTAAGAAATAAGTCCTCTTTGCTTCAGCAAAAAAAAAAACAAAACAAAACAGCTCTCTCCTTTTATACCCAGTGAGAAAAACAATGAGAAATCAGAATTGAGGTGTTTTTTCTTTCTTAAGGAAGAGTCAGGCCTAGCTCGTATGTCAACTTGCAAATAAGAGGCTGCACTTTCAATCAATCAGTATCAATCAGTATCAATCTATCCATCTATACAGATATATATATATGTATACATATAGATATATATCACTCATTCTGCAGTGTAACAATAAAGAATTATCTGGAGCCAGAGTAATGGGAGATTGCCTTTCAGATAAGGCCTGTCATCTATCTGCATATGTCTTCAAAAATCTTTATTTTAGTTATCACCTAACAGGGGTAGTTCTAATCTTTCATGCAGGGGACTTGCTGGTCAGTTTCCTAAAGGAACGCTGGGAGTTCCCCGATGTCTAACTTGAAACTTCAAAGAGCCACATTTACAGAAAACCCAGGGCTCCTTCATCGTTAAGTCATGCAAGACTCCCCACCTCCACGGACATACTTACAGCACAGAAAATGGCTATCATGTTATTAATGACAAGCTACGGAAAATGGTGACATGGAAAGAAGCTTCCCTGATTTAAGGGAAAGAAATGTGACAGGCATGGCTTTCTTAACCCTAATCGTGTAATTGTTTCTTGGCTTGGTCACCTAAGCTCAGAGCAAGAAATAAGAGACAGTGGTAATTTCTTACTGCTGAAATGAAGGTGTCAAGCTGTCTGGTGCGTCCTGTGTAAGCAGAGCTCAAGTTTACATTTATATCATGTTACCACAATTACAATCTTCAGGGCACAGCAAGAAGTTGGTGCTATAAGGTCAACCCTGGCATGGTGAACACTGAAGGCAGCTTGGGCAAACATTTATTTAACTTAGCCAGAGCTGAGCCTCACCCCACCCCCTGCTCCCCTGGCTCCTGGCCACCGCCTCCAGCCTCCTGTCCAGCCAGTGCTGATGGTGAGAGCAGCTACTGGCACCTGCCATACCAACAGCAGAAAAGAATCTCTTCCATGGCGTTCCCGAGGTGGCTACTAATAATAAGTAACCACTAGATGGCTTTAGATCTTTCTCTTCTGAGTATCTGAAGGTGAATTATGGGTGGTCTTCAGGATGCTTCTGTACTTCCGTGAAAGGCTGGGATCAAAACTCAACTCCAAGGGAGAGCAGAGTCCAGCAGCCAGGCGGGGAGGGAGAGGGCAGGGCCACCCCTGGAGGGGGGTGCTGGCCTTCCTCCTCGCTGTCCACAGCAACCCTCACTGCCAGGCCATCTCATCCTACTCCCATGCTCTCAGCCTCGGGTCAGCAAAGCACCACCAACGCCGTGCCAATTCATACACCAAATACAGACAGCTTCCCACTCTAATGGAAAAGAGAGAGGAGCAGGGACACCCAGCCAGGAAGAAGGACAAACGAAATGCCATTAGGAGGGCTTCCTCCAGCTTCAGCCTGGGACATGAGTAATCACAGGAACTGTAGGATCAGCTGTTTTTGTTTTTCTTACACTGGGTTCCTCCTCTACTTCCTCTGAGAGGGTCAAGATCTTCTTTTTTTATTTTTTTCCCCCTAAATTCCTAAAAGCTTCTTTGTGGTTACAGGAAAGCTGATTTCTCTCCTGGTCGCAGTCTGTGTTCCAAGGCGAGTTTACATTTAGGGACGGCAGGACATGCGCACAGAGATCTGCCCACAGCTGCTGGGCAGGGTGCTCCGGCCCTCGCCTCCCTCACCTCCAGGCCCCTCGAACCCCAAGCAGGGGCAATGGCAGGTGGCTCAAAGTTGTCCTCACCTCTCCCATGCTTGAGCTCCCAACACACAGCGAATGCGATCTCAGGGCCCAGCAGCATAACCCATCAGGGGTTATCTACGGCTCATGCGTATCCTCCCAGTCCGTCCATCACAAGGAACACCAGGGGAGAGAGAGAGAGTTAGGTAGTTTGACACGCTGTGTGGTCCACATATCTGTTTGGACTCAAAACACTCAGTAAGCTTTTGAGCAAAGAGCCAAGTTCCATTTAAAATCGGCAGGGCTGGGGCTGAACAATGTCCTCAAGCAGCCTAGGCCAGGAAGGCCGCCTGGACAGACGAGACCTAGGACAGCTTTGCCCAGTAGTTCTTGGATCTGTAGGAGGACAGGGTACCCCCCCCACCGCCCCCGCAAACCCACCAGCACATGCACCTGAAAGCTCCCAGGGCATGGCTGTCCTCACAGACACGGGCACATCCAGAGAGGACAAAGGGACACTCTGGTAGGGGCATTCAGCAATGGGCTTTCTGAGTCCCATCTCCCTTGTCGGGAGGAGCTGGCCCAGCCCACAGCCTGGGCCTCCCCGTGCACAGGCATCCCTGCCCCAGGTGACAGCCTGGCTGCACCACAGCAGCAGAGCGGCAAGGCTCACACAGGACAGGTACACGGGCCCTGACCACTGCCTGTGCAAGCTCACCTGTCCAGGAACTGAAGGACAGGCCTATGAAGTCAGGAAGCCATTTGGTGCACTGGTGAATTAAAAGGGGGCATTCATTTTCTCGCAAAAGCTTGAACTCTCTTATTTATCATGTTTTGTCTCTGTCCCTGGTAGCTCACGTCCGCTGCCAAATGGCTGTTGTGTTGTTCTTCTCATTTGGCGCGTGTGTAGAAGCCCCCAAACCATCACAGCAGTGGTGGGCCCCGGCGGATGTGGCCTAAAACGCAGCTCCTGGGCTGGACCTCTGCTGGCTGGGCTGTGGCACAAGCATGGCATGCAAAACTCCGTCACCAAGACAGAGTTTCGAGAGATGTCAGCGGGATGCACGGAGAGAGGAAACTGCACACAGAGGCAGGAAGTGGGCCAGTGGACGTCGCCCGGTGGCCAGTCCCTCTGGGCACTGAATGTCCAACCAGCTGCCACATACCATTGCATCCAAGTCATCTGGTCCAGCCACAACATGCTGTTGATTTCAACAGAATGTCTATTTGACATGACCACACCTTCTCAAAGACAGCCGGTTCTAGGAACAGAAGAGGCCACCAGCGCAGGGCTTCCACGAAGGAGGAGGGGAGGCACAGGAGAGGTGTCCTGTGTGAACCCAAAGACGGTTTCTTTTCACCCTCTCACTTCTCCCCGTCGTAGCTCAACTCCTAAAAGGCACGTCTGTACCCACAGAGGTGTGTGGCACCCTTCTCCGCTCCCATCCCTCACTGGGACCCTTTGCCATCTAACAGCTCCGACCCTGGTTCAGGCTGCTGGGGTGTTCAGCTGTCTGTGCATCACTGTGAACTTTATGATAGCATCTGGAATCTACTGATAGGCTTAGTAATAGGCTTACAGAGACACGGCCCGGAAAGCTGCTCCCCCTCCCCCACCCACCCCACCACGCTCGGCCATGATTCCAGTAACCTAACTGCTTAATACTCCTGGAATGTATAAACAATGTTAACCGCTGCGTTCCCTACGCAGGCATGGCAGGAGGAACCATCAGACGGGTGTGTTCTGAGGGCTGAAGACAATTTTCCAAGATGGCATGAGGTGTCATCCTGGAGCAGAAATGAGGACTTCTGCCTGTTTCTTCTTCTTTTTTGTTTTTGCTTTTAGCAGTGATGACAGACGGTTCATAAGCAGAAGTCACCTAGGAGGCTGCTCTGCCACAGCCATCACCGGCTTTGCACCCTCAAGCAGTAACTCACAATGTGCGTGCAGCCATCGCCCAGAGCTTCCGGTGTCTCAGTTCGGAGCCGAGTCCGACGCGGCGGATTCTTAGGCAGCTCAGTATTTCTAATGCCATGGGCACCATGACATGGATGCAAAGTAGCCAGGACCCTGCCGAGGCAGGTTCATGCTCTTGTTATTCTAACACAAGAGAAGATGGGTGAAGGTCACTCTCTGGGAACCCAGAGTTGGGGGTCACAGCTCAACCACAGATTAAGATGGGTGTACAGCACGCCTGCTCCTTGCACTCCCAGAGAGGGACGAGGGCAAGGCAGTCACCATCTCCCACACCACCCTAAGGAGACAGGATGGGGCATGAGCCCAGGAGCCCACCTTGGAGGAAAGGCAGTCCCATGCCCCTTACACAGACGCGCCTGCTCACATCTCCCATTAAAGCCCAGCTTCTCATCACAAATGAACACACGACAGCTCATCGCAGAAACACACTTCCAGGAGTCACCGCAGCTTCCCAAAACAGGCGATTGGGGGTCCAAAACACGTGGTAACTGTGGCGCATCATCTCCGAACGAAACAGTCCATGGAACCAACACACTGGCCTCCAGATTCCAGACACGTGGGGCCCACAACGCTGTCTAGGCAGATCCACCTTCACACCACCACCTGAATGTTACCAAGTTCTGTGCTTTCAACAGAAAGCAAGCAGAAAATATAGATGCTGGGTTCTCTCTCGAGTCCGCAGGACCTCAGGGGTGGGACATGGAAGCAGGCTGCCCTGGGAACAAGACGCTGAGATCCTGGGTGGGGCTGCCCAACCATGCCCAAGGGGACGGTCACCTGGGAACCACCTGGACCAGCCAGGCCAGCCTCCACCACAGCCAGCAAGTTTCCATTAAAAATGGCCCTGCCACACCACCTCAGCCGGGTTCCTGCACACACACTAATAAGTGCTTGTTTGTTGAACTGAAAAATCATTACCACAAAACCCGTCAAGTAATGAAAGATGTTTTCCTCGGAGAAATGTTAAATACCTCACTTCCTTCGCTAGGAACCAGTACACATGTTTCCAAATAATGCCTTTCTCCAGCCCCACCCACACTCCCCTGGTGGGCAAGCAGTGCCAGGGCCTTGAGCACCAAGTGTCTGTAGTTACCGGATTTATTTCCCTTTGCCCAGCTGACTATGTGTGTGTGTTATGCCTTACTCGCCTCCCCATGGCTCTAGGAGCCTCAGTCACACAGCACAAAGTGCACGAGGTACACCCTGCATTCCTATTGGAAACAGAAAGTGTCGCAGCCTCCTGCCCAGTGCTCCTCGCTGACACAGGACACACGGCCATTTCACTCGAGGCCCAGTGAAGAAACACAACGGCAAGGGACAGACAGGAATCTTCCGTCCATCTTCTTACCAGGTGACCAAAGAATCTTTACCTTGGGACCCTTTCTACCCTCCAGTCCCAAGGTGAAGATCCCCTGGGCAGGCAGTGGTAACTGTTGCATCTTTAGGTGGGTGGTGCTCTCTTCAAAATATGTTTACCTACCACCAGGCACACTGGTTTACTCAGGCCCCCTTTCTTTCCTGCTAAGGCTCCCGCTGAGCCTATATATTGCATGGAGGGGACAGCCTATGGCATCGCTCAGGTGAAAACAGTCCACGGTCAAGTGGATGCGGGGCTCAGTGCAGCATGGTCATGAACAGCAGCAAGAGCTCGGACCTTGTTGCACCCCTGTGCATCACCCCTGGTCAGTCACAGAAATCTCCCTCCCCTCCCCTGGGACTGAGACACTGGGAGAGCCCAAAGCATCCTTCCTCTCCCTCCGTCTCTCATCGACTCCGTCAGTCACCTCAACAGCTGCCGAACGGTGGCAGGTGTCGCTGCTCCAGGAAACAACAGCGGCAAACCCCGCACACCCTTCTCACCACCGGACAACTTCCTCACTTTCCCTTCTCCTTGTTTGACTTTGGGAAGAGGAAGCAAATTTCGGAGGCATCTCGCTGGTACCAGAGGCTGACGTTTTTCATACATGAATTCATAAACCCACCATCTAGGAAGCACAGTGAACTTTCTTCCCCTCTCCACATGGAACTGTTTGGGCCGACACGAGCCCTTTCTCGGCAGCCATTTAGAAGGGGCAGGTGCCAATGTGAAGACTCTCTCTCTTCCAGGGCAGGGACCTGCTCATCCACAGTGCAACTCCAAGCAGCCAGGTCTTGCAGGACTTCCAGCCCAGAGCAGCCTGAAGCTCTCAGGCCCTGGAATCGCCAGCTTCCCAGCGACACAGCACCCCAGCATCCCAGAACAATCATCCTACCCTGCCCTCTGAAAATGCAAGACATCCAGATGCCTGCTACTGGGACTCCAGAGCTCAGAGGCCACGGGAGAGACTGGCCCCAGAGGCTGAGCAGGAACCCGGAAGCCAAAAGGCTCTGGTTCCCTTGGGCTGTCCCAGCTCTGACCAAAAAGCCTTCCTCCAGCCACCTGCCCAGGTGTGACGGCTCCACAGGCTGAGCAGGTGCTTGTTCTTATGGAAGTCTCAGCCTCTTCTCTTCCTGTTTGTTCTCTCTCTCTCTCAAATACACCCTCATTCTCGTTCTCCCTCTCATTCTTTCTCACCAAAAGGCCAGAGAACTATGCCACCTCCGTGGGCTTCAAGCACACTACAGGACAAGGTGGATGTCACATCCCGAGGGCTGCGGCTGCACACAAGCATGGGGTTCTTGCCTGTGTCTCCCCAGCCACTGCATCCCGTGTCACATGCAGAGAGCACAGGTCAGCGTCCCCATGCTCCGAAACGGCACGCCCTGAAAACGGTGATGCGACGAGCCACAGAGCTGCCTTCCTCCTCATGAGTTCTAATAGTCAAGCCTCTTCTCTTTCCGCTAATTTTAGAAGTCCTGCTATTCTTTGGGAAGAGAATAGTGTGAAAATCAAGCATAGTATCCAAAAATAAAAGAGTAGATGTGTTTCAGGGTGTGCAGCAAATTTAACTGAAAAAGCAACTCCGGAAATGCCACTTTCTGTCTAGTCTTTAATACATTTTCCGATTCCTCCGGCATATTTTAGCTTTGGAAAAATCAAGAATGAACTTTCTCAGCTTACCAGGGAATTTCTCTGAGGCTGAAACAGCATTTGAGATTGCCTATGGAGGATTTGGGGGGACGGGGTGGCAGGTCAGGTTGCCCACCCTCTCAGGCACTTGGACCCCACCAAGAGGTTTTTCCAATGTTCCCTGGGGACCTAGAACTCGCTCCAGGTCAGCTGCGAGGCAGGTGGAGCGACACAGAGCTGACTTGGTAGACCCCGAGGGAGACGTCCATGGCACGTCTCGTTCATGCCTCCCACCTTTGCAAAACACAAAGCAGAAAGTCGTGCGGTCCCAGGGACTCCACTCTTTCCAAGCCAGCAGCGCTGCAGAAGGGCGTCGGGCTTGGCAGACAGGGGCCCAACTCTATCCCTCGGGGGTCCACGCCTCACTGCCAATGTCTGAGGGGAGGGAATGGACGGCGGGCGTCAAGGGACCACCTGAAGACCCCAGCCCGTGTCTCCTGCCCAGCTGCGGATAAAGCCAGAGCTGTGTAACTGAAAGTTAGAACTCTGTCGAGTCCTTCGAGCAAACAATAAATATTACTTTTGCTCATAATCGGACTTTTCTCCAGCATCGTCTTTGAATGTTGAACCTTTTTCAATTAATTAAAAACTATGCACTGCAGAGTGCATATTTTATCAGCCCCTCAGCTGCTTAAGTGTCTAGAAAAGAACAGGCAGTTTTTCTTTTTCTTTTTCCTTTTTTTTTTTTCCAGGCAACCCAGAGCAAGTACTTGCAAGGGTCATATCTTTTTAATTATCTTTTCTCTCTTTGATTAATTATTCCGTCTGACAATAGCGTGTTTCTAATGCTATTCACCTGCCTTTGATGATTGACAACTTTTCTGTCTGATTCAGAGCAAACAGCTGCTGCCACAATCTCCTAGCAACCCGGGTGTGATGGATGAGCCCCCAAGATGGATGGCTGCAATAAATCATGTCTCCAGCCATAAAACTGAGGAGAGGGGATAAGAGGAGAAGCGAACAAAAACCAAAACAAGGTTTCTTCCCATGAGTGCACTCAGTTCCTCACCAATTATACCTGAAATGGACTTTGCACCTGGGAAGAGCAAAGTTTTCCTAATCACTAAAAATGGGATGATGCCATTTGTACCAAAGGTGTTTACAATGGCTCCTGCAAATTGGCACTTGTACTCCAATTACCTCCAACACTGCCCAAGTGCAAGGGTGGAGGATCAAAGTTTTGCCTTCTCCTGTGATGTCTCAGCAAGGAACAATATCACTTCTTTAGGGTTGGAGGCAATCCTGGACCTCAGTATCAGAACTCCTTTCCCCACTCCATTCCACCCCTCTCTCCCATCAACAACCTGGATTTTGGACAGCAGCTGGGGCACACCCAAAAGTGGATTCTAAAACAAGCCTGTGTGTGTTGCAAAGTGCCATGCTGCTGATAAAGTTATTTCAAAACAAATACACAGACACATACAAAGTTTCCTGGAGTTGGCGGCAAGTGAACAGGCAGTGTATCCACTGCTTTGCCATTCCCGGCAGACACAGGCATTCTCTGCGTCAGGGAAAAGTTTGTCCTGGCATCTGCCAGGCAGGAACATTCAGCCCTCCCACAGATTCTAGGTGTTCATTTCTTCAGCTTAAAAACATCACCCAGGTCTAACTTTCTGCCCCATCATTAGAAAAAAAAAAAAAAAAGCAAAAAGAAGACACCGACGAGTACCCACACCATCAGTCTTAAAAGAAGCCTTCAATTTAATGAGCAAACCCAAATAGAACCACACATTTAATAGAGGCCCTGGCAATTAAATTTGCACCAGTGGGGCTCCCATGGTGGGGGAGCTGCAGCCAGGAGGCCAGCACTGGCTCTGTCTGCTGCCTCCATGGGGGCGCCCCGCAGCAAGGCCTGGGAAGAGGTGTCTGGGCAGAGTCCCCTCTGCAGCTCTCAGCCGCCAGGGTAAGGCAGCCTGCATCCCTACGTACTTCCAGTAGGTGGGGGTGTCCTGGTGCACAGAACTGCAGGGTGATGAACCGGCAGGGCCTGCACACAGCTGTCCACATCAGTCCTGGTGCGGTCTGCAGGGGCCCAGCAGCGGGGCTCCCATTGCAGACACCCAGGGGAGGAGGCGGCTGAAGCCCTGGGGCAGGGAGCCGCAAAGGGCTTTTCTATCTAAGAAATACTCCTGCAATGTGGAAGTCTCTACCTATTCATTCTCATACAACTCTCCAAGCCAACCAGCATTTCTTCTTGTTGTTGTTGTTGTTTTAATAGTCATATTGTGCTAAGCTGCTCACATACAGATTTTAAAAAAAAGTATGACACATAGTTTAAAACGTCAGACGAGGGTTCTGGCTTCAGCAACTACAGCTCTGTTTATATTTTAATGTTTCGTACGTGACTGCCTCTCTATGGGAGAAGAGAAAGTTGTCTGTTAGCTCCAGTGTAGGTCACAGACACCTCATTTTTCCCTCCGTGTCCTTGGAAATTATTCAAAATTAGAACCTCCCTCCCACGCCCCTCCCCACCAACTTCCTTTTTTGGAGGGAAAAGGGGAGTCTTCTTTACCGTGACCGGGGAGCGCTGTGTGCGGTGTGCAGCAATGAGAGTTCAAGGCCAATCAATGGAAACACACACACAGGCCCCTACCAGGCCCCAGCTCGTCCGGCTCTCAAGTTACAGGTTTACACGG
The DNA here is from genome assembly GCF_017591425.1 of Ochotona curzoniae. Lineage (NCBI taxonomy): Eukaryota > Metazoa > Chordata > Mammalia > Lagomorpha > Ochotonidae > Ochotona > Ochotona curzoniae. Next base: position 8,314,567 of record NW_024465561.1, on the reverse strand, counting down.
CAAGTCTAAATAATATTCAAAATGATAAATGGCACCCTGAGCCCGGCATCCACCATCAATCTTTTTTTAAGGAACATCCATCTTCAATAACGCACGTTTGAATCATGTGAAGCCGGGAGCCCTGAGATTCATTTAGACCACCTCTCGCAAGCCAGCCTGCTCGGAGTGATACCTGTCAGCTCTCTTCCCCCTCCACCCTGCCCTCTATCCAACCACCGGGACAGAAGAGAAGGGAGAAGAGAAAAGGGCCCCGGCGAAGGGGCGGGCTGGAGCCGGAAGAACATCAAAAGCTGAACGGGAGGGCGGCTTTGCAGAGAGCAGCAAGCAAGCACAGAACCACTGCTGAGCCTCTGCCCAGCTCGCGCCCCGCAGGCCGCATACCCAGCCAGCCTCTCTCCCCTGCCTTCTCTCTCCTCCCTCTCCCTCTCGCCAAATCAGCAGTGCTCTCTCTGCGAGCTGCGAGGCACTGTACCAGGAGCAGGAGGAGGAGCATCGCACGGACCCGGCATCCCCTCCCCTCCCTGTTGTCTGGCTGGGGCCCATATGATAAATGACATATGTCATTCTGTCAGGAGGGAAGGGTGGGTCAGTGATGTATGACCCTGCTGAAAAGGAAATGGACTGTTTGGGCATGGCGCAGCTCTTCTGCAGGATTTAGTTTCAGAACTCTGAAATGAATTCTCCGACGTTTCAAGTGCATACTTAGGGCAAGCTGCTGGGAGGCCTGGGGAAATCGCACTTGATCTTCTCCCTGCCCTTCCCGTGGCGCACACACACACACACACACACACACTCACATACACACAGACTTCTGCCACTGGATACCTGCAAAAGGCCACGCGCGTGTCAGCGTCCCCGGCAGTCACACACCAGGGGTTATTAAAAAATGTGACTTAAAAAAAAAAAAGAAAGAAAGAAATGGAGTAGAGTAAGGTTGGTCCTTTTATTTATTTATTTATTTAATGGCAAAGGGCCGACACAAAAGCAAGATAAAAATTAGCATGTTTGAAGTAATCGTCCTGCAGCTTGACATCTGCATAGTAAATTTTAAAGGAAAAAAATGTGTCAGACAGCCATGAGCCGCCTCGCCCTCCCCCCTTTCATTAGCTCACTGCCAGGGTGGCACTGCTGAACCTCATTACGGCGGGAGGATTTATGAAGCTGAACCCAATGGCAAAGAAAAGGCATCTGTCAATAATTGTAGGGAGCTGCACTCACAGCTTTGAAATCTCATTAAGTATGCAGTTATCAGGCATAAAGATCAAAAACATTACTCAACTCCGACAGAATCTTATGGAGGAACATTAATTAGCAACAGGCCTACAGTACAAAAAAAAAAAAAAAAAAAAAAAACACAGACTTCCTCTTACACCTGCCCAACCCACAAACCTAAAGCAACACTCCCCCTCCCACCCGACAAAAAATAATTCCCGGCATCTGAGAGTGATCAAGAACATGAAACAAGACACACACACACACACACACACACACACACACACACAGAGGAGGCAAAGGGAGGGGAGGGTGGGCGGCAGGCAGGCAGCGAGGGAGGGGAGAGGGAGGGCGGGGAGATTCGGTTGAGAAAGGCTTGGCGGTGAGGAGAGAAAAGGAAGAAGCTGTCAAACTTGAGAAGGATGTCAGCATTGGCCCTGATTACAGGGGCCCGTGGAGTTCTCAGACCTTTTATCATCTTCACCATCAAAACCAGCTCGGGAGTCAGTGCCAGGGCTGGTGGCCGCCTGTCTGCAGTGTGGCCCTGGGGCCCGGACACCAACACCCTCCCTGTGGCCCCTGTATTGCCCCCACCTCGGTCCTCCCCTCGCAGGGCCGGGTCCCGCTTTCGCCTTGCTAGGTCTGAATCCGGTTGGCTCACGCCAACAGCTGGACTGGGCAGCACAGGCCCTGGATGCCGGCCAGGGCATCACTGCGCCCACCCTCCGGCTCTCCAGCACCTTAGCACACCTTCTGTGTTCCTTCTGAGACACCGCAGCACCTGCGTCTCAGGCCCCCGTTCTCTCGTGTTTTTGTTTCTGAGCGTAGGAAGTCCACACGCAGAGAACAATGCCATAAAAGTGTCACGGAAGCACATCACACCTGTCAGGCCGAGCCTCAGCCACGGGCCTCTGGGAGACAGTGCAGCTGATGACCGGCACGCTGGTCTGACACCACGACCACCAAGGAGAGACCATCCCATCTCTTGTCAGCTACACTAGGGATGGATAATTCTCCCGTGCCTGGAAATAGCCCACGAGAACAGGCTGCTTGGGATCCCAGAAGCCCTGGAGCCTGGAGGTGAGGTGGAGGCACGGAGGCCTTGGGCCAGGGCCTTGAGGAGGGGTCCTGGCTTCGGTCCAGCCAGCAGCAACAGCCAGTTCCCTGGCAGGCCGTGCAACAGATAGGTACTACCCTCCCACCCCGGCCTCCCTGTGCAAGGTGTAGGCTGTGTGTAACAGTGATGCAAGAGTAAATAGTCCCATCTCCTTTTCACTACGGCACTGTTCCGGAAAGGTGGCCATAGCACATGTTCACATGTGCATGTTCTCACTACACACACACACACACACACACACACACACAGCACCTCCCGTCACCGCACACCATGAGAAAACCAATCCCACAGCACCACAGCACCTCCTCTGCTCTGAGCTCCTCACCCAATGCCACACCACACACTCCCCACTTCTGGAGTGGTTACCTCCATTGCTTACAGAACATAAAACCTTTCCTTCGCCAGCCACCTCTTTAAGGAAATGGGCATTGAAATTCCTAGGCAACCAGCTCAGAGACGCCTCCAAGCTGAGGCCCATCCTTTCCAATAAATGCCTCCCCTTTGGAATATCAATGAACCCGCTCTGGTCAATTGTCACCTGTGACCAAACACAGGCAGGAACAGCTGTCTGTCACCCAGACTTGACGGCAAGGGATTTCTGCAGTGCTGTTACAATAAGGTGTTTGTATATTTTTTTATGTGCTTACCGTATTACCTTTATTATGTGTAACATCAAAGTGATTATAGCAATTACACCTAACAGAATTAATTACAGAACTTCCCCTCGTTGGAGGATACATATGCATTAGAAGGAAGCACAAGAAAGAAAAACAGCTTGATTGTAGTAACTATTGTTGGTGGCTGAACTCCAGCAACACTGTCAGACCCACGGCAGCCTCCGACCCTTGCAAACCCAGGGGTCCAGCAGGAAAGCAGGTATGTTTTCTTAACATGAAGTTACGCTTTCCCTTAACAGTGTGCTGGCGCTAGTGGACAGGGAAAATCAAATTCATTTTTAAAGTGCAAATCTTGAAGAGGTGCTGGTTAATCCAGCCAACCAATGTTACTACATAAAGGAGAAAGCACATGGGTGAAAGACTTACAAGTCTTTACGTATGCAAAATAAATTCACTCAAGGCTTCATTAATATTAATTTAAATTCAAAACCCATTTACATTAAATTGTTCATTAAAAATTGCCTATTTTATGCAACATGCATTTCTCAAAGAACTCAGAGGAAAGTGAATACACAGGACGAGATTTAATGATGAGCATGGAGAATCAAAAGTAACCGATCGGAGTCCCTGCACGGAGGTCATTACCCAGCCCTGGCTCACCATCAAGCATGGCTCCCAGTTTGGGAAACAAACAGGCCTGAGGGGCATTTTGTTTTCTGCTACTATAAACTTGTGAACATGACCTTCTGGCCTACCCCAGAGAAGGCAACAAAGGAAAAAAAAAAAGGGGTGCAGGGGGGTGGTGGGCAGGGGAAGTTGGTAAGATGGAAGTGGGCAGCGTGCCCAAAGTGGGGCTTGGGGACACAGTGCATGCAGCAGAAACACCTCGGAACTGCACCTGAACTCAGGATGCCCTGAGAAGCAGCCTCATGTGTTAACACCAGGAACACGAGTGTTTCCTAGTACCCACAGTGGTCCAGAAGGAACAACTTCTCCCCTAGGCTCCGCCCCCTGCCATCTTTTTCTCAATAAGACCAGGCAGCCAGGAATGCCAGGGGTGTGACCGGATGGACCTGGGAAGTTGCTCGCCTGGGTGCCCTCCCTCCCGAGATCTGAACTTCCGCTGTTTTCTCAACAGCTGTTTTGGATGAAGAAAACAGAGTCATAATTAATAACATGTGTCCTGACAGTATGAATTAATAATTTATCATTAAGCCCAAAACGAATCAGAATGATCCTCCAAGAGCCACACCTTCGCCTATCTGGGAAAAGGAGGCAAGGAGATGGCTGGAAGTGCAGGTACGCACGACCTTGAGCGAAACGCTTGCTCCCTCCTTTGTACATCTCGTGGGTTATTCTTGCTGCACTAGTAGAACCATTTACAGAATGGAAAGTAATTAAACCCAAGAATCTAAAGGTTGACCAAACCAAGCGTATGGGCTGGAAATGTCTTCTTTTTGAAACGGAGTTTATAAAATATTCAATATTCGGCAAGGACACTATGTAATCTCTCTAATACAGATCCCCACACCTTGAACATGACACTTGTTCAGGCAGTGATCACAAGCACATTAGGCTCTTTTACTGTCTGTTTTGTTTTTCTGTTTCCAAAAAGCACGATGGTATTCTGGCTGCAACGACCAGATTTCTTTTTTTCAAGTCCACATTTAACGTAATTTTTTTTACAAATGTCCAGACATTAAGAAAAAAAGTATTAAGACGATGGCTTCATTCCTTAAATCAAGACGATGAGTCCGTTCCTTAAACCAGGTAAGAAAAATGAAACAGAAGGCAGGAGGTTAAAAAAAAGAAGAAGAAGAAGAAGAAGAAGAAAGAAAGAAAGAAATCAGTATTAACAGCCACTGTTTGGTAGGATTTAAAAATTTAATTTAATGACTAACTGCAAATACTGGAAACTAGAATTACTCTGTCTGGATTTTTTTTTTTTTTTTGAAAAGGGCTTACAGACATTTAAATGCATGTATCAGGACACTTTATCAACCTAACATAAAATTGTCATCTTATCTTATTATATGACTATTTTATGCATGTGTCAAAGAATTTAAAAATGACTGCCTGTCTATTGAGTCTAATTACAACTGCACATTATCTGTCTCGATGTATCAGTCCATATCATTGTTACCAAATACAATATATTGTATTCGCCTTTCATTTTTAACTGCAGACAGAGAAACCACAAATTGGAACATAACTAAAACACACACACACACACACACACCACCTGAGAAACTGGCGGTGGGGGAGGAGGGGCAAAGCCCCTCCCTGGGGACCTTCCCAAATAGCTGATTTCCCTGGATCAGACACAAACCCACAGGGTAGACACGCACCCTACTTTTTTTTTATTTTTTATTTATTTATCATTCTTTTTTTTTCCCTCGCCCTGTTTTCAGAGCAGGACCAAGGCCACATGTATCATGTGTCAGGAGTAGGCAGTAACACCTTACACCTACACTTGAGGTTATGGTGAAGTTATGGTGTTCCTGAACCAAGCATGGCTGGCGCACAGCAGGACTGGGGACTCCCTGCTCCCTTCCGCTCCTGCCTGGCTCCACCAGGACACGTGGAATGGGAAAAGCCTCGGCAAGCGGCTGGGCACGTGGCCCTCCTGCACACGCTGCTCAGCCCAGAGAACCAGCCCCGGCGTAGCAGGCACAAGGCCACGCCTGTCCCTCTGTGAACCGCACCTGGGCTGCGTGGCATTTCCCATGGCCCTGAGCAGTCACCTTTCATTCTAATCACTTTACGAAACAATCTGGGGTGGAAAAGAGGGAAAAGGCAGACCGGCGAGGTCATTTCGGGAATAAGTGCTGATACATCACTTATTGACTATCTCGCTCCTCTTTACGAGCATGCTCAAGGCAAACCTGAGAACAAGATGACAACATCAACCGCTCACAATCAAGTGTGGCCCTGGAGAGCACTGAAGCCCTAACTGACAGTTGTCAAGATAATGGGGGCCGACTTGCTTGATTCTAGAAGGTTCCCTTCCCTGCGCGCATGGCCGTAGGAACATCCCTGCCTCCCATTCCTTTGTTTTTTCTCTTGAATCTTCAGGATGTTCCTTTCGTAAGATGTGTGACGCTTCTCACAGTTTGCAGAGGCGGGGCGGCAGGGGAGGGCAGAACCACAGCCAAACCCAGTCATTTTGCCACCTGCTTGGCAAAAATACCCTTGGAAAGGAGAAAAGGCATGGCGGGTTTGAAAGTGGCTAAATCCCCAGGGTAAGGGCCGCGCTGCCCTCCTGGGCACTCCAGGGGCTTCCAAGAAGGACGGCAGAGCTGCCTCTGCGGCTGCCTGCCATGGGACAAGCACTTGGGACCACACCAGGTGGGTCACCTCCAAGGCCCTCTGTCCCCTCATCACCCCCTACGAATCCTGTGACACCGGGAACCTGCAGCCGAAGGGGCCCCAGGCATTCACACGGAAGTCTGCAGGCTTGCCCCCAGCACAGTGCTACCAAAGAGCTGCCCTTTCCACACAAAACCAGGCTTCCAGGTCAGTGCTAAGTGGTGTCCATGTGGGAAATTTTTTTTTTTTTTTTTTTTTTGGTAAAGCATGAGCTTTCTATGATGTCACATTTTTCCTTCAGGAAATATCTACGAACAAATATAACATTACTTGCTATCAAGTGTTATTCTGAATTTTTTTTTTTCTGGTAGTTTCGGAAAACATCAGTTGGAAAGCAAACACTGAGGAGCACGAGACGCCAATTTTAAGCATGGGCCCTGGCCATTTTGCCGGAAGGACGTGGGCCCTTCCGGAACCCTGCCCTTCGGAGCTCCTGCGGGCAGCCACGGCTGCAACCCCCACCCCAACACACACACACACACACACACACACACACGGCCCTTGGCAATGACAACACTCCAAGAAAGGGAACTGCATCCAGGTAAGGGAACCTGTCCATCTCGGTGACAAGACAGGCCACGCACCATCTCGGCAGAGGAGAGAAAAACCCGAAAGTAGAGATATTCATCTTCCCCGAGCATCCTTGCAGGCTGCTCCGGCCTTGCGGCAGGCAGCACTCCGCCTGGCACCGCGCTGAGCCGGTGTGCACCTGTGTGCCATGTTGAGGCGCTCGACCCAGCCCTCGGCCCTCTGTGGTTGCTGTTCTACCCCAGACCATTAAAAGGGCCCTAATTCCTATGACATGATTATCCAGGTACCAAAGCCCATTTGTCACCTGCAGTAGAAAATTGAGTTAATGCACAACTAAAGGCAGCCAGGACTGTGTAATATCAAGTTGATTACATCAAACTAGCTGCAAACCTAATTCTGCTGGATGACACTGCGTGGGGCTTGTCATCTCCAATCATTAAAGCTGTCAGGGATCCATCAGGTTACAGCTAATTAGGTGAACACTAATGAAGCTGGCAAAACAACTTTTCTTTTTTTATGGCTGAGCGGACCTTTCAGTTTGGAGGGGGAAAAAAACATTCTCAAGGTTGCTGGGGACTGGATTTCCAGTTACCAATCAGCAGACATCTTTGCTTTTTTTCCCACTCGCTCTCTATCAGTACAAAGCAATCAATTTGTCATCACTCCCAGTATGCCACAAAAGCAGGCCGGAACCTTCTAACACACAGCTGCAAGAACCAAAAAAAAAAAAAAAAAGAGAGGGGGCAGGGATAGAGAAAATAGCAAGTTTCTAGTGCTTACAAACAAACAAACAAAAAAACTCAGCCGGCCCATGTCACGGCCTATGCACCCATGTCCCCAGCCTAAACGTGCAGGTTTTCTTTTTGTTGTTTTCTCCCTCCTAGTTTTCTTAAATAAGTAGCCCTTCGGTCATTCTCCACCCCCTCCTCCACACTTCCATTAGGGCAGAAGCATTCTGATAAAGTAAATCCAAAACCAGGGTATGGGGGACAGAAAAGCACTCACACTGCCAACTTCTGATTGACCATTAAGCTATTGATGAATGTGCCTGTCAGGAGAGAGACAATTAAATCAAATAGGAAGCAAAATCTTTCTGACGGGTCATTCTGATGGAGCAAAGCCCTTCTCCCATCTCCTATTCGTCGTACAGTCAAGTTTTTATATCGTGTATTTTTCTTAACTGACCTGAGATTCCCTGGTTGGCTATTTTTTTTTTTAAGGTGCAAAAAGGTGAGCGAACAGGTTGCTTAAAAAAAGAGAGAGAGAAAGGAAAAAAAAAAAAAGAAAAAAGAAAACCAACGGTGCATTTCCTCCTTCTCTAATATTTTTAGAAGATATCAAATAAGAGTCTTGGATTGGCAGGGTGCAACAGAAAAGATAAACCAAATGGAAAGATGTAATCGCATATGGTTCATTTGACTGAAGCGCAGATACCTTAAAATGTGTATCCAAAAAGGAAAGAAAAAAAAAATTTTTTTTTTCAGAGACTGGAAGAAGCCCAAGACATTCCTACCACCCAACTTTGTGAAGGATCCCTCCAAAGTTTGAAGAGTTTATTTTGGGCAGATCAGCTCATGGCTCCAGCTTGGAATTTAAAGGAGAGAGTGGGATGGGCCAGCAGTGTCTGTGGCCAGAAGGTGAGCTGGGAGGCTACAGGACTTGTGGGATTTTCAAACTTTCCCAAGCCCGGGAAAGCCTGCACAGAGAGTAAATTCTACATGATATCTCCCCCAACTCAGTCGGCTGCCTGGTGGGAACTGTCCCACCAGCCAGCACACATCTGGCAGAAGGAGGCATCCACGGGTCCCTCCCTTGGAGACTTCAGGGCAAGCCCCCAGCGGCGTGGCCACGGACAACACCTCCAGCTTCACCCACAGCTCGCCAGGACACTCCTGAGCCTTCTCCCTGCCAGCCCCGCTTCCGGCCACAGAAGTGAGAGGAGAGCAGAGGAGAGAAGCAGCCACTTCAGGCTCCCCTAGCCAGCTTCCCAGCCACTGTCACTCCTATCAAAACCCATCACATCCATATGTAGTCCTCCCGGCAGTCCGCCCCAAATTCCCCAAGTTGCACTGACAGGCCCCTCCTGACGTCACAGAGCCTGGCCTCACCATTGCCAAGTGATTTATTGATGTTTATTGGGAATGAATAGATCAAAGGCAGCAGCATGACGGGCGATCAATCAGTCATCAAATCAAGGGTGGCAATGGGCCAGAAACCCTTCTTCCAGGCAACATGCCCCCAGCCGACATGATTGCAAAATAATGTTATGTGTGTGTGGGGGTTTTGTTGTGTTGTCAGCGATGCCTTTTCCAAAAAAGAAAAGACAAAAAAAAAAAAAAAAAACCGGCCGAGTTTTAAAAGGAGTTGACACTCCTGAAGAAAAAAAAAAAGAAAAGAAAAGAAAAAATAGGGGGCGAGGGGGAGAAGAAGTAGTAGCCGCGTCCCACAAGAAAAGTGCTAGGAGAAGAAGCCCGGGGTGGGCAAAGCGGTGCTGAGAGCTGGGGGCCAGGCCGCCGGGACGCGGGCGCAGGAAATGCCAGCCCGGAGCGCTGGCCTGACAGGCAGCTGACAATACCCAGCCCCCGGGCGCTCTGCTTCCACCGCGGTGCCCGGCTCGGCCCAACACCCGAAGGATCAATCGCATTAGCAGGAAGGTGGCTGGAGGTCTGGCTGGCTCACCCCGCACACCCGGGGCAGTTGCCCCTCAGCCGCCGACCGGCCGCGGGAGGACGCGGAAGGTGTCCCGGGGAACTCAGGTGACCCCGCCCGCCCCCCACAGACACACACACAAACACACACCCCGGGGTGCTCTCCGGTCGGTGCCCTCAGCCACCGCCAGACACCCAGCCCCGGTTCTCCTCGGCTCGCCCCGCGCGCGCTTTGCCCCGAGTGGGTGAGCGCTGCGGGGCGTCCGGGGGGCGCCGGGTGCGGGGTGGGCGCGCGCGCACCCACGGCGCGGCGAGGAGCGAGGAGCGAGTCGGGCGCCCGGAGTTACTCGGCGCCGGCCACCGGCGAGAGGGGACGACGCGGGAGGCGAGGAGCCGGCGGCCGGCGCGGGGCGCGCGGACGAGGAGGAGGAGGAGGACGGGAGAGCAGGAGGAAGGGGAAGCGGCTCTTACCTGCTGCGCGCCGGGGCGCCTGCTGCTTCCTCCTCGGCATGATGCTTCTCCGGCGACTGCCACCACCACCACCACCGCCACCACCGCCACCGCCGCCGCCGCCGCCGCCGCCGCCACCGCCGCCTCCACCGCCTCCGCCGGGGCTGAGAGCGCGAGGGAGGGGCGGCGGGCCCGGGGGGGCGCGAGGCGGGCCTGCGCTCAGCTCCCCCCGAGAGCGGCCGCCCGCAGGCTGCTGCTGCGCCCCGGCTTCTCCGCGTCCCCCCCGCGCCGCGCTCCGCCGCGATCCCCGAACGTGCGGAGGGAAGAAGGAGGGCGGGCGAGGGAGGCGCGGGGAGGGAGGAGCGCGCGGGGAGGAGGAGGAGGAGGAGGAGGAGGAGGCGGCCGGGCGGAGGGGAGGAGGAGGAGGAGGAGGAGGAGGACCGCGCTGCCGGCGGAATGGGAAGTTTGACAAATCGCTCCAGAGGCCGGAGGAGGAGGGGGCGGGGAGCAGCGGCGGCCCTGCCCCCCCACCCCCCGCCCCGTCCCCAGACGAGGTGCGCCCGGGTTCGGGGCTGGGGAGGCGGGGAGACGGGGAGAAGGCGGGCCCGGAGGGTGGGAGGAGGCACGCGGGAGTGGCCCCGGGCCGGTCCAGGCCCCGGCCCTCCTCTGCCCCCCACCGGGGCTGGGGGTCAGGGCGTCGGGAGGCGGGCGGGGGGGCCCTGGGCTCGGCGGTCCAGTGTTCTGCCCGCGGCGCGGCTGGAGCGGCGGCGTCGGCAACAGGCAAGCTTAAAGGAAAAGGAGGTGATCGTGTGTCCCTCGGCCGCCCGCGGGGGCGCCGCGCCCCCCGGCCTGGGGCCTGCCCGCGACCCCCACCCACCGCAGCCCGCCCGTCACCCCTGTGGCCGCCCCGGCCGGGGATGGGGGGCCGCCGCCTCGGCCTCCGAGGCCCCCCGGGCGCGCACGCAGGGGCGAGGCGCCGGCTGCTCCAAGTCCGTGGCGGGGCGCTGGCGGGGAGGCGGCGCCCCCCTCTCCCGACCCGCCGTGGACCGCCGCCCCACGCACACACACCCCGGGCCCGGGGGATGCCAGGCAGGGCCCTCCCCACTCGGCGCCGCGGCCCCGGGTGGGCAGCGGGCGGGCGCGGGCCGCGGAGGCTGCATGGGGGGCCGCCCTCGGGCCCCGCGCCTCCCGGGCTCCTCCCCCGGGACCCGCCGCCGCCACTTTGCCCACTTCTCCTCGGCGGGCAAACTTTGCCGGGCGCGCCCCGGGGGGGACCAGCGTGGGAGTGGCGCTGGCGGGGCTGGCGGCACGGGTGGGGGGCGCGACGCCCAAGTTTCCTCCTCCGGACTTTGGGACAGTCTGGGTCCCGCCAGCCCCCGCCCCCGGCCCTCCCTCCCCTCCCCCGGGGGGCGCCCCGCCGCGCAGCCAGCCCCCCCGCCCCGGGCGGCGGGACAACACCGGGACCCCCGCGTCCATCCCCTGCCCCGGCCTCGCCTCGGGGCGCCCCGACTCCCGGAGGGGGGGTCCCCCCGGCCCGTGGGAGAGTGCACGCGGTGGGGGAGGGGGCACTGCTGATGGATCGGGTGGTCGGGGTCGCGCAGCAGGCTGCCGGCGGCGGGAGGAGGAGCTGCGGGCAGCGGGCAGCGGCGGGCCCGGCCTTCCCCGGGGGTCACCCCCGGGCGGTGTCCGCGCCCGAGGAGCGCCAGCCGGAGCGGCGCGGGCGGCGGCGCATCGATGCGCTGCGGGCTCGATTGCGTCTCCCTGGGCCGGCTCTCGGGCCGGGAACGGGGCGGCCGCGTGGGGGTGGCCGGCTGCGGGGCTGCGGGGCGGCCGGCTGCGGGGCTGCGGGGCTGCGGGGCTGCGGGGCTGGGGACACCGAGCCGCCGCCGGCCCCGAGGCGCCCGGACGCGCCCGCCCGCTCCCTGCAGCCGCCGCGGGCTCCGTGCGCCCCAGGCGCGGCCACGGCCGGCGCCCTGCGCCCCGCCGCTGGCCTGTCCCCAAGAGCTCCCGGAGCTGCACAGCCCCGGCCGTCTCCTTCCTTCCTTCCTCCCTCCCTCCTTTTTTTTTTTTCTTTCTTCTTCTATGCCTTTCTAGTTTCTCCCCTTCTTCCTCTGCCTTGTCTTCATTTTTTTTTTTCTTTGTGGTTGTTTCTGCAAGTTTGTTGAAAAGTTCACCGCATGCTCTCTTCTCTTGTAGACCCGGAGCCCCGCGGGCTACCCTAACGGTAAGATCCCAGGTCCCCGGAGCCCCAAGCCCCGGACGCCGCAGAGCCGCCGGCCGCTGCCCGTCCTCCGGCCCCGGCGTGCGGGAGCGCCCCGACTGGGCGGCTGCGGACCCGGGCAGGGGGCCGGACCCGGGGCGCACGGGGGGCGGGGGGTGCTCCGTGCGCCAGGCGCCTGCAGCCGGCACGCCTGGCCCCTGGGGCCCGGGGAGCGGCGGCGGCGGCGGCCGGGGCGCGAGAGACGCTTCTCTCGAGCGAGGACACGGTGAGTTGGCCGACGCCGGCGGCGCGCCCGAGTGTCGGCCGCAGGAGGTGGGCTCCGCGAGCGCGGGTCGCCGGCTGCCGACCCCGACCCACCTCCCGGGCGTCCCTCGGCCACTCGGGCGCGCCGGATGTGGCGCACGCACCGCGCTGCCTGGCAGGGAGCTGTCCCCGGCCGGGCTCCCCTCCTCCTGTTCTTGCAACCTCGCGTCTTCGCCCACCTCGACTCCCGCGCCCCCTCCCCTGGCCGGCCGCGGCCTGAGCTCGGGGCTCGGCGCGCAGGCAGCCGCCGCTCCTGAGTGCTTGGTCCTCCCCCGCCCAGGCGCCGCGCGCCATGCGATCCGCCCCAGCATCTGTCCGTCCAGCCATTGGCGCATCCATCAGTGTCACTGGGCTGCACATTGCGGCGACAGCCCGTCACGCACCACACGGGCTATGCGGCGTGCACATTGCGGCCCACACGGCCCCGCTGGGACCCGCCAGCGGGGTTCCTGCCTGGCGCGGCACAGCCCGGCGCCCCCACAGCTCACCACTGTGAGGTTTCAGCCCCAGGCCCCCTGCCCACCCTTCTGAAGCTGTGGGCCCTAACACGTGGTCGGGTTTGCAGGCCCTGCGATGTGGCTGCAGCCCTTAACATTTCATGAGCTTTCCTTTGCGCTTTCTGTGGGCTCGGTGTGCGTGGCAGGGAAAGAAGGGGAAGCTTCCTAAACCCGCGCCAAGTGCGGCAGAGACGCGGGAGCTACCTGCAGGCCTCGGCCACCTGCAGGCCACTGCTCTTGGCCAGGGCGAATCTCAGCTTCCCCCGAACTTTGCGAGTCCCCGCCTTGCTGCTGTGTCCCTGGGCAGGAGCGAGGCGCTCAGAAGAGGGACCCCCGCGAAGGACCAAGGGTTCTGTCTAGGGAGAGGTGGTGTGGGGGTGGCCGTCGGGCTGGCACTAGTGTTTTTTGTTCAGAGGGGCATAGGCCAGTAGAAGCCCTTGTGCCTTGCACAGAGCCCAGGGCCCCTTCTCCTAGATGCTGACTTGGCTGAGCTTGCGGGTTCTTCCCCGCCGTTGCCTTCTGCACCCCATAAAACAACCGGAAATCTGCTTTTGCCCAGTCCGGGCCAGGCCAAAGGACCTCTCTTTCGCTTCCCCCCCGCGAAAGGGCTCCTCGGCCGACTACTAGCCCTGACTTTTTTTTTGTTTAACCTGGCCATACGGCACATAGTTCTGCCCGGGTGACTGCTGATTTCGCCCCGAGAATGGAGCGGGTGTTAAGTCCGTGCGCGGTTGCTGGCTCCTCAATTCGCGAGTTCCACAAAAAAGGAAAGCGCGGCTGTGGGGCGGGCTAGCAAGTGCCAGGGTCTGCTTCCCCTGGAGGCCGGGAGGCCTGGCGGGAGCTGGGCTGACAGAGAGGAAAGCCCCGGGGACACGGGGCTTCGCGCACCGCCACAGCGGACGCGGGCTTTCGCGCTAGGCTAGAGGGCGGAACAGCCCTCACCCGGTGGAGGAGCTACTAGGCTTCTGCAGGAATCTTGTCAGCCACTCTTGGAGGAGTTGCACTTCTCTTTGGAAAGTCACTACCTGCTTGGGTTGCTCCGCGGCAAAACCTGCTGTGACTCTTCCAAAGCATTAGCGCTGAAAAGGAAATCGCTCCAGCAGGGAGATGCTCCCATTTTAGGGGAAAGAGCCGCATTTCCGGGACTGCTTTAAAAAATGAAAGAAAATCCTACACACAGCAGGAAAACACACAGGAGGAAAAATGGGCTAGGAAACATTGGGTCCACTCCTGAGGGCAAAAGCCGTCGGGACGCAGGAAGCTGAGAGAGTGGCTCACCCTGTTCCTGGGTCACCATCCTGCTGAGATGTGCCACTTAGCCCCAGCGTGCTCCCCAGGCCCTGGAGAGCAAACTTGACCCCAAAACTTGCATCTCAAAGGCCTGGAGGAAGCTTAGCTCCTCCTCCACCGCTGGGAAGCTGAGCCTCCTAAGGGAAAATCGCCCACCTTCAGAGGGTGGGACTCCCACTCCAGCTCCCCCATGCCAGCAGCCCTGGGCTCCGTCCCTAAGGCCCGGGAGGGGGCTGCCTCAGCCACGGTTCCTGACTGTCACCAAGATAGGTCCCACATAGATCAGTTTATTTGGAAGGGAAAAAAAAAAGTCACAGTGGGCATTGCTCCTAATGGGTGTGTGAAGTGGAGGACAAGGCCCTTGCTGATACACCTGGCCAGGAGTCCCCACGTCCACGAGGCAGTGGGGCCACCGCCGGCAGGCAGCCAAGGTTGCACTCGGGTTCGCCCTGGCAGTTAAAGGCGGTGGGGGGTAGCCGTGAGTCCCTGAGGAAGGCCACAGGCATGGCAGGGCTGCTGTTCCACATTTGCGGAACAGAAGCCCTGACCCTCGGGGGCTGACCTGGGCATCCCAGGGGACAGGGCAGCAAGGCAAGCTAAGTCTGACTCTCCAAGAGCCTGCACCCTTTCCCTTGCTGTGCTGTGAGGGTGTGTGTGTCTTTGAAGACCTGGAACCAGGAGATACCGAGGAGGTGATGCCACTTGGAGCCAGGATTCCTGGGTCTGTCCCTCCCTCCCTCCTGACATGACAGGGCTAAGTATTAGCAAGAAAGCTTCTCCGCCCCGGGAGGCGGGGCGCAGGAAGGACACCAGTCACCTGTTCACCTTCACCAGGACTTCAGCCCCCTGTCCCAGTACCAGAGATTAGGACCCTGGGGCCAGAAGGACAGCAAATTCAATGAAAGTGCATTTACACAGCTGCCAAGTTTGTTTCTCTTTCTCCGGTAGCTCTGTTTTAAGGAACCAGATGTTTTGTCTGTAAATTCTCTCAAGAACTTTTACAAATTTTGACATGAAATAAACCCTCAAACATGAGAACCGTGTATTTGTGCCACCTCTGTGGGGCCCGGGAGGAGCTGCACCAGGGGTGCCAGGGTCTGGGCTGGGGTTGGTGGGAACGCTTGGGAAAGAGTGGGAGGGGTGCTTTGCCAGGTCTAAGGTCAAGACTTGCCTGCGGGATTTGTGGAGGACACCACAGGTGCTGAGCAGCAAACACTCCCATATCTGCTCTCTCTCTCTCTCTGTTGTGTCTCCTACATTTCCTGGCTCTGGGCACACCAGGGTACAACTGTGCCCATTGTACATCTGCCCACATTTTTAGCGGGACCACCTGGCTTCCAGGTAGAGCAGCCAGAGGTTCCCATCCCAGCTAGGTTGGCTAGGCAGGGGAAGCAGGTGGAATCTGGGTTCTCATTGCCTACTGGGAACTTCTGGAAGTGCCTAGTGGCTGACGCAGAACCCTGCGTGTCAGCCGGCCGCGTTTAGTGCCCCAGGAAGCAGGGGCCCCTTCCTGATGCTTCATTTTTGTTTCCCCTGATTCGATTTTTGCAGGTAGTCCTCAATTTAAAGAAGAGAAACAAAACTGTACACCTATTTAAAAAGATCAAGGAGAGCAGGAGATGGGGGTTATCCTTGCGTCCTGCAGTGGACAAGCCCTGGTCTGCCTGGATACCCACCCTCCGCTGGCTGGCTGATTCGCAGCGGCCACTTTATGGGTTCCCCAGCTTAGGGTGCTGCGGCTTTCCCTCTTCCCCTCTCTCGCTTTGGGCGAGCTCTCCGGGGCAGCGCTTCTTCCTAGTAGCTGCCAATTCCTCTTTTCTCCCCCTTGTTGTCTTTCGTTCATCCTTCGCAGAACTTGCACAAATAAAAACTTCATTTTTCAAAGGCAACTGACAATTAATTTTAAAAAGTCTTTGTATTTCGGTCTAAGGAGGACAGATGTGCCGGAAACCCAGTTTGGAGCGCGCGTTTGCCGGCGAACCGCCCTTTTAGGAAATCCCACGCGTCGGCCTTGGTTGCGCTGGGGAATTTCCCGAATTCCCGGCTGGGGCGTGGCGTGGTGTCTCTCCCCACCCCACTGTGAGCACAATGAATTTTTGGAAATTGTTTGTTCAGAACCTTAAAGGAGGAGGGAAGGGGAAAAAAGAAAAGAAACTGCGTTGGAGACCTCTGCGGCCGCTGCCGCGCTCACTCCTCTTGTGCCAGCCAGAGCGCACGGGTGCCCAGCTCTGACCGCACGGGCACCTACGGCGCCGGCACGGCGTGGGCAGCTCCAGACTGTTCCGAGCCCTCCCCCGCTCCTAGAAGGTCTTAACCTTCCGGGAGGAGGGCGTTCCCAAAATCGAATCCCCGGGTCTACAGCCGAGGCATCCCGAAGGCGTGGGGAGCCTGGCGACCCTTGGAACCGGCCGCAAGAACCTCGCGTCCGTGTGCTTTTCTCCTCTTTTCCTAAACCTCTCCTTGGTTCCCGGCTCCTGCGCGGCGATTCTGGGTTTGTCCCTGAAGTTTTCAAACGGAGAGGAACCAGCCTAACTCTCGGGGAGAGAGAGGGAGGGACAACCGGGTGTCTGGTTCTCGCGCGGGCTGATTTCTGGAAAGTTGACGTAACCGGCTTGGATGTCGGCGGCGGGCGAGCCTGGCCGGCTGGGGAGCAAGAGCCCCGAAAGGTCAGCGGCTGTGGCGCGCACAGGGGCTTCGAGAACTCGCGATTGCCCCATCTTTGGGCAGCCAAGCCACGGGGTTCTGCCTCTCTTCTGTCAATCCTTGCTTGGACCACATCTCTGCGCTCCACCTCTCTGATTTTATCCCGTCTTCCCCGCGTTTTCTGAGTTCTCTGCAACCTAGGTACTTCGCCCTACAGAACAATTCCCGGGGTCTGTCAACCATGAGTCCTCTCGGGCTTTCGGGGCCCGGGCAGGGAGGGGGCGCGGTCGCCCCTCGCCCGGACCCTTTAGGTCCCGAGAGGTTTGTAACTGCAGCTTATTAAGCGGGGCTTGAAGGAGACGTGAAGTGGTCAAAAATAGGTTGACCCTCAGTTTAAAATAAAAGAAAACGTTCAGAAGTTTCAAAGCTGCCAATAAAACCTTCTAAGTGGCTTGTGATGCAGTGCCTGGAGTTGCGGTGATGGCATTGGTAAATGACTCTAATGCCCAAAGAAAAATATTACAAATGCCGCTGTCTCGGCCACCAATCGGGCGCCGCTCTCCAGCGCGGGCCATGGCTCCTCTCCGGCGCGGAGGGCATCCGCATTTGCATGATAAATTGACCAGACTGGCGGCAGCCAATGAAATATTCAAATGAGGCCCGGGGTGAGGGGCGCGGGTCGGGGCGGAGTCCCTGGGGCTCCCCTGGCGAGGCGGTGGCAGGAGCTGGCGGTCCCACCTCTCCGTCGGCGCCCTCTAGAGGCGGGACATCGCGGGAGGCTGCTCTGGCCGTGGGGTGGGGGGTGGAGGGGGTGACAGGCAGGTGGGGTGGGAGATGCTCCCGGGACCCGAGAAGGCTTTTACGGTGGTCTAGGGGACTAGGTGGCCCGCATGGTCTCAGCATGGCCCTGCACTTGAACCCGTTGATTGAGATGGCTGAGGTCAATGGTGACTCTGATGAGCGACTCAGAAACGCCTGCAGCTTTTTTCCCACCAACTCCGGTCTCGGAACTTCTTCTAACACACGGAGCATGAACATGAGTACAGTGCTAGCTCCGAGAAGGACTTAGCATCAGACCCTTGAACATCGGAGACCACCGTCAGCGTCTTCAGAGCCCCTCCTATGCTGAGAGACCCCACGTGCGCATGGCTAGGGCCGTGCACCTACACAGACCCAAAGCCCCGCATGCTTGGGACTTCACTAGATCAGGATGTTCCAGGAACAGCACCCCACCTGGGTGAAGCTGTACACTTGGGTGAGGCTCTGCGAGTTGTCCCTATACCCCCATACCCTGGGAACAGTCAGAACTTAAAGGCACAGAAGTAAATTGAGCCTGAGCTTGGGCAGGTAGAACTTCTGCCCTGGAGAAATGCGTCCTGGAGGAGGCCCCAGCACTGGCCAGGGTGCAGGTATGGGGTGGGTGGAGTATTTTAAGTGAGGCTCTGCCATGGTGCTGCCCCTGGCCGCAGGGCAGAGTCACTGCACTGGATGCTGGCAAGCAGCCCTCTGGAAGGACTTTGTGGGGTCCAAGGGCTAGCTGGCATCTCCGTGTGCTGAGCTTTCTGCTCAGCCCAATTCTTGTCCACCCCAATGAGACGATGTCTTTTGGACCTGTCCTGGCCAACCCTGCTGAGCAGCTGTTTCCTGTGCCTTGGAGGGGTGAACACCTTTTCCCCTCTCCTTCCTGCTTCTCCTCAGGGCTGTCACATCCTCCAGCAATCCCTGGTCCCCACCGCTATTCCCAGCCTGAAGGACCTGCATCTTTTGTGGTGCACACCATGCCCCGGAGACAGGAGCCTCTCCCAGCCCAGCGCCAGGCTGGTGGGCCATTGGCAACTACACACAGCAGAAACAGTAGGAACTCAGTCCAATTGGGGGAGAGAGAGCATTTTTTTTTTTTTTTTTTTGGCTTCTGATCACGATACAGATGTTGCCTTCAATGGATTCCAAGTGTGTGGCTCTGTTGAGGGAGGAGGGGCTGCTTTCCAAGGAGCCTTTTTTTTTTGCAAGGCGCTGAACGGGAGGGCACAGTGACAGAGGCAGGCTGCCCTACCTTCTGAGGGTAGGAGGGTGTAGGGGTGGAGTGCCCACTAGGAGAGTGCCTGGTACGGGAGCAGGTCCCTTGCTGTCTAGCTGAAGCTACCTGCTCTACATGGCAAGGTTTCCCTCGGAAGCCACCACGGTCCCTCCTTGCTCCTCCTCAGGTCTCACTTTACAACGGGCTGGAGTCATCTTCCAGCTTTGACATTTGCTAACCAGTCACTCCTGTCCAGAGGAAGCCTCTCTCTCTCTCTCTCTCTCTCTCTCTCACACACACACACACACACACACACTCCCTGCCTTTCCTCTCCCACGCTACCCCTGCCAGCTGTATCTTAGCCATTTCGAGACACAAGAAGTTAGAACATAAAGTAACTCAATCCTACCACGACTGAACAATGTACAATGAATAAAGGAGTCAATGGTATATGAGGCGAAGAAGGTGCATCTCGAGGGAAGTTAGTGTGAAAGCACCGCGTGCAAATCTGTCACCCACAGCAGTGTGTGTGCCTGTACTAAGAGGCACTGCAGGTGAATGCAGGCTCTGACTGTGCTGATGGAAGGCCTAGATGTATGACCCTGAACTCTGGGGGATCCTGAGCAGGCCAGCCCTGTTCTTGAAGACCCATCTCCTTTTTCTGTCAAAACGGGACAGCTGTCCACACCTCAATCTTCCAGCAGGGTCTGTCGGTAAGGACACATTCCATCAAAGTTGGACACGCCCTTTGGAAACCTTAGCCTGCTCTTCGAGTCAGAGCTGGAAGGGAGCAGTAGTGTGGCCACATCACCATCCACCCTGCTGCCCAAGGCCCATGGGAAGCTAAGCAGGGACAGAGCTCTCTGAAAGCAAAGGCCAGCTACAATTCCGAATGCAGAAAGGCACTAGGAATGGGGCATCATAGAACGGAGCTTGTCGCTGCAGCAGGGCCTGGTAGGCCTCTGGACTGCCTGAGCGGAGCGGGCGTTGGCAGGGCCAGCAAGGCAGCTTCCCCCAGGCTTCTCCATGAGCTCGTTAGAGGAAGGGGTATGGTAAGGAGCCGCACTGATATTTCTATTTTCCCTGTTAGTAATGACTGGGATTTGCACCGTCCAGGTCAGGTGGAAAATAGAATCTGGGGAAACCTGACACTCATTGATTTACTCTCTTTGCCATCGCTCCTTGTGAGAGGGAGAAATGTGACTGCACAGTTGCAATTAGGAAGCAGCCTGCTCAGAGCTCCTCATGCGAGTGCCCCTTGGTGTGTGGACTGCAGGCCCTGCTCCCGTCACTTCCTGTGGAGGCAGCAGGCCTGCGCCCAGTGACATGGAGCAGAAGCAGACGGCACCAATGTGTCGCACACCTCTCCACAGTCACTCTCCCACGGATCCGTACGCTACTTCCCCCTCATTTTTGGTCAGCCTTTTGCAAGGATGGCAATTTTCCTAATGTTTGAAAAATATGAACTTCCTTTCAAACATTCTTTAACCTTTAATGTTCTGTAACTTGACGAAAAGGTCATTTTGCTCTGAAGATGCAACAGGTCCATAATGGTACAGCTAAGTTTCACCCAAATCCTAAATCCTTAAGTGGAATCCAAGTCTCTCTCTCTCTCTCTCTCTCTCTCTCTCTCTCTCTCTCTCTCACACACACACACACACACATACACCCGTATGGAGATGAAGAGATGAATGCTTCCCCCTGGACGTCCAGGGTCACATCTAGTTGTGTGTGTATCGATTCATGCATTTGCATCCATGCACACACACACATTAACATGGGGAACTGCAGTCTGCGTCATCATCGCTGACATTCTCACGGAATCACTTCTTCAGAGCGAAACAGATACCACATTTACTCTTCTGGTGATAAGTGTTGCTAAACAGTTGGTGACAATCATTTATGATGTACTGCACATGTTTCTTTTTTATCCAAACAAAGGGTTTAATCGATTTCCAACTTAACATTTCAGTGCTGTCCATGCAAGGGGTACCTCCAAAAGTCGAGGGGACCTGGGATGGTTTTTGCCTGACTTCTCTCGTGCCGTCAGCTGCTTTCCCACTCTGGCTCCAGCCTACCTTCAAGTTTGCTTGTACCTTCTAAGCTGATGGATTCTTGCAAACAGATGTCTGAGCATATTAATCTTATAGTTAAAATAAGAGTGCTGTTCAAGGGCTCGCCTAAGAGCACAAGGAGATTTTCTACAAGGAAAGTGCATGAAGTTTGTGGCATTAGGAAACTTCTCAGAAAGCTTCATGGGGTCTGGTCTCTGGGATTTGTTGAGCCCATGATTGAGGTTTTGTTTTTCTTTTATTTACTTATTTATTTTATTGCAAAGTCAGATATACAGAGAGGAAGATATTCCATCCGATGATTCACTCCCCAAGCAACTGCAACGGCCGGAACTGAGCTGATGCGAAGCCAACAGCCAGGAACTTCCTCCATGTCTACCACATGGGTGCAGGGTCCCAAGGCTTTGGGCTGTCCTCAACTGCTTTCCCAGGCCACAAGCAGAGAGCTAGGTGGGAAGCAGGACTGCCGGAATTAGAACCGGTGCTCATGTGGAATCCCGGTTCATTCAAGACGAGGATGTTAGCCACTAGGCCTGTGACTGAGTTTTAAAAATGAAAGTTCTCTCAACAGTTCAAGGAGAGCTCATTTGCAGTCTTTGCAAATTCACATAGAAACACTTCTGAACTGAACTGTACAGTAAGGCCATCTTCTAAGAGAGGAAATGGACAGTTTTAAAGCAATAGAACTTTTGCATAAGTTCTGATAGTTTCAAAGGCTGGAGTAAAAGGCAGCAAAATGAGGCCAGGGTGTGACCTAGGTTGCATAGGACTATCAGAGTTGTCTGTATTTGGGACCAGATCTTCCGCAGCTCCTCACCAGCGTCATTCGTTGCACCTCTCTGCCTCCAGGCTGATTCTCTGCTTTTCCCAGAGATCTGGTTTTTGACTTCCTATATTTCTGAGTCTGAAATAGATCAGAAGTGTCAAAGCATGTGCACATCAAATGAGTAGGGTTCAAGCAGCAACGATTACGGAGACAACACTTGCACCATCACCACTCGGTCCCCCAATTCCTCCCCATCCCAACTGTTATGCTTGGGGACCACCTCACCCCTGTTGTTTTCACAGCAGTCATGTTCTGGCCTTGCTTTGTCCTGACACTGGAGCATGCATCCCTGTGGGCGTTCTGGAAGGAAGCTGTCCTGAATGAATTGGATGTCTTGTTTCTTTTACTCAGCAGTGTTTGTGAGACCTCACCACATGCACGTGTATAGCTGATTGCTTTACAAAGCTGTGGACGGTGAATCCATGCTTCTCTAGGTTAGGCCTTCTTTTCCCTCGCGTTTGAGGTCTTTGGAGAAACCCGCAGCTGTGAACAAGCCTGTTCGTGTGCCACGTGCATCAGGAAGGTCCCCTCGACCGCAAGCATCTAGGACTGGAGCTGTTCTGCCTTGCCCCAAGTGACTGAGCAATGTTTTGAGTTTTCTCCTTATTCTACACTCTTCTCCAAGCATGTGGTGTTAGTCGCGTGTTTTTCTGTTTCCGTGTTTCCTAGCCTTGTGCTTGTGCTTACTGTCTCTCTCTGAGTTACACTGCCCCATCTTTTTAGGATTTCCCTCTCTGTGAAGTGTTGTTCTGATCCTACTCTGATTGTCCGTTGCATGCACATTTCCTATGGTTTCCCAACCTTTTTTTTATTGAACCGTTTGTTTGAAGTTGACTTGAGGCTATGGACCTGATTGGAACTGTGTTGGGGCTGTATTCCTAGAGAGCTGAAGTCTGCAAAGGATGCCAGCCCCAGTTTGCACCGGCCCATGGGGATCGTCTGGTGGTGGTGGTAGATTCTGGCTTCGCTCCATGGACAGGAAGCAAGTTCTCGAGTTCTCTGTACACTCCAACTCTTGCCTCTGTTCGGCATCATTTTGTTCAAAGGTGTGTTCGTCTCAGAGATCAAGAGCATCACTGGGGTTAGGTGGAGCTTCTGGCTTCTTTGTCCACATCCAACAGGGAAAAATGAACATGGAAAGGACCATGTTCCATTGCTCTTGTAATCTTAAATCCTGCCCTTCAGGTTCCAGGGACCACTGATGTGGAGCAGTAGCCATCACCAGGAAATGTCATGCCCTAATGGGATCACTGAGCACCCCCAGCGGGAAGCAAGAATAAAAAGTTATTGTATGGAATGTGTCAGCGTCAAACAACAATGCTGTTTACTGCCAAGCCTGTAGGTTATTGTAATGTGTTTTAATTGCAAAAACTAAAATTCATTTGTTTGGCATGTCGTTCTGTGAGTTATGACAAAGGCGTGCACTCACATTGCCATCACTGCTGTCAAGGTGGGGAGTGGTCCTCTGGTTCCGTTCATCTGTGCCCCTGCCCTGAAGTCCCACACTCCCCAGCCCGGGTCTACTGAACTACTACTTGTTTCTTGTCCTTACCATCTCTCACCTTTCCCCCCAAAATCTAGCATAAATGGAACTACCCAGGCTGTGACCTCTTTAAGCCCGAGTTCTGTCACTTAGCTAATGCATTTGAGATCGATCCACAGTGTTGAGTCTATCAATAAGTTTGTCGCTTTCTCTTGCTTAGAAGCATTCCTTTGTATGGATGTACCAAAGGCTACTTACCCGTTCATCAGCGGAAGGGCATCTGGGCTATTTCCAGTTGAGGAGACTCTGAATAAAGCTGCTATATTCAGGCAACGCATGTTTTCTATGAACCTAATTCTTCATTTCTCTGGGCTGTCAGTAGCTAGGGATGTGGGAAGAGTGTTCTTAACTGTAGAAGAAGCTGTCTCTTTTCCAAAGTGACTGTACCATGTTCTATCTGCACTAACAACGAATGTGACTCCTGACCGCTCCTGGGAAGGTTTTCAAAGCTATGAAGGTGCTATGCAAAGGGCGAAGGTGCCACCAAGATGCTGATGTCGGAGAATTTGAAGTAACTGGCTCTAAACTCTTAGCTCCCGTAGACTCCTTTGTGAATTGGACAGAGAACTTCCGTTTCTGGGTCATTTGCTTCTTCATTCTATCTATTTTGCAAATGAAGGCACAACATTGCCTGTCTTGTTGCAGCCAACCTGACCGTGGCTACAGTGTGACCCAGAGTCAGCGTCCACTGTCTTGCGTTGTCTTCCCGAGTTCACAAAGTAAAATGAAGTGTGGTTGTTTGCAGCATTGTTACGCTCTGTGGCAAGAAAGAGGCAAACGGATGCATCCCTTGCGCTGGCAGGGGCTCCAGCTGATCCCCCGTTAGAGATTGCTAGCATTTTATGTACCCTGGCCCCCAGCATCCTGTCTTGGATTCTTACACCATCCATTGCTCCATGAGGTTGGCTCCTGGTGTGTAAGGCAGACTTGCACCTGTGGGATGGGCCAAGCTCATGGATGTGTAAGAGCCATTGCTGTGCTGGCAGGTGTACCCAGGCCAGAGAGCCTGCTTCCTGGCTCACAGCCCCCCTCCCAGGCCTTTGCTTCTTTCATTTAGTGCCTGTTTCAGAGGCACCTTCACATTTCAAACGTCCTGAGAATATGTTTAATTAGAACTTGGCCATACAGCCTTTTAAAATAAAACAGAAGGGACCAGCTAATTATATCGCTCAGCATTCTGTGGCAAACATATATTTTTTAATAAAACACTTTCCTAACCAGAGTAATCCCTTGAGATGCAAATCCTCATTTATAAGAAGTTTCCCAAAGGGAGTTAAAGAGAAGATGCCTTATAAAGAAAAGAGACAAAAGGGGGTGAGGGGAGGAGTGCTTTCCAAGAGCTTTTAAAAGATGCACTCATTCTGAGGTTGAAATACAGATAATTTTAAAGATGCAAATTTTTATTGCCGATGCCGTGTAATCCCTTCCTGTAGTTTTGATCATGCGTTTTCCCTCCGTTCCCTTTTTTGATTATTAACCACAAATGCTCATCTTCCTCATTTTAGTGTTTTTTTTTCGTAAGCACAATATTTAAATAAACAAGTGATTTTTCTCAAAATGCCCTTCATTTCCTGCTAGATCCCCACCCCGGCCCAGGCCATCTCTCGGGTGAAGCACGCCCTTGGACTTCGCAGTGGATCTTGGGCAGAATGAGGCAACACCAATGGATGATGCCAGCTCTGCGGGCCTTTCCTGTAGTTTCTGTAGCCCAGAGGAGCGGGGAGGGCGAGGCCTCAAGGCCCGCATGCAGCATGAGCATCTCCGAGGAGTGGGCTGCCTGGGATCTGTGCATTCCCGAGGCCAGTGGCCCCAGTATTTGTGGCGATAAACTGTGATGACACATGTTTGCTGGGGCTGTGCATTGGGCCAGAGCAGAGGTAAGAAGTTTAGGTATCTTTCCTCATTTAACTGCTGCCCTGTTTTTGCGAGATTCAGAGCTAAAGGAATACGTGTGGAAGATCTCGTGGCTATGGGAAGGGGACCGACCCGAGTTTGAACGCTGATCTCTCTGTCCCAGCTCTCCAGCCCACTCCGGCAGGCACGTCCCCACATTGCAACAAGTGCTTTGTATCTTCCTTCTTGATACACTGTAAGACACAGTGGCTACTTTCTCAGTTCGTTTCTGTTTCAGAGTCCTGTGGGAAAGAGAGGACATGTAAATTAGGATTATTCACAGGGAAGCTTTGCAAAGATGAAGGAAGGGTGGAGGAAATGAATAGAGTTTATCCCAAGCCATAAGTGGGTGGGTAGTAATTGGATGCTGAAGCTGTGACCTTCAGGTAACAGTCATGGTTCAATGGCATCCTCAGGCTGCCCCTCTCCTCTGGAGACACTCTCCTGTCCCACCTCAATTCAATCAACAGACTCGATAGAATGTTGCAACTACTGTCCAGCATGTTGCAACTACTGTCCAGTGTAACAACGCACCTGCAAAGCTGGCACCTGTGTCAGTTTTGTGCTGGGAGTGGGCAAAGACAAGAGACACGACTACTATCCTCGAAGTAACAAAGTGACACCACCCTCAAAGATCTTAGATTCTGTGGAGGAATTAGCAGGTATTCCCCTGGCTAAGGAACTAAATGATCTGCCAGGTAGGAGTTTGCAAAAAGCTTGAGGCTGGCCTGGGTGCTCACCAAGGAAACAATTGTGTTGACAGACCGCACCATCTGCTACGTTTACAAGTCAGGCTTGCTCCAAAGCTTAGCCCTTTTAACTTGGGATTGCACATGTATCATTGTTTAAAAATACTATTTGATAAAAATTTAGGGGCTGGCATTATAGGATAACAGGCTTAAGCCACCACTTGTGACTTTGGCATCCCATATCAGGACAATAGTCCCAGTCCTGGTGGCTCTGTATCCTGAGCCAGCCCCTGGCCGAGGCACCATAGAGGGCAATAGAAGACAGCTCAAGTGCTTGGGCCCCCCGAGTTCTTGGTTCCTTATCAGACTGGCTGTTGCAGCTATTTGAGGACTGAACCAGAAGATGAGTCTCTCTCTTTTTTTGTCTGTTTATTGCTCTGCTTTTCAAGTACATACATAAAACTTAAAACAATTAACGGGAAAAAAATTAACGGAAAAATTGTCATTCTCCAATGACAGCAATTTGAGTGGTTTTCTAAGAATTCCTTTTACTTGCTTTCCTCCGAGAGTCTCCTGTATAGCTTATGGTAATGCTTATCTGCAATATCAAAATTTTGACTGAGTATTGTCATCATATTTTCTATGCTGTGATTAATTTTTGGTAAATGGAGTTTTGGTGGTTGCATAATATTTCACCATGTGAATAGTAACACAGTTTATATGACCATTCTTCTACTGTGTGCCAGTTCTTATGCATATTCTGCAGCACTAGTTAATAACTTTTCCATAAAGAATGTTTGCATGTGCCACAGGATTTTTTTCATGTTGCTGACACCAACCTGGAGGTCGTAGAGTACCAGCCATGGGGTGCCAGCCACAGGATGCCAGCCACGGGGTGGACACGGCTTCAACCGTAATTGCACAAGCAACTGTGCTTTCCTCAGCTGACAGTTTCCCCACGAACTTTTGTCTCGATCAGCGCTGGAATATAATGTAAGCCATGTCACTCTCCATGTCAGTATAGTCCTGTCCTATAAAGCAGAAGAGGGCCCAGCACGGTAGTGTAGCAGCTAAAGTCCTTGTCTTGAATGAACCGGGATTCCACATGAGCACCAGTTCTAATTCCGGCAGCCCCACTTCCAAACCAGCTCCCTGCTTGTGGCCTGGGAAAGCAGTCAAGGATGGCCCAAAGCCTTGGGACCCTGCACCCATGTGGGAGACCTGGAAGAAGTTCCTGGCTTCTGGCTTCAGATTGGCGCAGCACCGGTTGTTGCAGCTACTTGGGGAGTGAATCATCAGATGGAAGATCTTCCTCTCTGTATATCTGACATTGTGATAAAAATAAAATAAATCTTAAAAAAGCAGAAGAAAGGGGTTGAATTAAGGTTACCATACATTTCCTTTAGCCCATGATATCCAAAATATTGTCATTTCCACATATCACCCATAAAAAGTATTGAGGAGATATTTTACATTATTTTTGCATGCAAACTTCCAAAATCGGGTGTACATTTCATACTTGCAAAACATCTCTGTTCAGACTGGCCACATTTCCTGTGTCTGATAACCAGAAACAGCCACCTAGATGGTGAGTGAGGCATCCAGCAAAGGTACTTGCCACTGTTAGCATCTTTACCGAGCCTTGGAACTTAGCCACGGTTACAAAACACACGTTTTAAAATTGTTTTTATTTCTTACTGTTGCAGTTTGATTTGGTTTTTAAGGGACATGTAATCATTGTGCCTATTTATGAGATGCAATATGATTTTCCAATTATGGCATAATGAGTAGGTCAGTATATTGGTCTTATTCCTCTCTTCAGTCACTGGTTTCTCAATTTTGAGGATGCAAGAAGCCTTATACATTGCGCATCGGTGTGCAGGCGAGTGCACCCGTTACGGATGGCAGTATAGAGGTTCCTCAGAAATCCCATGTGACTAATTAGCATCCTACTTCTGGTCATACATCCCAAAGAAATGAAATCAGCATCTCAAAGAGACAGCCACACTCCTGTGTGTACTGCTGCACTGTTCACCAGAGCCAGGATGGGGAATCAACTTGAACGTCCATCAGTGGATGAATGGACGAAGAACAGGTGGCACATAAACACAGTGGAGTATTGTCCTCACAAGGATGAAACCCTGTCCTTTGCAGCAACATGGACGAGCCTGAAGGATATTATGTCATGTTAACTAAGCCAGGCATGGAAAGACACATACCAGTCACCTCTTAATGGTGTCATGAACCCCCGTGTTGACTTAGAGGTTAGCACGCAGACCTTTCTTATGACATGTAATACAATATCAGCATATGAAGGATCAGACAAGGAAGACAGACTTATAATCAAAGCATGATGTAAATGGAGAGGTGAAGACCTTGAAGAGTGCGGTGAGGAATGAGTGTTTTGACACGCATGGCCTGACTTGTTCCTGCAAGGTGTTTCACAGAGTGGTCCAGTCCTATCCAGGCTGTCTAGATGGGAGTTGCAATGGATCACAGGATCCCTTCGGGTCCTTTCTTGCCCGTTCTTATTCTCAGCATCCTTAAGCTACATATGGAGAGTTTGCCAGGACAGCGAGCACCTCACCAGGGCCAGTGTCAGTGTCCTGGTCCATCCGTTTACATTGATCTGTTCCAGAAGGCCTCCACAACAGCTGGAACATGGCTCATTCATTCACTCACTCACTCACTCTTACGTTCAAGCACTGATTCTCCCTGAGTCCTCTGTGGGACAGCAGGGATTGCTCTTGACCCTGAGAAAATCAAGACCAGTAATCTCCCGACCAGAGGATGGTGCTTGCGGGGTACCTTTTCCCAGAGAAGATAACAATTTAGAGAAAAAAAAAATCAATGCTGATAGAAGTCCTTTTCAGGTTCAGAAAATGACATTGTCCATGGAGGCTGATGGTTTGAGCCTGAAGTGGGGGGTGGGCATAATCTTGTGAGTTCCCCAAACCACTCCTCTCGGTAAACAAGAGGCAGCAATGAAGATGACCGGGTTCAAGGGGCAAATGGTACCATTCCTCTTCCACCTCTGCCAACAGGACCAGGACCCGAAGTCCCTGGAGACAGGGTAATTTCAGCTGCATTTGATGTAACCTATACATCACTGTCTGCTCCAGCAGCACTCAAATTAAACTCTGATGTATAAAGTTAAACAAAAATGAGATAAAAATTGGCAGAGGTTGAAGAGGGTCAAAGCAGTCCAAACACAAGGTAGACTATTGCTCCTTTTGATGCATGCTGATCTGTGTACTAGGGGAAAAAAAAAAAATAAAATTAGGGATCTCCCTGAGACTTTTTCATTGAGAATGAGGCAGTACTGGTTTGTTTCCAACACACTTCCTCATTTCTCAACTGAGAGGAAAGTCGTAGCTATTGTTCTGGAGGGGATGTCGCAGCTTGGCCTAAAATGTGGATTGTGATGATGTGCAAACATCTTGCAAAATTAGCATCTCTATCTGGGAGTGTTCATACCAACCCCACCTTATGTTGCTCCTGTCACCGACCTCGTTTTCTTACTTGATTCTCACAGATCCCTCAGGAGTGAAACACACATTGAATTCATTGTCCGCCTTTTGATAGCTGGGAAAATTAAGGCTTACAGGAATGGCGTGTCTTCGGTTGGTTCTAGCAATGCAGAAGTGAATGAGGCAGAGGACAGCTCTTAGGGACTTTGCCTTCCCCTGCAAGAGAAATCATCCAGAGGACCAAAGAGGCAGGGTTGTGGATAGAATGGATCCTTGTGAAGAACATGATGAAGTAGGTGGGGGAAGAGAGAAATGGAAAGCCAATGGAGTGTCTCAACAAGGAAGCGATGTGCTCAAGTTTGCGTTTTTTAAAGAAGGCCTAGGAGACCACATGAGAATTAGCTCAAAGGCCAAGGGTAAGAGACCAGTGGAGACAAGGAGGAGGCACTGCATTGCAGTGGCGTGGGTTGTGGTCATGGCTGTGACAGTGAACAGCAAGGTCCATCCCTGGCTTCTACTGCAGTGCTCTTCCCACACACAACACTGCCTGAACCTGTGTCCTGGCATCAGCATGCCTTCATCCTTAAAGCTGCTTCTCTAGGGGTACTGGGGCAGAGGGAGGAAGATAAGGGCTGCATTTACCTGCTGGGAGCAGTCAGAAGTAGTGGCTCCAGCAAAGAGGGTACCTGTGTGTGTGTGTGTGTGTGTTTGTGTGTGTGTATTGCAATACACAATTGTGTTCAGTTTTTTCCAGGCAGCTGAAAAAGTTAATCTCCTATCTTCTCTGCTTTGTTTTATTTCCTGAAGCTCTGCTTCTCTGAATTTTGTCTCTGCCAGTCTCTCACAGCCATGCTGGGCTTCTCCATTGTACAGCTCAGGGTCTGTCAGAAGCGTTCCGGAACAGAGGGACAAGTTGTCTGAGTTCCTGATGCAGTGGTATCTTTGTGAGTGCCTGACGCCCACCTGCCTGGCACTAGAGGATGGATTTCTGCACAGATGCAGCCTCTGTGGGCAGAGGCCAGGATGAGGTTTATGTGGCTGTAAAGACCAGCCTTCGATCTGTTTGCTGATGCAACCACAGTTGCTGTAGGCCTGCCTTGTTTTAGAGACTGGACCAATGAAGATGTGAGGGGATCATAGTTCATCCCCGAGCTCTCTCTGCAGATTTGGGCAAAGTTGGCCAAGTGCCAGCCAACCTCGCCCAACCCTCATGGTGGTCTCCTGAGACATTCTTGATAAAACTTTCTCTGTGTGGGGTTCCTGGATTGGGGGGGGGGTGGACAGAAAGGAACCAGGGCTTTGTAAGAACTGAGATGTTATGACCAAGTTCTTCTAGGGGACATGGGCAGAAGATGTGTCTAATTCACACCTGCAATTCATGCGATTTCTCAAGGAACATAGCATTTGGGCCAGTAATGTGTTCTGCCATTAAATTTCAAGTCACTCCTGCCTGGGAGCATTCCCCCATTGTTCTTTCTCCTTTTGGTAGCTAGAGACAGATGACAGGAAACTAGGTTAAGGTAGAGATGCCCAACACGCGTAGCTGGATTCAGAAATACCCACATGAACACACACACCCACCAAAGACTGCCATGTGGAAGAAATATACATCTTCTATCTAGGACCCTGTGCCAGGGCAGCTGAATTAGCCTCACTAGCACAGTTGCTACTCTCAGTTTATCATTACGTTATGGAGATAGGACTCAGCGGCACAATCCTAGAACAGCAACGTAACTTTGAGGAAGGGATGGGTAGCAGGGCTTGGGCTTTCTGAAGTCACAGGCTACAGATTCCTGGGCATGTGAGCTTCTCATCAAAGCCCCCTTTCTGGACAACTTGAAGAGAGATGGAGAGAAAGGCACTTCTGGCAAGGGACACATCACACTTACAGAGTCAAGCATAGAGCAATCCAGATGAGACCAATCAGCTCAACTCCCCCTGGAAATGGAAGAAAGGTAACCATCTGACAGATACCTCGGACAGCCATGCAGATGAGATGAGGAGAGGAGTTGATAACTTCGGTCTTCTCCCTTGATGTAAAGAACCTTGGAGGTTCCTTGGGGAGGGGTCCCTGAGCCCTGGTGTGTGGGGAGTCAATGCTAGTCTCCCTCTTCTGCCCACCTGCTCCTTCTCTAGGTCACAATCTGCACCTGTTCTCTGTGCCTAAAGCAGTACCTGATCCCAGACTCCAACGGTTCACCAGACACAGCAAGGTGGTCCCACTTTCTCAAGAAATCTCTGAGTGAAGTTATGTGGGCATATTTCTGAGCTGAGGATCCCAACAAAGGCTTCCAGCTGTCAGCAGGACTCCCAGTTCTCTTCATTGCTCTCCACGGCCAGTCCCCAGCTGCAAGACTGGCATCGGATCCATCGGTTTCCAAGAGGCTCAGGCATGAGGCAGAGAGAATTGGCTAGCTCAGTGTCCCCTTGTCTTCCAGAGTGGACGTCCCCTTGCTGCGGAAAAACACACCTGTTGCCAGACACTGATTTGCCGGCTGACTTCACACCCATCTCCCCAACCCAAACCTTGTGAATGATGCTGCTCTGAGTGTCCCTGCCCCAGACAAGAAGGCTGGAGCGGACATCAGCATCCTAGATGTAACTCCCATGTTTACTCTCACTGGGACCTCAACACTGGAACTTTGCTATCCTCTCTTCTGCTACATTCAGGACTGTTTGGGTCAAATTACCCTTCAGTGTTTATTATGTAAATTGCATCCACCCTTGAATCCAATAGGGTCGTTTGGTGGTTTCCCTTCTCAATTCCTTTCCCTTCCTTTGTATTTGTTTGGCTTTCTTTGGACTTTGGATTACGTTTTCCCACACCTACCTGCAGTCTCTGCAACCAATTTCCCAACAGGTCAGACCAGCCCCTGGCATCGTTTCTTCTTGCTGTTGGAGATGTCTCCTCTGCAGCCTCTGATGTTGCAGCCTGTCTCTTCTTTGAGCACCCACACATCCTTTCCTTCACCTCCAGTTTGGATTCCCTGCCTTCCTGCAGCTTTACTGGTTAAGTCTCTCCTAGTGTTGCAAGGCCATCCGTTCCTGCATGATCACATAGTAGGACAGAGAAATTTCTACTGCTTCTCTTCTGGATCATCAGTTCTTCCTTCCCCTCCCGTCGTCCGAAATAAACAATAGCGAATCAGTCACGCAAGGAGAATATCAACCAGAAATACTTTTTTTTTTCTTTTAGCAGAATGAGCACAGTTTGCTACACCCCACACTGCAAAGGGCAGAAAAGAGTTAAAGACAAGGCCAGGGACCTGGTGCTGCTGGGTGCCTGCAGCAGAGCAGAAACCAGTCAGCTAGAACCCCCAAAGTCACAGGCATTCCACACAGCATACCAGGTGGCCCTGGGTGTGAGCCTCCCTGGGGAGCTGTTAGCCCTCCAGGGCTGCACCCATGAGCCTGTGACCGCCTCCCTATTGCTTTCGGAAGCTGAGATGACCACGTAGAGCTCTTTAGAATTTCAGCCCAAATCAGGAGGAATGGGTTGAGTTTGCTGTTAAACAGACCCAAGTAGCAGAGGCGGGTCAGAGGTAGCTTTGCTCGCTGTTGGGCAAGTTGTGCTAATTTTAACACATGCAAAGGTTATGTGACCACAGCCACAGAACCATCCACCACTCCTTCCTCTCTGAATTCTCTTTTGTCCCCGCAACTCCTGGGTGCCGTGATATGTTCTCTCGCATTGCAGAGTGACACATACGTGGGACCCTGTCACATAGACCCTTCTGAATGCCTAGGGATGACTGGTGAGTGGGCGGGGTTGGGAGATGGGGGTGGGATTCTCAGGTGAGAGGCCGGGTTACATCTGATTGGTGGATGGCTAGACTGGCATGAATCCCATGAATCCAGGAAGAAGGAATGGCTCCAGGCGAGGTATCAGTCTCCCCGATGACTTTCAAATCACTCCTCACATGGGTCACGTGGGAAGTGTATCTTTGTAGAGGAAGCGCAAACTCTGCTTCATTCCCTCATTCCCTTCAGCAGTCCTCTTGTTAGACGCTCTTGCCAACACTTGATATCAGCAGCGTGTTTAAATGCTAGTCATTTTAATAGGTGTCTGTTGGTAAGCAAACACGGCGTCAAGATGCATCTCCCTAATGACTAATTAGGTTGAGCATTTTTCATGCGCTCATTGTCCACCCTTTGGGGGAGCGCTTCTTCAAGTCTCATGCCTCTTTAAAAAATTGAGTTGTTTTACCTTTTTTTGGACTGTTACGTTCTGAGAGTTCTTTACGTATTGGAGATGCAAATTAGTGGTTGACCTTCCCCTCCGCCCCC
This sequence comes from Ochotona curzoniae, assembly GCF_017591425.1. Classification (NCBI taxonomy): domain Eukaryota; kingdom Metazoa; phylum Chordata; class Mammalia; order Lagomorpha; family Ochotonidae; genus Ochotona; species Ochotona curzoniae. The sequence continues at coordinate 8,280,872 of NW_024465561.1, read as the reverse complement.
CCGCCAATATATAGCTTTTCCTTCTCATTCCTGAATAAATATAGAGCAAAACATTTTAGTTGTGACGATACAGATCATCCTCCAATCCTGTGCCCGCTGATGGGCACTTGCTGACCACTCGTGATGTGCACTGTGCAGTGTCTCAGGCACCGAGCTGCGCTGTAATGCTGGTACCTGGTGCTCTGAGCATCATCTGCTAAAGCCACTGCTCTTCCCCATGGGCGGGAGGCGACCATGTGCACCCAGAGCGCCAAGACGGGCTTGGGCATTCCTACATGTTTCACTCTCAATTCTTTTTGGTTTCAAACTTTTACAATAGGATTTTCCCCTGAACATTGCCATCTTATCTACCCTCATGTAAACTGTTTCCTTCTCCTCAGCACTGCCCTCTTTCCTTGCATTAACCTCACCCACCCATCTAAGCCCAGCTGGGACCAGGCCTCTCAGACCACAGATTTGCCTCTCTATAGCTTCTGGTCCCTTTGGTTCCTTTCCTGGTAGAGTTTTCAGGATAGAAAATGTGAAACCTAGAGAAATGCTTAGTCCAACACTCATTGAAAAAATAAGTTTTCCTTTCTTTTTTTTTTTTTAAAGATTTATTTTATTTTTATTGGAAAGGCGGATATACAGAGAGGAGAGACAGAGAGGAAGATCTTCTGTCCAATGATTCACTCCCCAAGTAAGCGCAACAGCCGATGCTATGCCGATCCGAAGCCAGGAGCCTCTTCCAGGTCTCCCATACGGGTGCAGGGTCCCAAGGCTTTGGGCCATCTTCGACTGCTTTCCCGGGCCACAGGGAGGGAGCTGGGTGGGAAGTGGGGCTGCTGGGATTAGAACCAGTGCCCATATGGGATCCTGGGCGTGCAAGGCGAGGACCTTAACCACTTGTGCCATGGCAACGGGCCCACGCTTTCCTTTCAAATTGTTGCAAAGCCATCAACAAGTCCCTAAGCCCTTGAGAGACCAGCAGTTTGAGGTTCCTGAAATCCCATTTTAGCTGCCAAGACCCAACAAATATCTCTACAAGATTCTTTTCGTTTATGACACTAACCCTTTCTTTCTATTTTATCTAAAACCCAGAAAAAAATAAAGATTTTCCAGCAGCTAGTTTGTATCTCAACGGCCTGCCACAGCCAGGGCTGGGCTGGGCTGGGCTGCATGCAGCCAATAGCCTGGAACTGAACGCAGGTCCCCCACATGGGTGACGGAAACCAAAGTGCCATCATGTGCTGCTTCCTGGGATGACATTATCAGGCAGCTGGAATTGGAAGCAGAACCTCTTTTTGACTCCTAGGTGCCGGATGTAAGATGCATGTGTCTGCTCTTCCAAAGACCCGCCCCAGCCCAACAGCTTCTGTGCGAATTGGTTTGTGTGTCTTTGTGTGTCACTATCCGTAGGCCAGCCACAGGGAGTGGGATTCCCAGCCCCGGGCAAGCCAGTGTAAGGGAGGAGTTCAGAGTCAGATGCTTTTTGCTCTTCATTTCTGACCACAACATGGTCATGGTCACACAGAAATGCCCTGGCTTCCTCTTCGAGAACAAGCACCATGCAGACTTCGTGCTGGAGTCCTGTTCAGCGGGCCCTGATCCCAAATGTCAGCTCCTAATAGGCAACAGCTGCCTCTGTGGTTTCTCCTAGGCAAGTGATTCATGTCTTTGCTCAGAAACGATAAGCTGAACAAATGTTTACTTAGACATATAACAGAGGGACAGTTGGAAAACAGGAGACTGACAACTGGCGAGATTTTGCTGTTATTTGATCCATGACAGTTAGTCTGATGAAGTCACATGGTGCTAGTCAGCCAGGCCTCTGGGCCAGCAGTGGGGAAGGGACGGGCATAGGAGAGTCAGGCCTTGGAAAAGACATAGAGGAACGTGGAAAGGAAGACCTCGACGTCTGCTCCAAGCACTTGAGAGCAGTAACTTCCACCGCCCTGGCAGGCTCACATTCCCTTGGCCACTTACGTTATTTAGTAGCTGATCAAATTCTCTAGACAAAAATGAAAAATCTGGACGTAGGTAACTGGTGCCTCTAAAACTGTCTACACATCCACGGTTTCTTACACATTCAGAAATTAAAGAGATAATTTAAGAGGTGTGTGTGTGTGTGTGTGTGTGTGTGTGTGTGTGTGTGTGTGTGTGTGTGTACAGGAGGGAGAAAAGCTCTCATCAAATCCATACACCCACATTAATGAATTTTCATGTTTGGAATGGTGGCAGGAATACTGACTCATCCACGAGGGAAATATGGCACCTAGAATGTGAACCCTAAAAATGGCAGTGTTGAGTAGGATTTCCAGGCTAATTATGTCTGTATAACTTAGGATCTTGCATCCTATTTTGTCCATGTACAGTGTACACTCCTACAGTCATCCTTACATCCCTTATTTAGTAGATCTCTCATATGTATTTCTATAAGATGGGAGGAAAGTCAGGTACGTAAGTCAGCCTTTGGGCCCAGTGGAGGGAAATAATATATTGATGTGTGTGGATCACATATGTTTTTCACACATTGATGTGAAAACCTTCTTGGACTGTCTTTGGCAAAGAACCAGAAAACAAGGTTGGCTCCTCACCTTCCATTGGGATCTTTCTTGGATGCCACAGGGCTCTAGGAATAGGCAGGGAGTGGGCACAGACAGAGAAGGACATGGGTGGCCTGAGCTCACTGCAGGTCCACGGGGGCACACACTGCAGGTGTAGCTCTCCTGGTCACTTCGCTAAAGAAGCAGGCAGAGTCCTGCCTCCTTCCCTCTGTGGCACAGTATGAGGGGATTTCTAAAAAGTTCATGGAATGCGGAAGCCAACACCAAATGTGTCTGGAATTAAAACAATTGAAACACATATAAATGAGGGATCCTCATAAAGCTTATGGAAGATGAACAGTATGAACGGTTCTCAAAGTTTTTGCATTTAGGCTTTTCTTTTTTTTTAAAAAAAAATGTGGACTTCTATTTTTCATTTTTATAGTTTGAGAGGTGAGGAAAGATATATATAGAGAGAGACAGAGAGAGAGTGCTTCCATTTATTGGTTCATTCCTCATGTGCCTTTCGATAGCTGGGCTGGGCCAGGCTGAATCTGGGAGTCGAGACCTCCATCTAGATTTCCCAAGTGGGTTACAGGGACCCAAGAACTTTGCCATCGTTTGCTGCCTCCCGGGATGTGCATCTCCCAGGATCCAACAAGAAGTTGGAGCAGAAGCTGGTCAGAATGTGAACCAGAACTCCAACACGGGCTCAGGCACCTGCAGAGGCTGCTGCTGCACTCATTGCACCACGGTGCTGCCCCGGCCTTTCAGCTGCCTATTTTCTCAAGAATTTCATCAAATATCCTCAGGTGTTACGTCAGGATTAATCCAGTCCTAGATCAAAGAGTGAACAGATTTTCCCACCGTCTCCAACCCACATTGGAAATCACGTTTTTGGTTGCTACACATCTGCCCAGATTTCTAAATAAAATGTGTTCCCCTTTTTCAAAGTTAGCAAAGCAAGTCATATTTATAGTAAGAAACTTATATCTACCTTACTTAGCAGGTAAAGCCGGTGTCAACAGACAGCAACATGTGGGTGTTGGTTTGAGTTCTGGCTGCTGCTTTTCTGATCCAGCTTCCTGCTGCTGGTGGTTGCCTGGGAAAGGCAAAGGGGCCTGCCATCTACTTGGGAGACTCTGAAGAAGCTTCTGGCTCCTGGCTTCAGTCCAACGCAGCCCTGACTGTGGCAGGCACCAGGGAGTGAACCAGCAAGTGAAAGATATCCCTCTCTCTGTGTCATCCTGACTTTTGATTAAATAAAGAAATCTTAAAAAAAAAAACCCTTCAAAATAGTAGCATACTACTCCTAGGAGATAATGTATTAGTGAATTTATATCCAGTTTTTATAATATATTCATTACATCATGTGTTTTATATATAAGTAAAAATTCATAACAAAAAGGTGAACTTGTAATTTATTCATCTCTATCTGTCCCGGTATTGTGTCAAGAATATCTTTATGGTCATGACTTTGCTCTCAATGTAATTCTTTTACTCATGGCGTAATATCCTACCCTTGGGTTGTACTATTATTAACCAGTCCTCCATCCTTGGAATAAGAAACAGATACCTATGAGTGGCACTGTATACAGAGGTTTGTGAGTCTCTGGTGATTTTCTTAGGAGAATCTCAAGTCCTGTATGGGACCAACTGGCAAAGAATGCTCTTCTGCTCTGGTTGCCTGGCTGGTAGCATGGTAGACCAGAGCAACTGGAAGCTCTCTTTGCTGCTTTTTGGAGAATGAAGCTACTGGGCAATGAGAGGAGGAGGAGGAGAGAGATCTCCTGAAAATGTCATTTGAACACCTGGAGCCAGCTGTACCTGGACTTGCAAGCCCTTTGTCTGCCCCTGTGAGTCATCTCATCCAAACTTAGCCGCCACCCAGAGGTGTGTGAGGTGAGGATGCAGTCCCACACAAGTCAGTACCCAAGAGCAGACACAGGTGGCCATTGGTGGTCAGTCTGGGGCCCTCCTTTCCCTGCTGAAATCTCTCTGTGTTAGAGCATCCCCTCACATTTGAGCTAAAGTGTTCATCATGGACAACGGCAGGGGGGTGAAGGCATTCCCAGTGAGGCAAGCCAGGCTAATGAGCGCCAGGGCACTGCCAGGAGGGATGGAGCTAACCCCCAGTCACTGTGTGGCACAGGAAGCTGGGGGACCACCAGGAGGTTCAGGTAGCAAGGAGCGGGGATATCCTGCACATTTCTTGTCCTCAGTTTCCCTCCATGTAGGGTCGGCTGAGAAGGAGGGCTGCTCAGCATGAAGCTGCCTTACCCACAATTCAGCAAATGTCTCTGGAGTCTTTAAAGCTGTTTCTATCATAATAAAAATGTTTTAACTTATAACCCCAGAAAGAGAGAGGCCTGGGAGTCTTTACAAAGCACGGAAATCCAGATGAGCATAATTTGAAAGTAATTTGAATTGTAATGAGTGTTTTTAATGTAAACAGGCAGGAGGAAAAACTTGCTGGGCTCTGTGGCAGCACCCCCCACCCATCTGCGTTTTCTTTTTTTTTTTTTTTCTGATAGAATTATGAACGGGCCAAGGCAGCCTTCAGTGGTGTAGACATGCGTTACATGGAGACACGGTATTTTCCAAAGCTGCAGGTTGAGGATCACAGCACGAAAAGACAGCACTGGACTACAAATACTTTGTGGAAAATGAAATTCAAAGAGAAGTTTATTTGGGGGTAATTTTTTTGGAAATCGTTGCAAACATCGTTTTTCATAAGATGCATTTCTATTAACTTTTTAAAGATCTCTCTGTGCACAAACTTCAAAATTTTGCACCAATGTAATTCCATTGCACTCTATTCCATTTGAAGCATTCTCGTGTTTACCAAATGCGTTTGTTCATTTGGTCTTTGTACGCACATACTTACTGGTAAAGAATTTTGATGTCCTCAGCAAAGATGTGAAACAAGGATGGCTTGTCTTGAATGTCATGAAAACTGGAAAACATGGCTAGATACTGGCTGAGACATCTTGTCTACCTATGGCTCTGAACCTTAGGTGTGTTCCTGTTCCATGGAGGGAGATGAGCAGAGAGAGAGGAGAGTGGAAAAGATACCCTCACTCCTAGATGAAGCTTCCACTCTGATGCAGCAGGGGCACGGGAAGACAAGGAAGCCAGGATGGAGTCCCTCTGCATGGGGTTTACTGTGGCTTGATAAGTCGTTGGTGTGTGGCCCCCAAACCTTTCTAGCTGCCCTGGTCACTAAGCAGTTCCTATTGACGCAGTCTGATTCTCTCCTCCAGCAGATGGGACAGCTGAGGGTCTGAGAACAGAAGGAGCCTCTAGGGGCTCCAGCTGCCTTTCTTCCCCCTGCTTCATCATCATGTCTGTCATTCACCCTAGCAACTCTTGCTATTACCCTGAAGTTCAGGGCCGTCTTACATGTAGGGCAACTCAGGGCGGCTGTGGAATGCTCCCGCAAGAAGAGGCCATGTGGCTGTGTGCTCTGCCCAAGCAGGAACCCTGCAGCAAGCAGAGAGGTCCGTGGGGCAGGGGCAAGGCTACCTGGGAAACCCATGCTCCGTCTCAAAGAACCACACATCTCAGATCACTGTGTTTCCTGGCTTCGAATGTGGCTTTTAGACTGGTGGCTGTTTTTACCCTGGCAAATGCTGAAAATCTGCGATTTTCAGAAATAACCACCAACCCTTAAATGTGTTTACACTAAAACTTCTCTGCGTGTTAATCCCGAGTTTACTTCCCTGTCTTGCTGCAATCTTCTGTGCCCCGTGTTCTCCTGTATCCTTCTGAGCAATCGCTTTTGCTGTAGAGCATCTACTTGTGCAAATGGATCCTAGCTGATGTCCAGCTGGGCTCCTCACCAAACAGAGCCGCGTCACTCTGTGTCGTTTAGCATGCCTGCACTCTTCCAATCATGGCCATGCACTAACAGAGAGCAAATGCTTATCCCGTATGGTTGGTCAAGAGAAAGAAGAACATTTTTTTTTTTTTTATTAGCTGCACTTCAGGGGTTCCTGTCGGTCTCTTTCTAGGTGACCATGGAACCCAACCCTTATTTCAGAAGCTAGTTAAGAATGCAGCTTCCGGGATATGTACGTCGAGGCATTGATGGAGGCAGGGAAAAGAGCTTGGTTGTGCATCATGATTCTTCAGGTCTAGGGGCCTAGGGATCACAGGTGTGTGGAGCATCGTGTGGCAAGAATCAGGAGGCACACAGGTGAATGTCTGATCTTTCTTCCTATCTAACCAATAGGATTAAATCACAGGGCTCCACCCTAATGACATTGTCTAATCCTAATCCTGTCCCAATGACCCCATCTCTAGATTCTGTACTTGGGTTAAGTTTCAACCCCCTTGATCCTACTAACACATTGCTTTGATAATTAAGCTCTTGCATGAATTTGAAATGACAAACCACGTTCAAATCACAACACTGGGGCTTGCCCACAGTCACGGAGCCTAAAGTTTGAGACTTCTGTGCACTGCATTTTGGAACTGGACTCTTTATTTTGCCCTCTATGGGTCAATGGGTAGATGGTAGACCCTTGCTGGGCAGATATCCCTTTGTCACTGAGCTTTGCCTCCAGCTAATCCTATAGTGAGGCTGGATTTACACCTGCTATTAGTTGAACCTTGAGAAGATCTCTATTGCAGGGAGGGAGGGTCCTACTCTAGGGAAGACTTTTCAGCTTATGGGAGACATATAACCACCAAGGCCTATCACATGCATGGTGTGTAACAGCATAAGACGATGCTGGAAGACATCTGCCCTCCAACGCAGCAGACGTTGTCCTATTCTCCCAGATGGATATCTGTTGGCTGCTCGCTCATGCTGATCATTCAGATATAATCCCCTGTACCCCTTCTTCTGTGCCAGGCACAGGGATGCAAAGCACTTGATCTCGGCTGCCCGAGGAACTCACTTTCTGTTGGAGACAGTAACTTTCAGAGGAGACTCAGGAGGCAGGAGAAGCCTGAGTGTGGCTCTGTCCCTGAGAGTGTGGAACAGCCCCTAGGAGCTGGGATTGTGGCACAACCTCTTCTCAGGTAAGTAAGATCTGTTCCCTACTGTGGCTGCTCCACCAAAGTGCCACCAACTCAGTGGCTGCGAGACAGCAGGCATTTGCTCCCTGGCAGTTCTGGAAGACAGATGTCCAATATGAGCATCCCTGAGCCCTGCTGCTTGCTTCCCAAGACTCCAAGAAAAGTCAGTTCCTTGCCTCTTCTGGGGCCTGCTAACTGCTGACTTCACTGGTTCTGTGCTTGGATCACTTAGGGCTTCAAGGACAGCATCTTCAAGTCTTTCTCAGCTCTGTCTTCATGAGGCTGTTTCCTCTGAATGTTTTCGTTGGGTCTCCCTCTTATAAGGTCACTTGAAATGACCTATGGGCCCCCAGATCCAGTCCCTTATGTTTTCTTTGAGAACCACACTCAAAGGCTCCAGAGCCTGGGACTCAACATCTGGAGGGCCTCTGTTCTGTTGCTCATGGGTGGCTTCCTTAGAGCCCTGTAGAGGCTGTCACTTGGGCATTCTCTCCACAGACACACAGCCTCTTGTCCTCTTGTTACCATGTCCGGCAACTCCAGGACACGCGTCCTCTTTGGGGAGGAAGAACTCAGGGTCACGGATCAGGCTGCGGCTTTGTGGTCTCCCGGAGAGACAGAGCCTGACCCAGCCCCACCTCCTCCTGTGGGCCAAGCAGTCTCGGAGCTCATCATTACCTTGTAGTTGTTCGGTGAGAATGCCTAATCAGTCCCCAAACGCCTGTGTTCTGCGAACAGAAAGAGATCCACAAGTCAAATGTATTTCTGGGGTCAGTGAGGAAACACAAAGCAGATTAAGGGGACAAAGAGAGGGCAGGGCAGGCCTGTTCCCTTTGGGGAGTTAACCTCATGGAGCTGCAGCGAGCAGCAGGCGGCCCTGGCCTTCAACCCCTTCCAGTGCCTGCCTCTTCTCGGCAGGAGACATGAGGGGCACGGGACCTGTATGCAAAATTCTCCCAGTGGCATCTCAGCCGCTAACCAGCAGACTGTAGGACCTGGTGTTGTTTGGCCCTGGTTCACATGGAAGCAAAGAATGAGTTCCATTCTTAAAGAAATTCATAGGATTTTCATGACTCTGCATGGGTCTCATGATGTCTCTCTTACAGATGAAGGAACTGAGGCTTAGAGAGAATCAGTGCTCATATAGGCACATAGCCTGAACTGTGGACTGCTCAGAGATTTCCCTCACAGGGCACTGACTTGCAGTTCCTGATCTCAGCTAGGAGAACTTCCGTTGCTGGAAGAAGGGAGAGGAAGGGGACAGTCATTAGCCCTGTTGGGCCAACTGGGCCTTGGTCTCTTCCTCCTACACCAAAAGGGCCTTGGGGACCAGTGTGCTCAGATACTCTGTCACCCTCGGAACAGTGGCGATGGAGGAGGCGAGTTCTGCTGCAGACATAGGTCCTTAGGGGAGAGACTTTTAGATGCATAGGCTGCTGAAGCTTCAATGGACTCCTCCACTCCACTCCCAAACACACAACCTTCCATGCAGAGCAGCAAGAAACACAGGGGCTTGACATGCTCGATTCCCCAAGAGTGAAGCATCAGGGCCTCGATTTCAAGATAGAAGGTTTGTTGGGTTCTGCTTGTGTTCCCAGCCTCGGGCGACACACGCAGAGGCAAGACTTCCCACCTCGGCTTCCCCCCAGCAGTGTTGACCCTGTCACTCAGCACCAAGTCAGTGGCTCCCAACTTAGAGCTCAGCCACGTGTGTGGGGGCTTGGCAAGGTCTGGAGGATCCTGGGCGGAAGGCACTCTGCTCCTCCAACATGAGAGGCTCAGGAGTCTGTGCCTGAATCTTTCTGAGCCTAAGCTCAGAGAAACTCTGGCGCATGAAGGAAGGCCTTCCGCGGGCCGCTAAATAGAGCTGGAGTCACTACAGGAAGGGCTGCAGAAAGTCATTCTGGAATCTGTGGCTTTTAGGGGAGAGCATGCTGAGCAGAGGAGTGTTAGACCAAGAAGAGTCAGCGCTGTGCCCACTTCGACTCAACACTGAACGTGCTAGCTGGGCTCCGTGTTTTCTGCCATGAACCTGCTCGGTGAGTCTGTCAGTTCTGTGACAGTAGGAGAGCTTGCTCCTCGCCTGAGCAGAAACACACCTCTCAGAGTTCATGTTGGAGGGGGCCTGGGTGTCCTCTGGCTGGCTGGCTGGCTGGAAGCAGCGCTGTGTCCAGAAGCCTGCAGTCCAGGTGTGTCTGCAAGGGCCTTGTCCCTCCTAAGGCTTCAGGACATGGTCTTTCTGGCTTTTTCCTGTCTGGGCTGGTGGTTACCCTGTTCCAGACTCAAGGTCCATCTTCATGTTGTCTTCCTTCCCTCCCATCTGGTAGAAGGACATTTTGGAATTCCAGGTGCATCTGGATCCTCCAGCATGATTTCCTGTGAAAATCCTTCACTTAATTCCATCTGTGAAAATTCTTTTTCTGAGCAGGGGCATACTCCCACTTTCCAAGAGTTAGCAAATGGACAGATCACGCTGGGTACCAGCATTTGATCCCCTGAACCGTGCACGGAGAAGCCGGTCAGTTTCCTATGGATACACAGTAGTCAGTGTCCTATCAAGGTCTAGAACTAGCCTGGCCAGTCTGCTGGGGTGTTTACAGAACAACACACAGAAGGGAGATGGTGGGCCAGAGCAGCTGTGGGGCATGTCCAGTGCAACATTTTTCCTGCACAGCCTAGCAAAACAGATCTGATGGTATTTATCCCAGAGGTACAGCTCAAGAGGAAAGGCAGTGTAGGGTCCCTGTGATTCCCTGTGCTACACCTGTATGCCTCCCCTCCTGTGAGGGTCTCTTCGGGACCAGTGGCTGCACTTCTCAGAGACACCCTGGAGATGTTGATGGGCTTGTGCAGGTGTTCCAGGATTTGACACTGGAAGGGACCCCAAAGCTAAAGGTGTTGGCTGGGGGAGAGAGCTTTTTCCAGGGGCAGGCTGGAGGAACTTGCAGGATCTGGACCAGGGAAGCATTGGGTCACTTTAGAGGGTTGCTGGGGAAAAAAACCACTGCTGCTCCCAGGTCAGGCTTCAGGGGAGGACCCTGCTGGGGAAGGCTAACTGAGAGTCCTAGTATTTACCCAGTGGACAGCTGGGGAAGCCAAGAGGCTGTAGAGACACCTGTACCCGCTCTGCCACATTTGCCTCGCTCCAGAACTTGAGAGTCCCCATTGACTGCCCAGGGTTTCCACCTGCCAGGTGCCGTGGCCCCTCCAACTGGAGTACTGTCCCAGGCTCTGCCCACACAAAGGCTCTGCTAGGATCCACGTGACATCCCTTCCTCCTTTCCTGCACACCTTACCTGATGGTGACCCTCAACATGTCCCATCCACCCCTCCCCCTTGCCACTTCCTCTCTGCGTGTACTAAAAAAAATGCACTTTTCCACCCAAATTCAAGTAAATCATGACATGTCACACAAAGTTCAGTCCAACGCTAGGGAGAATTGAATTTCTCTTGGAAACATTTTATCCTTCCCAAAGTTCACTTTGGTGAAGTCTAATGTACAGAAAAGCATGAAATACTATGGCTTCCGAGAAAGCAGGTGCCCCTGCTCGGCTTTCAGCCGCAGGGTCCGAATCCTGCCTCACTGCATGGACCACTCTCTCTAACTCAAACGCCCATCAATATCCCTGCTAAATGGAACTCTCACACACATCCCATCTTATCATAATGTCACAGAACCCATAGAATTACAAATCAGGTTTAAGGCAGAAAACACGACAGGCAAATATCAGAACACAAAAAATACATTAAGGATCTGTCTTCATTTACCTTCCCATTCCACCTACCTCGCCACTCAGACCCGCGCCGCACGCGCTCAGCTTGAGGTAGCCTGAGATCCATTTCTGAGTGGACTGAAATATAAATGACAGCTCACGCTGCACTTGAACACAGACAACTGTATAAAATATTTAAATCAAGCCAGGCAAGAACAGAGGATTGCCGCAAAGCCTTCGGCAGACCCAGCCTTGGGGGAATTCAGCAGCTTGAGATTCATTACAAATTTCATCTTTAATGTTATTTTTAGTTCAATATTTTGTAGCACTCAGAAGTAAATCTTGGTGTGCTGTCTTCTCCCCCCTGGCTTCCTCTCCTTTGGTGTCGGATCCTTCCGTTTCGCTGAAACCTAATACGTTTTCAATAAAATTGATTTGTGACATCGTAATGGTGTTTGTTCCCGGCTCCTGTTTCTTGAGGTAATGGGAAGAGAACTAGTGTGTGATTTGGCAAAGTGAGGCGGATTGCTCTTGATTGTGGAATAAATTGACATGAACCTGGAAACCACCCTGCTGCACCGTGAACTCCTCCACCTCTGCTTCCCTCCTGCAAGCTTTGGTTTTCATGCCTGATCTGGCCACACAGCTTTGAGTGCTTGGGACTGAGTTGCTACCCCAAATGCGGGTGCTGAGAACATAAAGCAGGCTGGCCTGTGAATTGCTATATATGGCTTTCCACGTGAAAAGTTCCAACTAGATTGTGACCTCCAAAGGAAATGCCAGCAGCTGGCCACGAGCTGGGGGTGGGAGGGTTAAACAAAGCTGTGTCCAGGAGGCGTCTGAGCAGTAAGGAAGCAAGGCACCAAAAGGTACCTTGTGGCAAGGAGGGATGACTTGAAGCCCAGAGGCAGGGGCAAAAGCCAGAAAGTCCCTGGTGGCTTTCTGTGGTCTTGCAATGGATGCTTCTCATATGTCCTGTTGGCATGAGCTTGATGTCTGACCCTAGGATGGGAGGGCCAGGTGAGGAAGGCTCAGCTGGAAGCTTGGACCATTGAGAAGAGAAGGTTCAGACCAACTGCAGGTGTCCCAAGACACCTGCTAGCTGGAAATTCCATACCACCACCCCCAGGACTTGGTGTTTCCATGTCCAGGATGAGTCTGTGCCTTCTGCTGCCTACTTTTTATAGTGATTCAGAGATAAAGGGTGGGGAGAAAGCCTTTTCTTAACATTAACCTTATGTCTACAATGACAAAAACAAAAAAACTTGGTGTGGTTATTTGAGAAATCTGTAACTAACCAGAAAGCCCAGCAGTATTTTCTTTTCTTTTCTTTTCTTTTTTTTAAAAGATTTATTTATTTGGAAAAACAGGGACCCAAGCACTTGACCCCATTCCATTCTCTTCTGCTTTTCCTATACACATTAGTAGTAGGGAATTGGATCAGAACTTAAGCCAGCACCCATGTGTAATGACTTTCCCTACTATGCCACACCACCAGCTCCAGTTCAGTCATTTTAAAACAAAGATACCTGTTTCAGGGCAGGAATAAAGGATATCTAGGTAAATCAGCAAGTGAATGTGGGGGGTAGTTGTGTTACATTTTCTTTATATTTCTTAATATTTAATAATATTATTATTTACTTAAATAGCTAATTGAAAGCATGCTGTGATGGTATAGTCCAAGGTTGCTAGACAAAGTCAGGACTGAGTTACAAGGCTCCTAGCCAACCAGTGGGCCGAGGATCTGGGAAGCTGAACCACTGGCCAGGGAGGAGATGGGTTTGTAGAACAAGGCAGTTCTGGGTCACCTTTGGGCTGAACTATTGACAACTGCAATTGCTGGGAAGAAAGTATTCCACATTGCCCTTTAGCCCCAACTCATCCAAGACTCAGAAACCTATGTGAACATCTCTTGGTTGAAAGCAGTAACGACAAACTTGGTGGACATCCAGTGCCAGAGGGACACACACACACAGGGTCCAAGCTGCTTCTCCAGCATCTCGGAGTTTACTTGCTTTCCCATTGGCTTCTGTGACTGGAGAGAGAATGGCATAGGCAGAGCAAGTTCTCTCTGGAAAGTTCTAGAAGATGAGAGGTCATTTGGGGACTCTTCCCTTGAATAGGGAGCCATATCCTCGCTGCCTCTCCACCAGATTTCCCCAGGCCCAATGTCTGGCGTTGGTAGGAGGTGTGAATGGATGTCCTGCCTGACACATCCACTCCCCAGAAGAACCCTGATGAGGCCTCAAACGGCAGGCTTGCGATGGAGCTTCGCAGGAGCAACCCCATTAGTCTATACCTGTTGGCGAAAGGGAATCGAGAGGAAGGAGGCTGGCTCAGCTGCTGTGTGAGACAGAATGGACAATCTACACATGTGGAAGGGATCCAGAAGGAGGTACACAAACTGGATATCCTGGGGCAGTTTGGTTCCAGTCCTAAGGCCTGAGGGTATGAATGCCACGCTGGCATAAGTGTGGAGAACTTGCGGTTCTGATGTCCCAGCAACACAGGACAGAGAGATCCACTTCCGTCTCCTGCCTGTGTTCCAGCAGGGCTCCCAGCTAATGGGGCAGTGCCTACTGCCTATAAAGGGAAGACTTTCCCCACTCAGTCCACTCATGCTCACCTGCCAGGGTCCTCTGAAACCCTGCTCTTGGACAAGACCCTCATGATGTGTTTACACTTCGCTCAGCCACTGTGGACCCTTGCCATCAGACGAGATCAGGCGTGTTCAGGGTGGCATGGCCATTAGACTGGACCCTTGAAATCAACCATCACCGCTCCCCAGTAGCCACTCTGAGGCAAGGGGCTCAGCTTTGGCATTCCCACAGGAGGCGATCCTCAGGGATAAAAGGCAACTCTCCAGCTGTTTCCAGGAGAGGTGACCCCCACAAATAGAGGTCCACTCATTTGCTGTGTAACCCAAGGTTGCTAGCAATGGGGAAGAGCAGTCTGGCAAAGATGAGCTGTTTAGGACATGCCAAGCCACAGTCTGGCAGGACCATCCCAAAGAAATCTTTCTTTGAGTTTCCCCACCAAGCTAAGAGCTCCACTCTAGAGTAGGAAGGCAAGAAAGCCCCGGTGTGTTCAACTGAGTTTCTGAATGAGTCAGAAGATAAACATCCTGAATAATAATGGGGCTGCAAGAGCAGAGCTGGCTTCCTGCTGCTCAGAGATGAGGAGAGGGAAGTGTCAAGCAGGGCGATGGAAGGACTGGGCTGTCCTTGTCGCAGCACATCACATGATTTGGCTTAACAGCTGCTGTCACATTCAAGGAGGAAATATGTGGCATATAGTAACCACTCAATAAATGCTAACTTGTGATTATTACAATTTTTCCTAAACGGTGAGGTCAAACCAATTAGCTGAGTTTTTTTTTTCTTCGTTTTAATGCAAACTCTGATGAGATAATCATTGCAACGTAAAGAGGCTTCGAAACCCCTGCTCATTGGGATGATTAAAATGCACTCGGTGAAGCTATGGCAGTGACAGCACATAGATTTTCTTACACGCCAGCACTCACTGAGTCGTGGTGGCCACAGTTGCTAGGAAGGGTTCTGGGGCTGATCCCAGGCCTGTGCTGAGGGGGTTCACCAGTCATGTTTGCCTTGTGCATCACATGAGGTGTGACTGCAGGAGTCCTTTGGAATCAGCAGAGTTGGTGTATTTCATTCCTTGGACATCTTCAGGAAATCATGTTTTAAGTGCTGCTCAGCTTTGTTAAGTAGCAAGTGCAAAGGCTTTGGTTGGAGTTGGCCACTTTGTAGAGGTGTGATGAGAAGTAAGTTTGCAGAATGTATTAGATAAAAATTATATCTCTTCAACAGTGCTTAGAAAAGAAGATAAAGAGAGGAAGACAGACAAGGCCTCGTTGACTTTCAGCGTTAGACAAAATCCAGAGGTTGAGTTTCCAGAATATGTACATGTGCCTGTGAATAAAGATGTGAACAGCCACAAATAAGAAGGCAAACTACTAATGGAGAGACAGGCAAAGGCTAAGACTTCTGGGATGAAAACCAGTGACCAGTAAGCAAGAGTCGTTCAGTTTTGTCAGTTGCCTATGGCAGGTGAAATACAACCTCCTCATGTGTGCCGGGTTGTCAGAACTTGTGAATCTGACAATACAAAGGGCTAGACGTGCGTGGGATCCGCATGAGGGTACACAAGTCTCAGAGATCCCGATGAGGGTGGATTACGAATACCTAGCACAACTCCAATGTGCACAGCAGCCATCCTCCTAGCATTTGTGTCTCTCAGTGTATGCCAGAAAAACTGTTTGAGGGCTGCTAGTACAAGGACATTCGCTGCAATGTGACGTGGTCATAGAAGCTATAGCCAGCCAAGCTGCCCACCAGTGGTATCCTGGATGGATAGTGAATTCACCCACAGGGAAATGCCCGTGTCACATCTGTGTAGTGAACAAGGACAGACAGGGCAGCAACCCTCCACGTCCCACCAACCTGTCTTCCAGCTAAGGCTGCATACCAGCAGGGGACTGTGACAGCCGATGCTGTGATGTAAGGGGAGGTTTGGGGTGAGCTGGGTCAAACAGGACTTCGTGTTTAAATGTCTCATGATCAGAGTGTGTTTACACATTCTTCTCATGACTCGGAGTATTGAATGCAAGAGGAGCTCTGACTCCTGGTCACTGTCCAGGCAGGTGGCCTGAAGTCAGCTGGCCAGATGGGATGGATTCCCGTGTCTCCACAGTAGTGTCCGGGCCCCTTTCCCTCTGCTGTTTACTGGCCACATTCACTTTGGAGTCTGTGCTTACAGACACCAGCTTGTCGGGTGGACAGTTGCCCAGGACTTGGATAAGGAAGAGAATGCCTGTCTCCGCACTGCTCAGAAGACTGGAAACATTCCTGCCATCTCTGCTGCTCTGGAGGGGCTTGTGAGTGGCAGCGGAGCTTTGGTCCCAGGCCTCTTGCTCTCCTTGATGCTGGATGGTGACTGTCTGCACGCCAGTTCCTTCATGCACCAAGCATGACTGATCAGAAGGCTTTTCCCCCCAACCTCTGGTTCTTATTGGACTCCAAGGTAGAGCATGCTGCCTTTAATGGATCCATCCTCTGAGTGGATGCTACTTCTGCTGAGCAGGCTCAGACCTGTCGGTCCCTCCCCGACTCTTTTGCTGGAGGCTCTCACTGCTGCTCAGTTCTCCCTCTCCATGCTTTCCATCAGATCTGCCTTTGGATCCTTGGAAGAGACTCTGTTCTCTGACTCTCCTGTATGCTTTTATTTTTTAAACAGGAACTATTTATGTGAAAGGCAGAGTGACAGAGAGATGAAAATAAAGAGATCTTCTACCCACTGTTAATTTCCCAAATGGCCACAATGGCTGAAGTCGGAATAGGAGCATGAGACTTCATCTGGATATCTTCTTTGGATGGCAAAGGTCCAGATGTTTGCATCATCTTCTGCTGCATTCCTGGGAACATTAGCAGGGAGCTAGATTGGAAGCAAAGAAGCCATGCCTTGAAGTTGCACTCTACAATGGGATGGTGGCATTGCAAGCAGTGGATCCATTTACTGTGTTGCATGGCTGTACTATTTTCACTGGTTAGAAATCTTCTCTGTGAACCACAGCTGAGATGTCATCCTGGAGAACCAGGGCCTGAGTTGGTGAGATGAGCAGTGGTTGCTTCTGTTTTCCATGTCTTTTTATACTAGTTCAATTCCATTGCTCCAGCAACATACCCAATGCTTGGTATAGTATCGAGAAGGCAGGACTATCTAGCTCACAGCTTTAAAGGTTCAAAAGCATGGCACCTGTATCTGCTTCACTAAGAGCTTATAACTTTGTCCTGATGTCCCATGGGGTTGGCAGGGGTCCAAGCACTTGGGCCATCATCTTCTGTCTTCCCGGGTTCATTAGCCAGGAGCTGGATTGGAAGTTGAGTGGCTAGGTCTTTAACCAGGACTCCAATTTGACAATCAGGTATCACAAATGACAGCCCAAGAACTGCCTTTAGCTACTCCAACAACAGTGGTTTCAGTGACCTCCCACCAGCCCCATGTCTTGAAGGTCCCAAACACATGAACCCTTGGAGTGGGGCAAACCACACGCAGACCACAGCACGTATACTGGGACAGGACTCTCCTTAGGCTCACCAGGAGAGTGAGTACACAGCACCATCATTCTCTCATTCATCACCAGCCTTGCACCTTTCAACCTGCTTCCTGCACACAGGTATAACTGAGTTCCTTATAGGGAGAGTTGCTACTGAAAAGATAATCGGGCAATTGTTGTTAGAATAAAATGCATAGGATCTGGAACTGGTCAGAATAGACTGCAGAATGCACACTGCACACTTTGAGGATATCAGGAAGGGCGTTAGAGGTGGATGCGTCCTTGGAGTTCGGAACCCTCAGGAGTGTGGTGTCAAAGCGTCTCATCTTCATTTTCAGCATCTGCCTTAAAACTTGAGAAGACTGAGAGGATGTCCCAAACTACTGAGACTCAACTCTGATTTCCCCTTATATCCCACATGCGATACACATTCGAATTGGCTGCTCATGGGTGTCACAGTTCCAGGCAGGGACAGTCTTCTGTAGTCCCCGATCCAGCTTCCTTCATCAAATCCCCTGATGAGCAAAAGTTGATGGAGAATCAATCATGCACCAAGTATTTGCCTTGATGAAATAACAGAAAAAGACCCAATCCAGCCCTCCAGTCATATTCAGTTCAGTGGAAGCAAATGGAAATTGAGAGCAGAGAGCACAAAATGGCAGGTGCAGTGAGGACAGAAATGAAGGGTTCTTGGGACCACTGCTGGCCATTTAGCTTAGAGGAAGGCTTCTAGGCTGACTCTGCACCAAAGCCTGGAAGTACCAGGTGAGTATGGAGCCTTCTTGTTCATTAACGTGTATTTAAGAGGGGACAAAATCTCCTAAGGGAGCAATGTTCCAGAAAGATCTATGCAATTGTAGCAGGTGCAGTAAGCTTCCCATCCACACCGCCACAATACTCACAGAGCTTGCCTGCACACACCTTCTTACTATAAGCTACTCTGACTATGGGAACCTGCCTGTCCTGCAGGACAGACGGCCCATAACACTCCCAGAAACGGACTTCACTGCAGCATCACTTCCTGCAGTCTTGACTGGGACCACACTGTGGACCACTCTGCCTGGAGAAAGCAGATCTGTTTCCCAGCTACTCCTGATGTCATCCTGCACTGTCTGCCTTTCCTTCTACTTCTCAGATTCCTTGCTCTCCCCATGAATATTTTCTGGGCTTACCTCCCCCAAAAGCTATTCTAGCATCTCTGATTAAGGCTGGCTTCTTGAAGAATCTGACCTGAGATGACCCACATTGGGCAAGGTGTTTATGCTCCGCATTCACCTTGCATGTGCATGTTCCGGGGAGGGGTATTATCTTGTTGAGAAGTTTTAGCGTTATCCTTGATCTGTTGCTGCTGTATCTGCTGACGGGTCAGTGGAGGAAATGGAGGGGTCTTGCTCCTCCTTCACCTTTTCCCAGTGTCTCCATCACACTCACAGCCCTTGTTTACCAAATGTTCAATTTTGGTTATGTTACTATAAAAATCAGGCAGCTGGCAATTCCAGCTTGATTAGCAGGTCTCCAGTTTTGATTAGTAAATTACTGTGGTAATCAAGGTTAATTCTCTTTGCAGTGCTCAGCGATAGGTTTTACGTTTTGCAGGGAGATAGTTTTCCTGCCTGGGGTAGAGAACATTTCCTTAAAGCAACCCAAAGATAGCAAAGGAGGAAAATGTCGCTAGCCGTGCAGAGAACACCACCTGGATGGTTCTTCTCCCTGTTCTACATCTGCTTAGGACCACCAGGATTGACCTCAGATATCCTAGTTCCATGACCTGAAAGCTTTCAGAGCAGCATTGAGATGCCAAGGAAGCACTCTTGGCTGGAGCTGAAAACCGCTGAACTCAAATGAGAGATCCCGGCTGCTGGGGGTCAAGGGTCATCCAAGCTACCTCAGCTTGATGGGTGTCTCTGAAGATGTCCCGCATGTGTGGGGAGGTGCAGGTTGTAGAAGAAGGCAGGATTTGGCCAGTCCTAGTTTGGGGACAGCCTCTTCATTCCTCATCCCGGTGGCATGGATCAGTGTGGTCAGGAGTCCCAGAGATTCAGAAGTTCCTGGATGGTAGGGTCTTGGCAGGTGAATTGCATTTCTCATTTTGTTCCGGAAGAAGCATTTGGATTGTGGACACCAGACAAGGTGGGATGAAGGGGTTATTTGTCACAGAGACAGAGAAAAGGGAACTTTCCCTCAGTCCCACCCAGAGTTGCCTTCTCTGGTACCTCCCTGCATGTAATGACTACATGTGAGCCTTGAATGCTCCTGCTGGATGGTAACACATGCTTAGTGTCTCCTTTGGAAATGGACTCTATCTATAAAATTCTTGTAAAGCTTTAGCAGCTAGAAAGATGCTTTGTACCCAAGCTTATAGGCAGCTTGAACACACCCCTGCATCATCTCCCCACACTGTGCACCTGCTGTCCCACCCTCCATGGCCCACTCTCCCTCATGTTCCCTGGGACCAGCACACACAGTTGGCCATATCCCTGCTGGCATATAGAGATGAAGCAGGTCATACTGCAGACTCCATTCTTCAGCCGCTCGACTGGACTGTGAGAACTGCTGTGTGCCCTCCTGTGGATGCTGCTCTGCAGGATCTTCATGTCACCTGGGTAGGAAGAGCGGCAAATCAAAACTCTGCCTTTGACCACCTTGATTATATTCCAGGAGTCTCAGGAAGTGTCTTACTCACTGGTGCTTCCCCTTGCCAGGTCATCCTCCTCTGTTCCTGAAGTCCCCAGAGCATGTAAGTGCCCTTGTGACATGACTGATGGACTGAGAAGATCTAGAAGTGAAATGGAAGGATCTGAGTTCTCACACCAAGTGAGAGCTATCTGTACCAGAGGAAGGCCATTAGGCGTCCAGTCTCCCCCAAACCCTCCCAGCTACAAAATCTGTGTATCCTTCAGATCAAAGTCATTGTGCAAAGAGGCTAAGGCACTTACTCCTTTTTCCTTTTATGTTTCAGTTTCCTTTCCAGTCAAATAGGTATATGACATCAATTCATGGGATTGTATAAAGATAAGTAAGGTAATAGTTGTGAAATATTTAAACCTTTAATAAGAAATGATGCTGATTGATCAAGTTTTTGTAGTGACAGTGATCTAATAAGGCAAACACAATATCCAAATCTAAGCTAGTGTCACGCTTGCTAATGAGCTGTTAGCCAAGGCAAGGGAAGTGGCAGAGCTTGAATCGATGCTGGGGAGCAAGGAGAGTGGAAGGGTTGATACGCGGGCATCAGTGGGGTAATGTACCACACATGTGTTTATTATTATTATTCCACTGTTCATTTTGATATTGATTAGAGCAACTCCTTATCATTCTAAGAGATGGTTTTCCGTTTTAATTCAGAAATGGAAGTGTTCCTGGGTTACCATCCTACTTCCAATTCAGTTACACTTGGGCTACCTCAGTACAAAACGACTGTAGATTCAGGCGTACTATGAATTTGTTTTGTGAGCAGATGTGAACTGTGTCTCCTTGGACCCCCTCCTTTTCCCTCTCCTCCCTAGCCATTAGATTCCCTTGCTTTCTCTTTTCCATACCTTTACTTTTAGCTTAAAATACCAACAGGATGAGAGGGATAAGGCAAATGGAACTGTATAGGGAGCAAGAGAGCTTTGGGGTGAATCCCTGGACCATACGCTTCCCTGGGAGCTATCAGCTATGAAGAACAAGTTATATTGAGAAACATGGCAGGGCGGAAGGTGCATTTTACAAACTTGCATAGTGTCAGGCAGATTTTCTTCTGTAGATTTCCATCAGCAGAGAAAAGCACCATCATAGTGGCGCCTGTTAAAATGTGACCACAATGCCCTGCAGCAAAGCTGTGGCATCAGAATTCCAGCACAATAGCTTCTGGCATTGTCTTCTTGTTAGTGATTGCAGTTGATGTCATTTTGCCAAACAAAATTGTAAGCAAAATGGATGTTTTGGGTCAGAGTGTGGCAAGGAATATATAGCTGCTTTGTCTTCAATAAATCTGCCCTCTTTTGCCCGGACAAAGACGTACAACCCATGGTGATTGACGTTTTCACCACTAAATTATACTATATCTGTTTCTAGAAGAAATGTCTCCATTCCAAAATTAGCTAACCATCAACATAACATAAAATAACTTGAACATGGTGTCATTTCACAAAGATATTGATTCATGCAGACTTACTGGATTAATAACTGGTTTCCCATAAAAGGAGTAGTCACTATGTCTTTGGTAGACAGAAAAATACACACTTTAGAACAATATATATTGGTACATTTAAGCCTGATTGCTGAGCTCAAATAAACAAAACCGTTTTCAGAGGCAACTTTGCAAATGGAAAGAGAGGTGACACAATGCAACATACAAATGGATTTAGGGGTGATGGAAAGCTAATAAAAAAAGACAACCATTTATTTATTTGGGGCATTTGATTTTACTCTATTGGATTACACAAAGCTCTAATTTTTCACTGCAGTCAATCTGTATAAAAGTTCATCTGATTGAAGCCCATATTTAATTCCCAAATGCCTTTTCTTTCAACTCCTACTTCTTCAAAGTTGAACAACCTCCAGGGTCCTGAAGAGCAGGGAGGGTTGGCTCCTGTTGGAGCCCCTAGTCCAGAGGAGACGGTGAAGAGCGATGGGTGATTTACTCGGGTGCTGATGACAGCCAATCCACTCTTTCCTCTTCGTGTACGGGATTTGCCAATACGTTGAAAAAATATGTTTCTTTACATTTTTTTTAGAGTGAGTTTTTTTCACCAAAGACCTTTGGTCATATAGTAATTGGAATTAGCCTTCCTACTTACTCATCTAACAAATTATTCCATGACTGTTAGAGTGAAATTTCGACTCCTTAGCCAAGACTAAAGCTGCTACCTGCCTGGTTCCGCTTGCTTGGCTGGTCTGTCCAGGGTTGGCTCTGGGTGCCTTAAAAACATCAATCAGTCATGGCCGTCATGACAGGCTTCACTCTCCTTCCAGCTCTCCCCACTTCTGAAACCCTTGTTTGTCATCGGAATTTCCTCCTTAATCAAACCTTTCCTGGACATCGAATTTTCTAGAAAAAGTGGTGATTCTATTATCTAGCTTCACTCTTTCGGACTACGCATGGTTCTAATGTTTCAATCTGTATAAAAGTTTACCTGATGGAAGCCCATATTTTATGCCCAAATGCCTTTCCTTTCCACCACAGCTTCTGCAACATTGGACAACCTTCGGTGTCCTCAGAACAGGTAAGTTTGACTTACATTGATGCCAACATTTTAATGCCATCTTCTCCCAGTGGAAAAGGCAAGGACTTCATTTGTCTTCTGATGGCCCAGTGCAGTGCTGGAACCCAGAAAGTGATTCAATAGCTGAATGGGAAGAAAACTAGAAAAAAGTTGTCCTGATGACTTCTTTCCAACTTTATATTATACTTTTGTAGGATTATCTCCCTTGTATGTTAAGTTTTGTTCCTTTAAACAGTACAAGTGGCATTTGCTACAAAGAAAGGGTACATTATAAAACAAACGAAAAACACAGCTATCTATCCATTTATTTGTTCTGAAAGTACTTTTCTAGACTTGTTTCAGAAAGATTAGGAGGTAAGAGTTAGTTATAAGTTAAAAAACATAATTAACCATGGGTGGGAGGCTACATCTTATCTAGGGCTGTAAGCCTATTCGTCTTGTAAGGCAGGCCTCAGCAAATGGCCGTATGAGCTGTCAGGACTCCAACAACTAGTCTTTCAATTTGTCTTCCAGTGTGGAAACAGATCACTACTTCTGCAGTTGAACACCAGATTAAGTAGTTGTATTACAAATGAATATTTCAAAGCACTAAAATCACACACCATGAGATGGCCACCCAAGGAGAGACATGTGGGAATGAGACCCAGAAGGGACTGCAGATTCATGGTTCCCATGTTATGTTTATGTCTGGGCAAAAACTGATGGAGTGAGCTGGTAGGTAGAGGAGCCTCCTTCTTCCAGCACTGCATTTCTGTCTCTGGCCCCCATGCCGCCCCCATCCCCCTAGCGGGGTACACATGCACTTGCCTGAATTCAACAATGGCAATTCGCTTGGAGCTGCAGGCTGCTCTAGATTATCTGTTGCTGAATTTATGACTACTCTGGACTAGTAGCTCCCTGGACTGGTTTACTAGCTGTAGTCCCATCTGGAGGCACTAGAGGGGAGAGCTGCTTAGAATGCTTGTGTCCAGTCACAGAGGTGGCCATTTGGCATGGTCTAAGGGGCTCCAGGACGATGTGGAATCCTCTCTCTCTCTCTCCAGGGCTGGGAAAGCCTTTCCCATCTCAGGTGCTTGTCTTCTTCCGAAGTTAATAAACCTGAAATGTCTGAGGCAAAGATTTTCCCCCACCCTCTCTCTGGCAGAACTTGCAAATCATCTGGTAGAAGTGTTACCCATGTACTTCTGAGGTCGCTGCCTTTGGATGTTAGAAATGTGAAATCACTTCTAGAAGATGCCCTCTATTCTGGCCTTTACCATGCAGGTCAAGAGTTCTAGAAGCTGCTTTCTGGACAAAAGGCATGGAATTGGCACTGCTGACTACTCCTCAATTTTGCGTGACCTTTCAACTCTTGTCCCTGTTGGAGGAAGTGAGTCCAAGTGAATTGGCAAATGAACACTTTTGCAAAGATTGAACAGCTGCTAAAGCTCATTTGCAATTGGTAAAGTCAGAAGTTGTTTTAATCTTGCACATGTTTACGTGAAAATGAAGGAAGGGAGAGAGGAGGGGGTGGATCAGAGAGGCCCCGGGACGGCGGGGGCAGCATGGCTGCCGGGTGAACACAGGGCTGCCCATGGGTGCTGTCTTGGGAACAACCCCTCCAATTTCTCGACCCCAGTTTTCTTGTTTCCCCTCAACCCCCACCCCTACAGTGATTTTGCAATTTCCTTTTCATCCTTCTTGAAGATAAAAGACACCATGGGCGGGATCCATGAATAAAAGTCGTTATTTATCGATGCTGGTTTTGGGGAACATTTTTCCTTCTGACTCATGAAGCACTTTTCTACAATCGAAAAGTAGTTCATAAATTGTTCAGCAGCGGCAGAAATTAATAATAATGAACCCATTTACATAAAATAGTCTCATCCTGCCAGGTGCTGATAATAATTGAAGTGAGACTCTCCGGGAAGCTGGACCGTGTGTGTGTGTGTGTGTGTGTGTGTGTGTGTGTGTGCAGTGTGTGCACATGTATGTGCACGCGTGTGTGTGTGTGCATTCCCACATCTCAGACCACACATTGCCCTTTTGTGGGTGGTGCTCAAACTTTGCTGATTCATGGTCAAGGCTTGACCCTGGAGAGGTGCTATTTGAAAAACTGAAAAACGATTAGAAAAAACAGAAAGATATTTGTTGTTTTCAGAAACTCATCAGGGTGGACATTTGGAGCAGTGGTTAAGGGGCCTGTATCCCCATCTTAGGACCTGGGTTCAAGACTCAGCTCTGCTCCTGGTTCTGACTTCCTGTTTGGACACGCCCTGGGAGGCAGCAGGTGCTGGTTCTAGTGCTTGGGTTGCTACCAGCTACAGGAAAGAGCTGGATGGAGTCCTGAGCTCCTGGGTTCAGCTTGGTTCAACCCCGGCTTTTGCAGCCATTTAGGGGGTGGACTAGTGGATAGGAAAGCTCTCTTCTGCTCTATTTCAAACAAATAAACAAAATTTTTTTAATCGTAAGATACATACGAGTAAGTGTGTGGTCAAATTAACCCTTTGAGTAGCTCTGAAAAACACACAAGGCTGTGGAGTCCCTTCTTTCCAAGACAGATCATCACCATTTGATCTCTCTCAGAAGCATAAACACACAGAGCTCCCAGGCAGCAGAGGAATGCTGTCAGAGAGCTGATTTATCACAAATCGCCTTTTCTGAAGCACATGCCACAGAACACAAACTCTAACTTACAAGTCGCTCTGATGTGGAGGAAGAGTGCAGAGAGTCTGCAAACTGATACAATGCCCAGTGTGACCTACTGAGCTCTGCGCGCGTCTGCAGGAGCATGGAGTCCTCACCAAGTGAACCGAAGTCTGGCCGACCCCCTTGCAATCTCTGGCTTGAGATTCTCCCCTCAGGAACAGAGGTTACATTTTTCATTTTTCACATATATTTATTTGTTTGGAGGGCAGAGTGACTGAGAGAGGGAAACAGATCTTCCATCCATTGATTTGGTCACCAAATGGCTGCTCTAGCTGAGGTTGGGCCATTTGAAAGCCAAGAGCTGAAAATTCCACCTGGACCTTCCAGAAGATGACAGGGACCCATGAGATGTCACCTGCTGCCTGCCAGGATGCATCAGCAGCATCAAAGTGCCCACAATGGCACTTTGATAGGAGTTGAGGGCATCCCAGGGGCAGCTTTGTAAAAGAGTTAATTTATCAGAAAGAGGGAGACGGAGGGGGGGGGAGAGAGAGAGAGAGACAGAGAGAGAAGTCTTTCATCTGCTGATTCACTCTCCCAGTGACTGCAATGGCTGAGGCTGAGCTAGGTTGAAGCTAGAATCCTGGAACTCCACCCAAGACTTCCTCATGGACTGTCAGAGGCACAAGCAATTGGGTCATCTTCCATTGTCTACCCACTGCCACCCTGTAGCTTCCTCCCAACAGGGAGCTCAACTGGAAGGGACTTGAACCAACCAGTGCTCGTATGTGATGCTTATAGTCCAAGTAGGAGCCTGACTCATGTATCATAGATCAACCTGATGTACCACAACACCGGACCCGAGGATTGGGATTTTACACTCGTCTGTTCTGAGGATGTTATTATCACTGGCCCCCACCCAGTCCTTTCTTGGTTTGTGCATTTGCTGCTCTCCATCCCCCTGACACTGTTCTTACTTGGTGATAAGACACTGTTGAGTTCTGCTGAATGTGCCTTTTTGTTTAGCTTCTATGTAGTTTTTCCATAAATGGTGTCATGGTGCTTACAAGAACCTGTAACTTCTTTGGGTTGAGAAGTTCTGCAAACACACTCTCTGCTGCTCCTGATGCTGCTCCAGTGTTCACGAATAGCCACCCAGTCCTCACGGGGACGTGCACAGCTGTCCTCCAACTCTATGAGGTGATGCCGGAAAGGGCATCCATGGAGATGTGTTCGAGGATGCTTAGCAGCAGAACTGCCGGGTCATAGCATGGGTCTGTGTTAAATCTGAGTCTGTGCTGATGCTCCCAGTGTGGACAGATGCTCCAGTTTACCAGCAGGGATAAGAACCTATCCTCCTACCAATCCATGACATTAGCCAGCTAGCTCACTTTGCCAGTCCAAAAAGGTGTGAAATATTATCTCATTTTGTGGTGTTTTCTAATTATTCATAAGTGTGAACATCTTTTTATGTGTTTATTAATTAGCCTTTTAAATCTCTTCTGTAAATTGCCTATTTATAACTTGGCGCATCTTTTTCCTTTGGTGGTTTCTGCCCTCTTTTTTATTGATTTGTAGGGATTCCTGGATGTTACAAATATCTCCTTCTATTATCCCTGGTGTCTTCATTGGATAGTAAGTCTTCTTTCTTTCCTACAGTGGTGTGGTCTGTGGCAGACAGTCTTCCAAGAAGGTCCGCAAACATCTCTGACTCCTGGTCTTTACCTAGTTGTGAAATCTCCTTATTCCAAGGGTGAGCTCAAGCTGCAGGCTTGTTTCCTTTTTTTTTTTTTTTTGATAAGTATGTATTTATTTGAAAGTCATAGAGAGAGAGAGAGAGAGGGAGAGAGAGAGAAAGGGAGAAAGAGTGGGAAGGAGAGCTCTCCAGATGGCCACAATGGCTGGTGTTGGAGCAGGCCAATTCAGGAGCCAGGTAGTGACCCAAACACTTGGGCCATTGCCTGCTACTTTCCCCAGCAGGGAAAAGTACTTATATCAGCAGGGACATAGATCAGAAATGGAGCAGCTGTCACATGAACCACTGACTGTATGGAATGCTGGCATTGTGGCGGTTGCTTTTCCACTGCTATGCCATGATGCTAGCCCAAAGGGCTTACTTCTAATTGGTGGTATCGGACAAAGATGGTGAGCTGCTACTCTGTCGTTAGTTTACAGCCCTTCCAGCTTACACACCTTGGGAAAGTGGATTATTGAGTTGGTTAGGTCCATGGAACAAGGAGCTGAGGCCCCCCAGGCCAATGGTTTGTGGAGAACTAGATTTTGAAATTAAGGACACATGAACACGGAAGGGAGCTGAGCCTGGAGTTAACTAAGTCTCTAGCCCTCACCATGATGGCAGCCTGTTGGAGAGACCCTAAAGAAGAAGCTCCAGGGACATGACATGCCTGTCTGGTCTAAGTCTTACAGTCAGAAGTTAATAGGTTGAGTGAAGACAGAGACCCAACCTCATTACCATATTTACAGGTGGAGAACTTGGCAAGTTAATAGCTTAGGTTGGGCTGAGTCATTGCGTGGGGTCCCCATGGTGGAATCCTGGTGCCTGTAGAAGACAGAGAGATCACACAGACACTGACCTGCTCCTGTCTCCTGCCTTGTGGTGCCCTATGCAGCTCTAGGACTCTACCTACAGAAACACTGTCACCCATGAGGTCCCTAGACTTTCAGTGCCAGAACCACAGGTCCAAGTAGACCTCCTTTCTTAACAGCCTGCCTCAGGTAATCCATTGCAGTAATGAGTAGGTGAGTGGCACACTGACTCCTGGAGAGAAAGATGCACATGCTTTTGAACTATTAAGCCCTTGGAGCGCAATTTATCTCTGGGCAGTAAATAAAGAAGTTGTACCAGTTCTAAAGCTGTGTTTCTGGGGGCCCATATTGTGGCGAAAAGATTAAGCACCCATCTGTGAAGCTGAATCTGAGTAGTTCAGTGGGATAAGCTGCCGCTTAGGACACTGCCATCCCATATTAAAATGTTACTTTGAGTCCCAGCTGCTCCACTTCCAAACTGGCTCCCTGCTAACACTCTTGGGAAGAGAGCAGAAGATAATCAGTACATGGATGCCTGCCAGCCATGTGGGAGACTTGAATGAGTTCTGGACTCCGGACCTGAGCTCGGCCCAGGTCTGATTATTGCAACCACTTGGGAAGTGATCCTGCAGGTGGAATCTCTCTCTCTCTCTCTCGCTCTCTCTCTCTCTCTCTCTCTCTCTCTCTCTCTGTGGAGTATGCTTTCTTTTTCTGTCTCTTTCTGGTCCTCTGCTTTTCAGACAAACAAATCCTTACAAAAATACAGTTGCATTTCAGATATTTAAAGCTCTGCACTGTTTAGATTCTCTCTCTCTCTCTCTCTCTCTGTATGTTAGGAAGAGATTTTGTTTATTTTTCATCAGAGTCAGTCTTGAATGTCAAATCAGTTGCTAACTTTCTGTCTCACCAGGTGATGTCACCTATGACAATTCACTGAATGCTGTGTTTTCCTCCCCAGATAGGACTTGGTTAAAAACAAAAAAAGGCAGCTACAAGAAGTAGCTCACTCTCTACTGCGTGGCCTCAGGCTGAGTGTTTTCCAAACTCATCTGACCATGGGTCTTTTCCTGGCTGACCACTCCACCAGGGGCTCACTCTGGAGCAAGAACTGTGGAGAAGATCTGCCTTCTGTCCCAGGAGTCTCCTTTGAGGAACAGGTTTGTACATAGGCAAGAGTAGTTTAAAGAAACATCCTGTGTCCTGTTCTGGCCTTGGTCATGGCTGGCTACCTGTGCTCTGCAGTGGGGTGGGCTTTCGTGTTCCAACCTTGGCTCCCCCATTTGTTGGATGTCAGCATCGATTCCTGAGAGTGTAGACGTTGATGACATAGTCAAGACTGGGAGGAACACAGAGGGTTGGAAGAAAGGCAGGGAGAGAACTGGAAGGGGCTGTGTGGAGGGCCCAGTGAGGAGAGTCAGAGCCTGAAGAGTGTGGGGTGCAAAGCTTCAGGAGAACAAAGGGTAAAATAGTTGATGATTTGTGTGAGTGAGTAAGGTGACAGATCCCAGACTGCAAGAAGAAAGAGAAGTAGAGAATAGGTGAGACTGAGGGCTCTGGAGACTGGAGAGAGGCAAGAACACGAGATTTGGGGTACACTGAGTGAAAGCCAGGAGGAGAGGAGCATTGGCCAAAGTACTGT
Source organism: Ochotona curzoniae (assembly GCF_017591425.1). Lineage (NCBI taxonomy): Eukaryota > Metazoa > Chordata > Mammalia > Lagomorpha > Ochotonidae > Ochotona > Ochotona curzoniae. The sequence continues at coordinate 8,251,512 of NW_024465561.1, read as the reverse complement.
CTGGAACGACTATGTCCCATATCGCAGTGTCTGGAATTGGAGTCCTGCCTCCAGTTTCCTGCTCATGTGTATTCCTGGAGGCAGCAGCACATGACTCGAGTACTGGGGGTTCCTGTCGATCTTGTGGGAGACCCAGATAGAGTTCCTGGCTCCTGACTTTGGCCTGGTCCAGCCCTGCCAGTTGCAGATCTTTGGTGAGTGAGCAGGATGATGGGAAATATCTGTCATTCCATTAAATAAAGAAACAAAAAAAGGTTTTAGAACTGTATAGAAAATGACACCATAAAAGAATTTTGGGGAGACACTTGTTTAGCGTGGGCAGGTGGTGTAGAGAGAAGAAACGAATATCCAGGTTTGAAGGAAAAGGAACTGAATGGGGAAACCGCTCTTGATAGTGGCAAGGCTTGCACTGGAAGGGATGTGTATGGGCTGTCTCCCAACTTTTAATACCTGAGGATGGGAGTGCCCAATCCCTCTAAGGAAGAAAGGAGGCAAGACACTAACGGAGAAAGACAAATGACTGTGCTGTGGCTTGCACTTCCACACCAGGGCACAGATGCACTTCCCTGAACTCCTGGCCTTGACCTTGAGCTCCAAAAGCTGAGCCTCCTGTCTTCCCTGCCCTCAGTAAAGGAGCTGTCACAGCAGAAATGCTCAGAGAAAGTACAAGGAAGTACAGTCCAAAATAAGGGGTTTCAAAATAGCAGAGCTCATTGTTTGAAAGAGCAGCTCTTGGAGACTTCCAGGCATCTAGCTTTTATCGCAGGTGAATATTTGGGAGAGTCAGTGACGGGGTTATTGCAGACCCAGTGAAGACCTGAAGCCCAGGCAATGGCGTGAGGACACATCACATGCACAGCTCTGCAGTGTCAGCAGGGGAGGCCGCCTAGCCTCTGTGTTGCAGGTGTCTGCCTTGTCAATGATGGGGCCCAGTGGGAGAACAAGGTCATCTCTGTTGTCCTTGCTGCCCAGCATGACTGACTGTGCATGAAGCTTCAGCCTGCCCAGGGAGAGTTGACCAATGGCAGTGGCCAGCCTGATGCCCACTGACCATCCTGCCAGGTGAGGGCTGGATCATGGTCAAGCTGCTGCTTTCTGACCACATCCTCAAGGTTAACACTCTGTCCTCCACACTTGAATGCAGCCAGTCCCATCTAGCATGGAGCACTGCCTGCCTAACACCAGCCACCACTAAACTTGACTCCCTGCAAGGTGGACAGGGAAGGTCTTGTACTGCTGAGGGGCTTACTTGAGGGACAGACACTGCTCCCTTTCCTGGAGGGAAGATATTCAATAACTCCTACTGCATAAGGGGAGAGGGCTGGGCTGGCCAAGGTGGCGCAGGGTCTGCTGGGGGGCTTGAAAGTGGCCCTATACCAACTAGAAGAAGCTTTCTGTGCTTTAACCACATACCAGATGGCTCTGGTGCATTTTTTTCGGGGGGGGGGAGGTTGCTGAATGTCACTTTTGAATGCATCACATCCATGGCAGAACTGGGATGGAGAACAAAACTGGAAGGGGAGCAAGTCAGACAACAGAGTGAGAGGGCTCAAGTTTGGTGAGAATAGCTCAGATCTGCCAGGCAGGGACAGGAATAAGGACTGAGTGATATGTGTAGACGTGGCATTAGGAGATTTTCAAGAAAATGCCTTGAACTGGAAGAGTCACTCTTCACAGAGAATCAGACACTTGGGAAGACTCCAGGAGCCGAACTTACCTTCAGATGGGGAAAGACTTCCCCAAGTCCTCCGTGTGCCTGCTGGTACCCTCATGGAGTCCCACTTAGCTCACCACACCAGGTCTGGATGGGGATGAAGGTTTTCTCCATCTTGCAAAGGGAGTCTCTCCTGCAGTCATTCCCTGCCATTGTGCCACAGACAGGGGCCACGTGTGGATGTGTGGTTTGAGTTTTGGAGTTACAGGCTGGCAGTGCCAGATCTGAGGGCCAACCAAGTTGAAGGGCTGCAAGAACGTGACTGGGGTGTAGGACACCTTTTGTGGCTGGAGAAGAGTACACCACCTGGGGGCCCCGGATCGGAGGCTGGGATGCATCTGTTTGTGTTCCTGCTAGAGATGACAGGGGTGTATTGATCCATGGCTGGCTCTCAGTGGACTGGGAACAACCGCTGAGGCCATGAATCTGTGACATGATCACCCCACAGTCTCCATCATTCGGGTGAGTGGAGTGGGAGCATTTGGCCTATCGTGGAGGCTGCGACTGCTGGGCAAAGCTGGGTGTGTTCCAAGGCTCTGCAAACGCCCCACAACCCACATTGCTTCATGCCGGGTTGCTGAAGCACTGAAGGACCATTACCCCCTGTCCCTGCTATTTCTGTCTGCTGTGAGTGCTCCTTCGGAAATGGTGGGGAATTTGCATTTATCAGAAAATTGCTTACTTACTCTAATCAGCTATTTTTAAGGTTTTATTTTAGCTAGATAATGAATACGACTAAATTGATGTCAGGCATGAAATAATTTTAACCAATACCTTCAAAAGTCTATAATACCAAATATTGGAAAATTATATGTAGGGGTAATCTAAATAATGAGATGTTAAAATTTCTTGGATCCCAGGAACTCTTCTATCCATTTTGTTCTCCTCTCTCTTTCAACCTCACTGTGGGAGGCTCCATCGCTGACATCTTTATATATGATGTTCTCATTTCAAAATGCCACTGAGCCTGTAAATGAACACTTGCGTATGGTCCTTGAATACAAAAATACTTAAATCAAGATTTTTATGTTTTGGTGCAGTCAGCCAGAATGCACGGAAAGAAATATGAAGGTTAATCCTGGTGTCTCACGCCCAGGAAAGCAGGAAGGGTCCTGCTAAGGAGAGGAGGGAGGGCTGATCCAGGGGAAATGCAGGTACACTAGGACCTTCTCCTGAGACGACTGGGCTTCCAAAGATGCTCCGAGGGGAGTACGTACAATCGAATGGATCCTCTCCAGGTCACGTGCTGCATCTCTGGAGGCGGAAGGAGTCATCTGCCCAGTCGAAAGTGGGTGGTACTGAGCGGGGTCTCATGGGGACATGGGGATCCCAGGGCATCTCCTGGCTTTGTTCGTTCTTCCTCAACCCGAGAGAACAGGGTACCCAGACAATTGGTGTGTGTGTTGAAGAGGAATTAAAGGCATGTGTCCCAGGCTGCTTCAGAAAGTTCATGGAAAGGTGATTGAAGATGTCTATAGTGAGGGCAAAAATTTTTGAAATCCATGCATTATTGTTTTTATAATTCATCTCATATGCGTGGATTTCAATTTTGAGAGGTGCTGATTAAATTTATCTTTTAATTGCAGTTTCCACAGATTCTTTGAAGCTGTTAGTATCCTACCATGTCTGCAATATACCAGGAGTAGGGTTACACGTTTTACTGACACAATCTGATTTGATTCTCACAGCTGCCAATTGGCTTGCGATTGTCATACACTTTATTTGAATTTGATTTTTTCTTCTTCTGTTTGAGTTTTAATTTTATGGCACAATTCTGTAGATTCTCGAATTTCCCTTACTCCCTGCCCAAATTCTCCTCCCCCCAGCTGATCTCCTCCATATTATTACAATAGCACAGTCCTTCATAAGCAGTCGTAAGTCCATCATTCTATTATTTAAGTGTATCTTGATATCACAAGTACAGGCAATATAGCTTTTTAAAAATGCTTTATAATCTTCCCACGTTTATTGAGGTATGATTGACACCTCAAATTATATGTATTTAAGATACAGAAAATGTTAAAAACATTCATGGGCTCACATAGTTATGTGTGTGTGTGTGTGTGTGGCAACAGCAGTTAAAGAACTACTCTGAGCAAAATTCAAATCGATGTTACAGTATGATTAATCTTGGCCTCCATGATCTACATTTGATACCCAGCACATGGTTTTTAAAAGCAGGATTTTGTCCCCTGGGGCCAACATTTCCCCATCCCCTGCCTCCACCCTCCCAGCGCCCCATTCTCTGCCTCTGGGATCTCAGCTCTCCTAGGTCTCACAGACAAATGAGCTTATGAAGTATTTGTCTTCATCTGCTTGGTTTATTTCACTGAACATAATTTCTTGCAGGTTCATTCATGTTTTACACATGGCGCACTTTGTTTACGCTTATGAATGAGTAATATTCCTCTCTGTGTGTGTGTGTATTGTGTCTGCCACATTTTCTTCACTCATTCCTGTATTGGTGGACACCTGGGTTGTTTCCAAGTCTTGACTCTTGTGAAAATGTCCACATTTTACACCTTTTTTGTGTGTGTCTAAGAAAATATAAACTCAAGGCGGTATAGCTAACTTAGGACTATGCTACACCAGGGAGTGGCCAAGTCAGAACGGGATCCCAGTCCCACCTTTTTCTGAAATCCATACCTCAAGAGGTTTGCCAGGAATCTAGGAATGACCTCTGGGGTAACTGACTGAGCCACAGAACCAACTGAAGCCACTTCAGCCTCTGGACGTAAGTAGCGTTTCCATGTTGTTAGAATTGGACAAATATATTTTAGAAATTTAAGCTGTGAAACAGCTGGTGGGGAAACTTGTGTGGAGAAAGGGATCGTAGCTGGTTTTCATCCTCAGATTACCTAGGTTTTGCTGGGAAAACTCTGGTCTTCCTCCTCCCTGGGCTAATGGCGGAAGGCCTCGCCTGAGACCATAGGACCTCAGTCAGTGAAGGAAGCAGCAGGTCAGGCTTTTGGACTTGGCTAGACCAGAAGCACGGAGTGGAGGGCAGGCCCAAGGACTAGACATCAATTAAAGGACAGATTTGATGTACTCGTTGCCTTGAGTGCCCATTTCCTCATATTGTTTGCTTTCCTTTGCTTAGTTTTTGGATAAGGAACTAGAGTATTCCTATTCAGCCTTCAAATGTCAGTCTGAATGTTACCACCTCCGAAATGCCTCCCTGGATTCCAGGATGTGGGTCAGGAGGTCGCGTCAGGAGACCAGGCCCAGGCAGTGCCTGTGTACATGCCTGTGTGTCCCCCTGACTTGACTGTGAACTTGGTGGGAACCCAGCCCTGCCAGAAGGCATGGCTGTTGTGGAAGAGCTGAAAACAGATGTGTGTGTGTGTGTAGCTGTGAAGGAGGAAGGAAAAGCAGGCTGTAGCTTGAAGCAGAAGGTGGTCACCTACACATCCTGAAGCAGAGACCTCCTGAGACTGCTGCAGATTGGTGCATGGTGGGAGTGGGCTGTGTGGGCCAGCTGAAGAACAAGCAGACCATTGGTTTGGTCTATGTGACCAGTCACGTAGCAAAGCTCTTTCCTACAATAGCAATGTTTGGGGTTCAGTGACACCTGAAAGATAGAATTGACCGGACCATTGACTGGACTCTGGGGCCATATTCATGAGCTTAGAAAAGTTGTACTTCCTTCTTAAATCTTTCCAATGCTCAACAAGAGGGAAAACTGAGATAGGAGCATAAAAGAAGGAAATGGAAAAGCAGAGACAGAAAGAGATATCAAAGCATGATCATTGTGCAGCTGAGAGAGACCAAGGCACAGGAGAGGGAGAAAGGTGGAGATTCAGCTGACATCCACATAGGAAACTCAACTGTTGGCCAACCACTGTCACAGAGAGAGTCCCTCAACGCCCAGGTCTGTTCTTCCATGCACACAAAATGTAAAGCATACTTCATTTTTTCCCTCTGATACTTAATTCTCCTGAAGAATATTTTTGTTTTGCTTTGTTATCTTTTTTTCTTAAGAAAAAAATGTTCATGGAAGGTTATAAAACACATATAATTTACTCACGGTAATTGCCCACATGTTATTTATGTGCCGTGCTGGCAGTGAAACAGAGAAGAACGACTTGATCAATGCATTAGTCTAATCATGGGGTTCCTGCTCTTAATTTCTTTTGTTGGTAATTTCCATGTTCAGGCAACAATGCGTAGAATTATCTCGATTTGCAGATCTCGGGACCCTGGGGAAAATCTTTTTGGAGCCATTTCTGTCTCCTGGGGAATTTTCATATTTCTTCAAATTGAATATGATAGCCCTATAATATGGATGCCACAACTCCAAATAACTTCTTAGAAACTGAGTAGGTCTCCGTAACAGTTTCCCTTTTATAAGCAGTAATTTGGGGAGCGTGGCAGTAAATAGATCATAAACATTATGCAGAACAATTTTTGGTCAAGCAAAGCCATGATTTGGCAGACTTGGCATTTGTCAGGAGACATGCACACACAACAAATACAAATATATTTTCTTTCAGAACACTTAGAAGTCCCTCACTTTGCTTGGCTCCGACTTTGTAACTCAATATTCTCAAGTGAAGAATTGATGACCAACTCGGAAAAATTTCCTGTAACTTTAAATTACAGAGAAAAAGGGTATCCAGCACCTGCTGTCAGTCGAACACACACATCAGCCTCCAAACTTTGAATGAGAAGAGAAGATGAGACCTTCGAACCCCCCTTTTTCCATCAGCACCTAGGCATGCCCCATGCCCGCAGAGATGGCCGTATGGCTTGAAGGTATCCCGCCAAAGAGCCTGTGCTGGAAACCCAGTCTCCAAAATCTTAAGTCTCTGACATTTAGAGACAGAGCCAGGGGGAGATAACTAGTATTAGATCAGGTCATGAGAACCAGGCCAGCTTAATACCATTTTAAAGACTTGAGTGGACAGAAGAGGAAGAGATTGCTGAGCCAACACATGGGCTCTTTTTCACCACATGCTGCACCCTTCCTTTTGATGCTACAGATGGAAGGCCCTCCCTCACCACACCCTTGAACTCCTCAGCTTGCAGGATACTAAAGCAGACAATTCTTTTCTTTATACCTCACTCAGATATTCATTTATTGTGATCGTAGATGCACTAAAAGAGACAGTTGGCAATACTTTCAAACTGCTGTGCAGCTGTGTGGAACCACATTGGGTTTATGGAGGAAAGCCTTACTGGAAGATGAGGTCCCAAACACAACATCACACCCAGTCTAGTGTCAAAGTGCGTAGGCCAGGACGCCTGCCGGAGGACACAGCCTGGTCTGAAGTTTCTCATCCACAGAAGGAAAGGCTGGCAAGCATTAAAGCCAAGATGCTGGTATCATTCACCTTCATCCAGTAATAGGTATTGCAATTCTATCTGGACATGGTATCAATGTGACCTGGGGAGGTAGGTATTACTCATATTTTTGCTCTGAGAGACGGAGAAACATGCTCAAGATTTCACAGGTCAGAGTGGGGCTTCAACTCCGCATTCTGATGCTACAAATGCACGTGAACAAGTGAGTCGTCATCTCTCAGACTTGGTCAACAGAGCTTGCCAAAGTCTCTTGTGTGCCGAGGCAGGCTAGGATGGCCAGGACAAAGGATTTTCTAAGCTAAAAATGGGAATATCCTGGACATTGAAACAAGCTGGTTACTTTATCTGAAGGTGAGAATCAGACCCAAGCTGCTCAAAGAGTGATCTTGCTCAAAACTGAAAAACCCAAAGAGAAGGAAAGCCAGGTGTGTATGGGAACAAAGTGGCTTGCTGGCAACCCCGATCTGACGTGCATGGTGTTCTATGCTTGAAATTCGGGGGCTGCCATGCAAAGAGTTGGATTTTGGTGTCTACTGAACAATAGAAAGATCAGGGCCCAGTGCAGTACCCTAGTGGCTATATCCTCACCTTGCACATGCTGGTATCCCATATGGCGCTGGTTCACGTCCCAGTGGCTCCATTTCCCATCCAGCTCCCTAGTTGTGGCCTGGGAAAGCAGTCGAGGATGGCCCAAAGACTTGGGACTCTGCACCCCTGCTGGAGACACAGAAGAGGTTCCCAGCTCCTGGCTTTGGATTGGCTCAGCTCCGGCTATTGCAGCCACTTGCAGAATGAACCAGCAGATGAATCTTTGTCTCTGTCTCTCATTGTCTGTGTAAATCTGCCTTTCCAATTAAAAAAAAAAATCTTAAAAAAAATGCTAGAAATATCATGCCATGATATTTCTTTGGGAGATACAGACCAAGCAAGTGTGCAGCTAAGCCATGGTGTTCCATAGGTTAGGGTATTGAATGCCTTGTGGGACTAAAATGTTCCCAGCTTGCAATGGATTCAGCAGACCACACTCATTGTAAGTCAAGGACTTTCTGTATTTGGAATATATACTAACTCAGAGGTATCTTATTCCATCACCAGGAGACAGCCAATTCCCCGCCCCGCGCCCCCTCCCTCCCCCCCACTACTTCACCAGACCAGGCCTTCCTTCTTCAGACCTGTTTTCTCCAGGTCATTTGACATTTGGAGACAACACTTGCCGAGGAAAGCTTGAGGCCATGTGGAGCCCTGCAAGGACAAGAGAGACTTTGCCCCATGGCATGGCAGGGGGCTAGGGGATGGAACACATCACCAGACACAGGAAGGGCCACCTGGACTGGGTGAGTTCTTCAGCTGCCCCTATGGCCAGGTTGACTACTCTTTGAAAGTGGTGTCCCAGAGCGTTTCGCTGCTTGTTCACGTCAGTGGTGTGAGGTGGTCGGTGTTGTTTTCATCAGATGGGGGAGTCCCTGGGAGGCTCGGGGTCCCCACATTTCAGACTTCCCAGTCACATCTTTCTCAGCATCCTGTGGTATGAGCTCACGGATCCGAATGCGCCTTTGTCTCAGGGCTTATTGCAGGGAGTTCTCTGTGTAGGCTCCTGGGGAGTGGCAGCCCTCACCTGTCTCTCCCGTTATCACCCTTGCATTCATCTGACAGCTCAACGAGTCCTGCATTTCAGGAGCTGGTATTGCAGGGTTTACCCATACTCCATGCTGGCCAGGCTGGGGGCTGGAACGTCCCTTCTTCTGCCCCTGGTGGACCTGTAACACCAGTGGCTGCCTCTTTAGCTGACCTTTCCAGGAACACAATGAAGGCAACAGTGTCAGTCCATCCCATCCTCCTACCCTTCATGGCCAACGCAGGAGAAAGGTTCCGGACGCTCTCACCATTCACCACAACCTTGCGTCTGAACAGGAGACCAAAAGCCCGTCTCCATTTGGCTGTGTGCAGCTTAACAAATGCATATGAAGACCACATAAATAATTCACATCACTCAA